>NC_084999.1:13307577-13330077 GCF_963854185.1 Sardina pilchardus | reverse complement strand
CGGTTGCTCAGCTTCTTCTCGCTCTGGTGGTGGTGCCGCTTCAGCATGGCCTCCCGCACCTTCTCCCGCAGGGACTCGTCCAGCTGTTCCGACGCCACCATGCTGTCAATCACCATGTCTGCACACACACGTACACAGAATGTACGGATACATGAGAATACGGGATTATCACACCTACATCAACGTGTGGGCTTCTATGCATACAAATATCTACATACAGTACACACAACTCCCATTCACACTTGTCAAATTACATCTTGTCGTCAGTAGTGGTGGGGGAAAAAATCGATTCTGTTCAGTATCGTGATATTTTGTGCATGCAATTATATCGATACGAGTAGCTCAAAGCATCGCAATACTTAAATATATAATTTAATTATCTATTTTACTTTTATTTGAGGCGAGTGTACTCAGGGTTTACTCTGATCACATTCAATTTGCTAGATAAATAGATAGACAGATAGATAGATACTTTATTGATCCCCAAGGGGGAAATTCAATATTACGCTCTCAAGGTGACGCTTGTTGTGGCGTTTTATTGTGCATTCAACGCCAATTTCAAATCGAATTGTGGCCCAAATATCGCAATAGTATCGAATTGTCATTCTTTTGCCAATTCCCACCCCTAGTCGTCAGCAGATAGTTATATTCAGCGTGAGTGATACAGTATACAGTACTTCACAAATACAGTATAACCAATATTCTTCTCAATATAGGCAATCCCTAAATGTCCAGCATAGCTGCTATCCCTTTGCTTTTACGTTCACGTTACAGCATCGCCAAGCCTTCCCAGACAGAGCTTTTTGTCTCTATATGCTATTGTTGATGCTGATTTTCTACTGTTGCCATAATGTGGTAACTTTACTTTAATACACTTTATTAAAAAGCAAAAGGTATAAACTACAGAGGGAGTTTGGTGGGGTGGAGAAGCCCGATCTTCCCAACAAACACTTCCACCATCATAAAGGAGAGCGGATCCCCAGGAAGGAATATTAAATAATACAAGCAAAACCCTTGACCCAAGTGGCTTGAGTTTATTCTCAGAGCTCTGGCTGCCTTGGCACACTAGATGCATTGTGTGTGTGTGTGTATGTGTGTGTGTGTGTGAGACCGTTTGATCTCCACTGATTCTTATCAGCTCACCAGCTCGCATGGCATCCTGTGTCTCCTACAGGTACTAGGAGGACTGCTCCGTCTAACCCGTTTACACGGGCGCCAAAAAGGAACATGTCGACATCCTGCAGCTCCCCCACACACACACACACACACACACACACGTGTGTGTCCAAGGTGTGCTGCCTCTATTTGGACACACCGGCTGCTGGACGACAGAGACCATGGGACGCACTGGGTTTGTACCTGCTGTTATCTACTGTACGTGCACCTGGTATGGAGCTCCATATGATGAGGATGCAAAGTGAGAGCCATTATCAGGAGCCACACGGGCTACATTTCCTAGAGTGACCCTTAATGATGTAGCACCAGCTCCCAGAAGAGTGCTTTTGTTAGCACGCTAACCTGTGAGCCTGCTCCAATACAATTTCTGAGCCTGCAGGCATGTAAATACGTACTGTTCATCGGAAAACGTACATACATATTGGCTCAGGAGGTAGAGGAGTTGTAGGCTGACTCTCGCCAGACCCTTGTAGTTCCGCCATGCTCCACCAGAGGGGTTTCGCTGAGCTCCACACAAGGGTCTGGGCTCGAGGGCAATCCAAACTCCTTCCAGGGAGCAAAAAATGATGAACCAATCAGGAGCGCCGAAGGTGGCAAGGATGTTTTCACTCTTCTTCCGACCGGGTTTGGCAAGAGCTTGAAGTACCCTAGCACGTCATTCAAGATAACGGACAAGTGGTTCATCAAATCACATGCAAGGATGTTTTATAAGGCCCCGCCTTCAGAAATACATCTCCTATCGAGAAGTCCCAGATCCTTGTGTGAAGCTCAGCGAACTACAAGGATCTGGCGAGAGTCAGGTTAGAGGAGTTGCCCGCCAACTGGAAGGTTGCTGGTTCGAGCCCAACTCCTGACCCCTCCTGTCGAAGTGTCTTTGAGCAAGCCCCAGTGATCCTGATGAGTGCCTTGCATGACAGCCTCCGCCATCGGTGTGTGTGAATGGGTGAATGTGAGGCATGCCAATGTAAAGGCCTTGTAGGCCTCGTAGGAGTAAAATGAATGCTACATTATATAAATGGCATTTACCATTTCCATAGTATCCAGTATGCACTGGATAGAGTGCAGCACGGTGGCCATGTTCTTCTCCTGCTCTCCCACACCTGTTTCAACTCACCAGCTAATTGCTGTGTGCTTGTGTGGGGTAGGTGCTTAGGCTAGATCATCAAACGCTAACAGCTAATCACAATGAGGTGCCTCCCAGCTCTTGACTTCCAGCATGTCCTTGTGGGACCACGGTGTTTGAGGTTGGCACAGAGTAATCTAGCACACGCACACACACACACACACCCGTCCAGATGTCTTTTGTATACTGTTTATAATGCAGTTGCGAGCATGCTCGCACACACACAAAGTCCAGATGTGTTTTGTATACTGTTTAGAATGCAATTGCGCGCGCGCACACACACACACACACTGCATCCAAGGGCTTCCCTCTCTCTCTCTAGCACACACACACACACACACCTGCGATGTCGTCGATGCTGTTGGCCCTCATGTCGAGCATGACGGTGCCATTGAGGATGCAGGAGCGCAGCTCGAACAGGCTGTGCAGGGACAGGGTGGCCACGTAGGGCTTACTCCACCTCTCCCCACCGTCCTCCACGTCCTCCTCAAACTTCAGCCACCTGCCAACACACACACACACACACACACACACACAGCACATGTACACACACATACGCAACAACATGTACATATAGGCAGACAGACAGACACACACACACACCATAAAAATAGTTGTGAGTCACACAGGTGCACGGCAATCAGCTGGAGGACCACCCACCATACATAATTGTACAGACTTTCTCTCACTCTCTCGCTCACTCTCTCTCTCTCTCTCACACACACACACACACATTCTCTCTCAAAAAGACACAGACACACACACACATTCTCTCTCTCTCTCTCTCTCACACACACACACACACACACACACACACACACATAAACAAAGGTATTCCCTCCCTCTCGCTCTCCCACACACACACACCTGGCGGTCTCTTTCCACTCGTAGGCGTGGCCATCCCTGAAGGACAGCTCGTCCAGCTCAGTGAAGAGGTCATGGGGGATGTGCTCCTCGTCATCGTCCTCCGTGCCCAGGATAAACTGCACCCTCTGGGAGGGAGTGTCTGCACAAAAGGGAGACGATACTGTCAGGGCCACACACACAGGAAACGACACAGTCAGACGACACACACTCACAAACATTCAGAGTAAGGGCTGGTTAACACTAGCTGTGTGTGTGTGTGTGTGTGTGTGTGTGTGTGTGTGTGTGTGTGTGTGTGTGTGTGTGTGTATATAATAGCTGTGGAACACCATTAAGAACTCAGATCAGTGGCAGATCAGAGCAGAGCAGAGCAGAGGGAGTCATCTTGCCAAATGAATAAATGCCACTGTAAGCAAACACAATATTGGCACAAGCGTGCAGCCACTGATGTTATGCCGCTGAACTGACTCTAATTGTGTAACAAATCGCTGCTGGAGCCAGTTGCGTCCCAGCTACTATCTGGTTGCACCTTTGGCCATCCCAGTGACTCATTAAACCCAAGCCGTTCCATATGTCCCATGGGTCCAATCTAATCCATCTATTTATCCATTTCTGAAACAGAGAGCATCACGTCGCTCCACCTATTTAACCCAGCTCAGCACCAAGAGTCATTCATCAACCTGGCTCTGTTAGTGAGGGTTAACCCAGGAGTAATCATTACAATAGCCATATGGCCCTCTGGACCTCCCTGTGTTTGTACCTATATGGGTTTTTAAACAAACAGGGCAACCTAGAGATAATCAACAAACTATACGTTTACTGGGGTTCAATGCGGAATGCAATGCAGTCAACCCATGAGAGCAGTGATGTTGCAAGCATGGCAAAGGAAACAAGTTGGCAAATCCTGAGGTTGTCCCACGTTATGGTGTTGAAACGGGTCCTCAAAACGGGAAGGAAACAATGGGCTCCTTAGGACCCGCACGCATGCTAGAACAATCCACCACAAGCAAGCCTCCGCTGGTGAAATGCACTCAGGACATATCACACTAAATCAATTTGAAAATGCCAGTGCCAATAGGAAATATGTGGCACACTCATTAATGTATGCACATTCCTAACAATGTCACAGCTTCCAAACAGTAACTCAGCTGTGTGTGTGTGTGTGTGTGTGTATGTGTGTGTGTGTGTATGTGTGTATGAGTCATCATGAAGATTTGATTTGAAGTGATTTATCAACGCATATCCTCATCAATTAAATTAAAGTCACATCCTCTCTTAAATGTTATCACCTTCCTCCCCATAAAACATGCACTCTCTCTCTCACACACACACACACACACACACACACGGAATAAGAATAGCCATTTGCAGGACATGACATATGTAGGAATGCATGGACTTCCATGGTCCCTCCCCTGACAGTACCAAACCCAACAATGGCAGTGCTGTCGGGGGCTTGACTACAGCTGTGTTTAGGGGGGACGGGAGACCATGCGCTCATTGCGCTGGCACAAGTGAAATATCGCTCTCTGCAGGAGGCAGGAGCCATGGAAACCGTACCGTAGGTGGGCGACTCGCGGCCGTCCCTCCGTTCGCTCTCCCGCTCCCTCCGCTTGTGGTGGTGCTTGTGGCCTCGATGACGATGCCGCCGCCGGCTCTGTCTGCCCAGGGGGAAGTGGACGCCTACATAGACCGCCCTGTGACCTGCAGGGGCAAGAGAGACACATCAGACTAAATGGATGAACTCATCACTGATGGATAATGGATGGATGGGCACTGAAATGAATGGATAGATGACCGGATGGATACATCAATGTGAGGTCAGATGCACAGACAGACAGACAGACAGACAGACAGACTGACTGGTCAGTAGAGGTAGAAAGGTCAGAAAAAGGTGAAAGGCAGACAGATATAGGCTAGACAACAGACAGTGGAATGTGTAGGCAGATAGCTTGACTGTGTGAGAGCCACAGATCAATATAAACTTAATGAATGTATAGAGGAATGACTAGAGCAAACACATGGACTGACACAGATTCTAGAACGAGCCAACAAGGCAGATCAGCAGCTACATGTTTAAAATGAGGCCAGACAAACAGGAAAAAGAAACACTCCAGACTAGATCTCCTGCACGGACACTGAGCACAGACAATGAGGGTCTGCAATGCCTGTTAATTGAGCATGAGAGAGAGAGAGAGAGAGAGAGAGAGAGAGAGAGAGAGAGAGAGAGAGAGAGAGAGAGAGAGAGAGAGAGAGAGAGAGAGAGACAGAGACAGACAGACAGACAGACAGAGAGAGAGAGCACATTTTTCTCTCTCGGGTCACACACACACAAAGGTGAATGTGTATTTGGTGGTTCAGACAGACATAAATAATTCAAATACTCTGACCTACATTTAGTAAAAACTATTCTAGTCCTACACACACTCTCTCACACACACACAAACACACACACTATCATCATTAATTTATAATTAGACGAGTAGCATGTACGTGGCAGACACTATGACTGCCATGCTCTCCGGCAGGCTGTGACTCCACACACAGAGAACACACTGATGAAAAGAAGTGGGAGTGTGTGTGTGACCAGTTCAGACTTGCCCCTAAGACACCAAACAACCAGACCGTCTGTGCTGAGAGATGTGGGGCTCACATCAGCCCAAGATAAAAAAGTAAAGCGCAAAGCCTCATCCTTTAATCACGGAGAGAGTCTACCACAATTGACCAACCTGTGGAGACCGTGTCTGGGCTCCTCGTCTGTGTATAAACACCAGTGTGTTTTAAGAAGCCCTCCACATAAACCCACAGAAGAGGGGGCCCCTGTGGGGGAGTTGTGCTTGTTCAGTCAGTGAGGCTTAGGGTCGAAGAGGTCAACAGTACAGTGATTCTGCACAGGCCTCTCTCAAAGACAGAGTGTGTGTGTGTGTGTGTGTGCGTGTGTGTGTGCGTGTGTGTGTGTGTGTGTGTGTGTGTAGGGAGAGGGGGGGGATGTACACTGCTTACAGTACATACGGACACTTGTCTCTTCTCCCCTCCCTCGCTCAGCAGATATGTAGCAAACGGTGTAGTTATGTTTGGTGGAGCAGCGATGGGCTATAATTCACTACAAGCCTGCTGCCTAGGTGTGCAATTTGGCCCGAGGCGACTGATCTACCGCGCTGGCATCCTGTTAGTCTTGTTGGAGTTCACGTGGTAGGAACACACTTGAGAGACTCTGGTAGTGGAACGTGGAGAAGTCCATACAAGCCTCCCTTTCCCAGTCTGTGAGCAACGTCAACACTGCATTTCACACAAACAGGAAACTGAATCACCATACCACCACGGAGTTGCTCTGGACTGGTTTAGACATTTTCCAACTCACTAAACCACTTAATTGTTTTCTTACACGTGTAAGCCAAATTCCCCTGTGGTTGATTCCAAGAGGCCACTATAATGCGCGTAATAGCATCAGAATACAGGTGTGGTCCCATAGGACCCCCATCCAGACATCGTTTACTTTTCTTTCATCACCAAGTGCAGTCTTCTGTGGACCCTTCAGTCCATGAATATCTGTCTTTCTCCCTCTCTGGGTGGGACCCACTCATTCACACTCGTTCTCACACACTTTTTCCCTCCCTCTTTCTCTCTCCCTCACACACACACACATACTCTCCCACAGTACCTGTTTGGCCTCAGCTTGGCCCCAGGCTGCTGTGAGCTGGTGGATTTGAGTGTGAAAAGACTGGGCTAATCCCCCTCAGAGGGACGGCCAGGGCTGCACTGCCAGGCTCAGACTACCACAGATACCCCACATGACTGGGACACTCCCTGGCAACAACGGGAGCAGGGGACACCATGACACACACACACACACACACAGACACACACACAGAGAGAGAAAGAGAAAGAGAGAGACTGATAAGAGTGAATGAAAAGGTTAAAGTGATGATACATGTGGAACCTTTTTCCGTAATGTTGCTGGGCAGTCACATTCCAGTTTCAGACCAGTTCCTAGTATTATGTTTGATTGCCCGCGATATGCAGCCCATTGACTGAAGACCAAAGTGTGTTGTCGGTGTGGATTGATGGATGAACTGCCAAATTCATGGTAGTAGGATCACCCAATCCACATAACTTGTGACCATCCATAAAGTGGCACCTAATTGGCGCGTGCGTGCAAGTGAGCACATGTTGGACGCCATTTTTAAAGATGTTGGCAGCCCGCTGAGTAGATTTGTGGAGGAATAAGCTAGCATGGCATTTGACTATTGAAGTGAATGGGGCGGTACTCCCTCACTTTGTGTACCGGTATATCCCTTCAAGTAGTATATAATACAGAGAATATTGGGTCTAGAATATGGAGTCATTTTCAGATTTAGACTCAATATTCTAATGATTCTCTACTGTACCATCATCTATGCTCCATACAATGACATTCTGGATAACAGAGACAGAAACAGCGGATTGACAGCGCAAGCTTACTGGAGCACACACTCGTCCCCACAGGCTAGCTGTTGAATAATACAATAATATAATAATATAATCAGCAAACCCATGGAGAGTGTGAGGAACAACAAAAAGCTCAGAGCTCGGCAGGCTGTGGCTCTCAGCTCAATCAGGCCAAACACCTCACCGGGCCATAAGGCAAAAGCCACCCAGCAGTGCACGCCGTGGAGGATCCCTGATGGTGGTCTGCAAAGCCACACTCTAACTACTAAAGCGTCTACTCGCCCTCTTGAAGGCAGAGTGTGTTCTTCTGAGCAACGTGGTTGCCAGTAACAGTATCTCCCAGGAATACCACTCTTGTTTGTACTTGCCAGGGACTTCACAGGAACCAAGTGTCCTCCCCCAGCCACTGTTCATCAGAGGGGCCGACATTACCCAACTCACAAGACAGCTAGCGCAGCGCACACATGCTCTGAGTCATGTCCTCACCTTTACAGTTGGTGAAGACACACAAACACAATTACTCATTCTCTCACTCAAACAAACAGACACGTACAGTACACACACTCACACAGACAGACGGTCAGACAGACACACAACCGTGTGTCAATACCTCTTGTATTGACACATATGGGGGATGTGGGAGTGTATGCATACAGGCTCGCTGAATCATCTCACACTGCATAACTGCATACACAGACTCCAGCAAGCCTCCGTAGAGGCCATGACTAACGTGTGAGGGCGAACAGGCAACAAAGAAACGGAGGAGGAAGAGAGCGAGAGAAACAGAGAACAAAACATAGGAAACTCATTTGCATTGAAAGAGACGCATAAACTCTGGGGTGGGGGAGAGAGAGAGAGAGAGAGAGACACACGAGTCTCAGGCTGGATGTAATGACTAACAGAGGGTGGGTTCCTAATCCAAACTAACACTGGTACTGGGGGAGTGGGGAGAGGACAGGAGGGGAGGAGGGGCACACACCAGATCATATCCAGCCAGTACACACACATCTCACTCACAAACCAGCATATCTGGAGCACAGGGCAGTATTGCTGGTTACTTGCTGTGTGTGTGTGTGTGTGTGTGTGTGTGTGTGTGTGTGTGTGTGTGTGTGTGTGTGTGTGTGTGTGTGCAAATGCAAAAACAGAAGTGCTATGATCTGTGTGTAAGTTCTGAGTGTGTGATGGAGCGGTGCTAGTATGGCTGGAAGTGAAAGGCATACTGGACCAGGTGCACCGCTGTGGCCTCTCCTCGACTCCAGCACATGGAATCAATGTCAAGTTCCAACATCAGGAATGATTCCATTCCCAAACAGAAGCCAATGCAGGAATGTAGGTCAGGCTTTTTCAGGACATTCCGTAACACTGTGTGTGTGTGTGTGTGTGTGTGTGTGTGTGTGTGTGTGTGTGTGTGTGTGTGTGTGTCTCTTTCTAAGCATTTTAGCATGTCTACATGTGTGTGGCACAGGACATCCCTTTCCTCACAACACAGCTGAAGAGCCAGTTAAACTCAATTCACGCCATAATGTTATGTGACTGAGTGTGAGTGAGAGTGTAGGGGTGTAAGAGTGTGTGAGTGTGTAGGGGTGTGTAGGGGTGTGTAGGGGTGTGTGAGTGTAGGGGTGTGTGAGTGTATGTACACACACTAGGGGCTTTGCTAACCTATAAAATGCAGAGGGGCAATGCTGTGGCTGCTAGTGAAAGCTGGCCATGTGCTGGAATCACTTAGGAGGAGCCGTGAGTCATTCCCCAAAAGCAGCTCCCTCCAGGGTTATGGGGAAGTCTGAGGTGTGTGTGTGTGTGACAGCATGTCTAAGTGAGTGAGTGGTGTTTGTCAAGTGTAGTTTGCATTCTTATGCATAGGAGAGGAGCGTGTGTGTGTGTGTGTGTGTGTGTGTGTGTGTGTGTGTGTGTGTGTGTGTGTGTGTGTGTGTTCAACGGGCAGCATTTCCAGGGCTGTGGGGAAGAAGTCTGAGGTGTGTGTGTGTGTGACAGCATGTCTAAGTGAGTGAGTGGTGTTTGTCAAGTGTAGTTTGCATTCTTGTGCATAGGAGAGGGGCGTGTGTGTGTGTGTGTGTGTGTGTGTTCAACGGGCAGCATTTCCAGGGCTGTGGGGAAGAAGTCTGAGGTGTGGGTGGGCATATGCATGGGTGTGAGTGGAAGGGCTAGTATTTGTAGGGCTATTTGGGTGTTAAAGACGGTCTGGAGGTATTTCTGTGCATGAATGCATGTTTGTAAGTACACTGGTATGTGCAGGAGTGTGTGAGTAATCGAGAAAAGGGAATGGCTTTAATTAGTGCGTCCTCTCAGAATGCAGTCGGAATCAAAACACGACCAGATGGTAAAAGAAGGTGGGGGGGGGGGGGGGTAGGAAAAAGAGGAAGAGAGAATTGGTAGAGTGAGAGAAAAGAAACTGACGATGAAAGTGAAGAGGTGGATAAGAAGATGGTGTAAAGCAGTGTGATGCACTTGAGACGGAAAGCAAGACTCACTCTCCAGCTCCTCCTTCTCGAAGTTCGTGTGGATGGTGGAGTTGGTCTTCCCCTGGTCAACCACAGCCTCGTCATCGTTCCCCTGCAAAAAGAGAACACGGACTTAGGACACGGACCGAGGACACAGACTTCACAGAAGACACGTGGGCTAACGCGGTCAGACCGCTTGACACACGCAGTCCAAATCAGATACTCCTGACAGGCTGTTCACATTGAATAGTACAAGTAATCCGATCCCATCAGTGTGGCGGTTCTCACGTCCGCTCTGAGCATGTTTCCTATGATTGAGGTGATATAAAGGTCACTTGTACACCAGAAAGTCACAGATTAAAGTGGAAAAAAAAACACAGACTGAATAGCTAGAATACAACGTCAACCGATTTATGAATGACCATCTCAGGGACAGACTTCACAGACCACAGACACAGCTTCTCAAAATGGTCCAACAGGTAAAGGAGAGATTAGTCCAGCTGGCCTCTGAGCAGATGTCATACACAAATGAGCCAAGTGAATATGGAACAGCCAGGAGACATCTGTCTGACGTGAGGGGGGGGGGGGGGGGGGAGGGGGAGTGTTTGTGTTGGAGCCGGTCCAGCTGTGAGAGCAAACAAGTGGTGATGCAACCTTGATCTGAATGCGTTGCTCCCTCACGCTCGGCCTTGCTTTCGGTTCCACCCTCCGCTGCAGTCGGACTGCAGAGCTGGCTGCAGCGTCTGCTGCAGATGGAACCACATGCTACAAGTTGGCACAGAGGCTGTGTGTGAGTGAGCGAGTGAGTGAGTGAGAGCATTTGCGTATGCATACTTGAGTGTGTGTGTACGTGTGTGATTGCGCGCGTGTGTGTGAGTGAGAAAGAGTAAACCTTGGTTTGGTATCCAGGTGGAGATGTACAGCCAAATGAAGACACCAAGCATGGGTTAGTTTACACTCATCACATGAATCCCCGCCCGTTACCAAGGGGGTGGCCAGCCAGCGAGTCTGCCGAGGTGCTCTGTACTAGGTGACAGCTAGGAATGCCTTCCTGTCAGAGTGTGGACATGCGCAGCAGGATTCCTCTCCAGGCAAAATGCTAAGGGCTTTGGCTTTCTGCTGCCATGGGCAGAACTGTATGCTGTAAGTCTATCTCTGGCTTAACCTCGCTGCTAATGTCATGTCTTTAAGGTGACCCCTGAGAAACCTCGTGGCGGACTCCTGATGAAATGTCTGAATGAGCTGCATGACGATTCATTGTGAAGCATAGTACTACAAGACTACCCATTATGCGTCTGAATGTTGGAATTGTTATGCATTCAATCCTTAACGTGGGTTTGATGTTTAAACCCTCATATTAGGGTTAAGGGTTAACGTCAAAACAGGATGTCCTGTTCTGAACTATAAAATGTTTCCAAATCAAATAGAGTAAAATCAGATAATAAAATTTGCCTTTTACAACCCTTATGCTTGTATGATGTTTTACAGCAATGACACCAAACTATGGAACTGAGCAACACTTTAAGTCCATTATGAAGCCGATACCTGAAACCAGTAGCCATCCCCATTCAATTAATAGCAATTAGACAGATACTTTACTTAGTATGAGCTTTAAATCATCTACGTATCTACTGTACAATACTGTGGGGTGGACATTTGATCATCGTTTGCTTCCGGTCAATGGTCCAACAGGTTGTAAACATGCAGTCATAAGAAATAAACAGTAAACATAAAACAATAAAAAGTTCCAGAAACAAGATGACCTTGTTAACCTGCAATTTGCACTGCTAACAGGCTAACAGTTGATCGACAGGAGCCTTCTGCGTTCATGGCAAAAGCCATTCTTCAGGTTTGAAGGGAGGGCTTGGATCACAGAAGTAGTCACGTACCGCAGTCACATGGTCTGTGTATGCCTCGCGGAGAGCCAGTCCTCCAAGGACCTATGTTCCTTCCCTTCCGTTAAGATGCTTGTTTGCATAAAACCCCAGGACAATACTCCAATTCCCATAATCCCTCACATAGCAAGGACTGAGATAGCCTGACCCATGCATATGAAGAATCCTAAGGGAGCACTTGCCAGAGAAAAATTCCCATGGTCAGGTTTTATCTCTCACTGTCCATTTTTTCCACAAATTCCAGGTGTATGACAAAATGTGGAAAATGATATGCTGGCTAAACAAACAAAAGGATATGCTTATCATATCACTGAGATATCAGTTAGTGACCACAGCCCGGTAGTCATTCTGCAGTGCCTATACTCGCAAGAACGTACCAATTTAACATTGCAAATAGCCCCTTTGTCTCCAAGCATGGGTTGCCCTAACTAAATGGGCTATTTAAAGTTTCCCAGAAGTAGAAAAACTGCAAGACAGTTTGGCAAACTGACAGAAGTCATGTGATGTCAAATAAACACAGTGACATCATTCATGTACGTCTACACTTGAGCTGATCAGGGGTGGGCAGATCTTAAATTTAGACATTTTTCCAACAGCATCCAGAAGAGAAAGTACTCCTCAGTTCAAGCTGTTTACATATGACTGATCTTTGCTACATTGACAGGGTCATACAGCAGAGTATGTAGAGAGAGAGACCATCCATCTTGACGTCTTTGGCAGAACAGTAAGATTTAGGGGGACTCCAGACCATCAGCTGCAAATCGGAGATTATTTGTGAGGTCAACAGTCTCAGACGTTTAAAAATAAACTTCCTGAATAGTAGCGTTGGGTTGTTGGCTCTGGGCTTATGACAGAGCAGCAATGTAATGGAAGTCCAAGAACTTACATTTTTGTCATGGTTTTGGTAAAAATATCCTGCCTATGTACTCATTACAGAGTCAGTCTTTCAACCAAATCAAACATTTCTTTTTAACTATCCAGGGTTTTTACCCTGGTGAATGGCTCAAGGGCCTCTAACACAAATGTCAACATTTAGTGAAAGGCCTACATTAAGCCAAGGACTTCAAAAGAATTCCATGAGTACATAACCTTTTTTGTGAGGCACTATAAGACAGAGGCTACTCACAGAGAGAGAGAGAGAGAGAGAGAGAGAGAGAGAGAGAGAGAGAGAGAGAGAGAGAACACATGAAAGCAGGAATACCAGCTTTGCTGCTGGCCATGTTCCCAAAATTCCTGAGCGTCGTGGGATCATGTATCATCCCAGAAGGAGGCACACTATCCAAAGCATTTTTCCCAGCCGCTATTGGGATTGAAAGATTAATGATGTGCATATGATGAGTGGCTGAGGTCTACCACTCTGGTGCCACACCCTTTATCACAGGAGGCACACTCTGGACGCCCCCAAGCACCACCATCTAAATCCTGGGGTCAATCAATCAATCTTTTTGGGTCACAGAGTACGGACATCAAAAGGCCAAGACGTCTACAGCCGACTCGGGTTGGAGTTTTGAAACGAGATACGAGTTATGAGAGCAGGCCCAGATGTACGCGGGCTTGAATCGATATCAAAATGTCAAATGCAACTATGCGATGTCATAAAAACAGGCATGCAGAGAACAAACCTGCAAACACCCAGGAGTAAACACACACAAACACACACACACACACACACGTACTGCTGCTGCTGCTGCATGTTGGGCTGCCCGGACGTTCCGCTGAGTGACTTTATCTCCCCAGAAATCCTGCATCGCTCCACAAGCCTGTTGAGGAAATGTCCTTCAGCAGTCCCTTACAAGGAGCTCACCCCAAAGGAGACGATCCAAAAAGAACTCCCGAATCCACAACACTGACAGAGTTCAGAAAAGATCAACCAATAAAAAAATATATATATAAAACAAGTGTGTAAGAGTAGTGTGAGGGAAGTCTCAGGCGGGGGGGACCTTTAATGCTGCTGAGGACTAAATCCAGAGCCTCAGGGCAAACGTTGCAACCATCACCGCTCCAGTGAAAAAGAACCACAGCGACAAGCCCAGGACAGACCCGGAGGCTGCCCCCGCCTCTGAGGAGCACAAGGCTCCCTCTCTGTCGACGCGGAGGGCCGCGGGTCACGGTCCGAACGCTGGCAGGATCGACGGGTCGCTGGTTGTGCTCGGTCAAGCAGGGGAACGGTCAGAAACAAAGTCCAGTCTGTAAGGTGCACTGAGAGAGTTGCTGAGAGAGTAGGTCTGCGCGTTTCCCGCACTCACAGCTGCCTTGCACTAACAGGAGAGGGAGGGAGAGAGAGACAGGACACCGGAATATGAGGTCTTATTTATAGCTCGCTATCAGACTAGCGTGTGTGTGCGCGCGCGCGTCCGCGCGTGTGTGTATGTGTGTGTTTGAGGAGGGTGAAGTGGAACAGCAACATAAAAGGAACAGCACGTGGGGTAAACACTCCCAGGCACGGCTCAACGTGCCACATGCTTGTGCCATTACATCTGAACAGTCGGAGCCGTCGGGACCTGCTGAGCTCCAGCACAAATGTTCTGCAGGTCCTGTTCTGTGAACTTCTGTTGCTTTGTGACTGAATGGAGCACGTTAGAACTGCTTGATTGGGTTGTCCATGTTTTACTACGCCATTCCCCCACCTCAGAAAGTCCCAAGCAAAAGCCTAGCGGTGTTATTATGGGACAATTTCCTGAGCAACAGTGGGTAGCCACACAGGAGAATGCATACCTGTTACCCATGGCAACAGGACAACCATCTGTTATATGAGAGAAGCCAGGTCTGCCAGCTCACAAGCCAAAAGGTAACCCACAGGTGTAAAGCACAGATGTGCAAAACTACGTCAACCAGCTCTGGAGAGCGCTACTCCAAGCAAGCCAAGAACCGCAGGTTCCTTTGGAACTGATCTGCCGAGGAACTACCAAGTACCCCCACCTGTTTGCATTCGTGAAATTACGCTGTCCAAGTATATGTGATCCTCACACTGGATGCTGATGCCAAATTGATATCATGTTTACTTCAGTATCTAGTGCGCAGACTTTTGTTTCATTTGTCCAACTGCGAAATGACTCATTTTATGACGGCAGAGAAGACTACGCAGAGTCGGGCTGTGAGGAAGAGGAGCTGTTCAGATTTCACAGAATGTGGTCTTGGCCATGCCTCCCAGGTTGTGGCTGTAATGGGAGCCAGGTCTTCAACGGGCCTGCCTTAATGAAATGGCCCCCGTGTGAAGCACACACAACAAAAGACCAGCCAGCAACCTGGTCACTTTGACGTAACCATGACCACAGGGGCTGAGTCAGGGGTTAAACCTACAGACAGACGACACAGTGGTAATGTGAGTAAATAATAAAGAATGGTAGGCAGATGCTGCCTATGGACTCTTCTGGAAGCAAAGCTGAACAGACTAGCGGAGACTGAAGTCTAAAAGAGAATGAACTTGGGGGTAAAAATGATAACTGACCCCAAGTGACTTCTGATTCGATTGCTGCATGCCCTCAATGATCATGGCAAGAAAACATGGCAGATAATGGAAACGGGCGCTAAAGATTCAGATTTGAAACATGAGCCTAATGTAAATAAGGGCTTAGATAGAGACCAGAGGGAAAGACAGCTAAACTAAGCAAAATTAAGCAGACACTAAAAAAAGCAAGCAAGTACCTAATAACAAAGTAACAAGACAATCTTCTTTAACTTCCAAGTGAAGGAGGGAGGAAGAGCTACAAAAAAGAGACAAGATGGTCTTTAATTTCCTGGGGTATCATAAGAAATGGGTGACGGTAGACCATTGATGGCAGAGTTGTTTAATTGCCCAATGACAAAATCGAGCGATCAAGGGATGGTAATCTTAAAGACAAACACTCTCAACATGAACCCTGACCTACGCCTGACCTCGCTGATTTAATAAGCTCAAACTGCGTCTTTTATTGTAGGAAAATAACAGGAGGTCCAAGGGAAATATGTCTGATGGGCGCTTTTGATAATGAAATCAAGGCGTTGACAGGGTTGAATTAGCTTCCCTTTCTTTAATCTTGTTTTAATCCCCAAAGCCGGGAGAACCACTCCGTTTGGAAGGGGTCGTGGAAATACAACCAATGGGAGGAAGCAGCTCATTCTCTATGGGCATAATGATTGGAAACATGACAAGTCTGATACACACCAACTCATTAAAAATCGCCACAATGGTCCTCCATGCCAGTACTGACTCATTCTATCTCTCCTCTTCACACACATACCCCCCCCCCACCCCACACACACACACACACACACACAAACCAACGAAGGCAATAGAGGAGAATTACCCCACCCAAAGACTCAGCCTTTTGTATCAGAGCCATACTTAAAAGAATTAGAGAGGATTAGAACCTGAGACTGCAACCCAATACTCGAAAAAAAAAAAAAAATGCAGAGCAAGGTGGACTGCATCACCATAGCATCTCTGGCCGTGGTACCTGTGGGATGAATCTCTTGCCTGCATAGATGTTGTGTCAAATAGTTCAGATGAGACTACTCCTAGGCCGTCTAGCAAGATGGCCTGTCCTTTGGTCAACATGTTTAAGTGAGCAAAGAGGCTGTGTTCGTTCTTTTGCTTACTCCAGTGGACCACTCCAAATAGCTAGCATGGGTTTGAGGGTGCATGTTTCTCTCTTATGTGACCGGTCCATGATTCATGTGATCTGGCGCACAGGAGAGGTGGACACACACCCAATCACATACACACAGACTTCCTGAGACTAAGGCAGTCTTTGTTTCTGGGTGACCATTCGGCCCTCTGTCACCACCCTCATATCCTGCTCCGTTCCCTTCGGCTGGCCAGATAATAACGGTGATGTTAGAGGACCTCCAGAGGTGACCCCTCATTACCTCAGACCTAATCACCACAAAGTTGCAGGCCCTCTCCATCAAATCAGTCTGAACAAAAATGGACATTGGACAAACAATAAGCCGTTTTTTTATCTTTAATTAAGTGTTAATCCATCAACTGTTGGATTGAAATACTCACATCTTTAAAATAAAATTGCCGGCATTGCAGGTCATAACAAAATGATCATAACGCAATATGGAATACCAATAACAAACTAGTATAGACAAGCTAGCGGGGGGGGGGGGGATCAAAAGGCCCATTCCTCCTGGGAATGACATGACGCTGCCTACGCCAATGAACTCTGTGAACCCTTCACCCCACTCTCATGAACACACACACACACCATCCCTGATTACAGCTGCTACTTTGATCGGCGTAGAAACAAAGATTCCAATCTGGCCCATTAGACGTGTGGTCACGCACGGCCGTGGCACGCACACGTTTGCTGCGCTGATCTCCCTTATCAAGCCCCTCCAAAGAGACACTCTGATCTCTCCAACGGAGCCAGATGGGATCAGAGTAAAAGCGCAGGACCGTGTCCAGTGCCCAGTGCCCAGTGCCCAGTCCCCAGTGCCCAGGCCAGCACACTACTCTCACCTCACCAGCACACACATCCTGGTGCCATGTGGGGGGTCGTGCTTGGCTCTTCTCTTTGCTTCCTGCCATCCCCCTTCATCGCATGCCAGTTATTTCCCATAATGGGCATGCCCACAAACAGCGACATCAACAGAGAAGAAACACACTGGAGGGAATAAACAAAGGAGGAATGCAGAAGTAGTGCAAACAGAATATTGTTCGCTCTCTCTCTCCTCCCCATTTTCTCTTTTTCCTCTTTCCTTTGTTGTGCTCTGTCTCTCTTTCTCCCATCTTCTCTTATTCTCTCTCTCTCTCGCTCTCCTTCCAATATGACAAGAGTACAGAGCACATACCGTCTGCCGTGTGCGGCCACATTCACTCCGCTCCATAACTGTGTCTGAGGGAGAGGGAAACGTCCCGATCTTTCTGCTGATTCCTTTGGACTCCTTCTGCTGATGCTCTTGGCAGACTCGCCACCGTCTTCTTCCAGCGAGCGCTAAAGTGTGTGTGTGAGGATGGGAGTGTGCGTTTTCTAGAGAACACTGCGTTCAGGCTGCTTGCCCCTGCACGGTTGTGATTAGTCGTACCACTCCACAAGATTAACTCCTCCTCAGAAAAAAAAACACAGGCAACCCATCAGAGAGAGGGAGGGAGAAAGAAAAAGACAGAGAAAGAGAAGAGTCGAGCAAGGAAAAGAAAAAAGGGAGAAAGAGATTGTGCAAGAAGCCATAAAGCGAGCGAATTTAAAAACAGCTGAGCAGAGCTTGTTGCCTTTTCATTTCGAAAAGGGAAGAAGGAACTTCTCCAATAACAGACTGACTCCCAACAGCCAATCAAGTGGATCCTAACCAATCAGGTCCTGTTACACAACCCCCCCCCACCCCCCGCTCTCTATCGAACTGACATGATTACTGACTACTAGCAGTTACAGTGAGCGTGAGAGGGAGTGTGTGTGTGTGTGTGCGTGCGTGCGTAAAGAGGGAGCATTACAGTGAATGGAGCGGAGTTTAGTATTATGCTTAGCTTTGCTAACATGCTGCTAGCATGTTATGCGTGCAGAACACTGTAATCCTCAGATAAAGGAAGAGTAAACAAGAACATCTCTGACATTTGTTGTGACATGAATTAGCCTGGATAAACCCAGACGAACCTGTTGAATTTGCTCAGCAGATTAAAGGAGCCCATTGTCCATTTCCAAATCAAAAGTGATATGTTTGCTGCACTTGTGAAATGATTTGGAATGTTTGGAAATTGGGGTCAATGGGCTCCTGTTCAGATTTAGCAGTTTTAATTTACTTCATCACTACTTCACTATCACACCGAGTTCCTAGCTAAATTCCACAAACGTCACAGCCTGAGCAAGGCCAGGCATGAGCCAACATTTCCTTCCTGTATGAGAAGTCATGATTTAAAAAAAAAAAAAAAAAGTCAGGAAGTCAGTGACACATTTCATGTCATGACAGTGTATTGAAGGTGTATGGCAAGGCATCTCTCTGCACCTCAGAAGGGTTGTTTTGTGCTGCTAGAGGCTACTCCATGTTGCTTCCAGTGTTCAATGGGCAATTTATCTCGCTTCATGTTCCCTTCAGCATGTCTGTGATCCAGGCTAAACAATCAGTCTGATTAACTGACTGAATAACCTGTAACACGAGGTAAGAGACCAAAGTCCCTCGTGTTTGTTTCTTTGCAGATACTCTTTTGGCATGGCTGCTGTGTTGAGTTTGAGTTTACGGAAAACCGACTCTTGTTAGTAGCCAAACTAATGAATAGGGTTAACCTGCATCAAATCACGCATCCAGGAAAATGGTTGCTGCACCATTACAGATCTTGTGTTAAAAAAAAACTATTTAAAAACAATTTAAAACCATTCTTTTATCCACATGGCATCAATCAATACTTTGTCTGCAAATCAGGGATGGTAATTAAATATTGTGTCCACCTACCACTGTGGCTGGTGGATTCTAAAATCTACCAGCCACTCATCACATTTTCATACAGTATCTCAGTCTAGTGGTAAAAAAAGATGTTTATAGTAACTAAAATGATCACCTGTATTATTGTGATACGATTCAAATGTGCAACACCACATCAAAACGTGCAACATCACTGTTGTTCCAATATCTGAAGCATCAACACACATCATATGGACAGAGAAATTAAGGATAAGACTAAGATTGGGTGTGATTACATTCTAGGTCATTTTCATGGGGAAAAATGGCATGACTGATAGGTATTGGAACCTTCCTGTTGTAAATGACCTTGTTGTATGCGGCCTCTTCATTCTTGCGCCTGAGGAACTCTGTCTTGTTCATGAGGAACTCTCATTATTTGTGCTAAAACATGGACACTCTGTACACTAAATTTCAACACGTGAGTATTTCTCAGTGATCCTTGAGGAAAGATACTTTGTGACTCACTCCCCTGAACCCCATCAGCGTGCATAGAATGTTTACGGTCTTCTATGCTGCAATCAGGCTACATTTCAGATACTAAAGAGAGCCTTCATACACATCTGCTTAGACACATTTCTTGGACATCATACAATCAAGACCAGAAGGAGGTGTCTACACTGTGGCAATATTCTGCTAAGAAAGCAGTCTTGGTTAATGTGTGTTACTAATGGATCTAAGACTGACCCTGCATCAAGTTATCAGTTAGTGATCTCACTTACATGCTTGCATCATGTTGTTTTAAGCTATCGGTTAATGATCTCACTTACACAGCTTTAACCTACTTTAAATGGGGGCATAAAAAAACACTTTTAGAAACACCGACTCACAGAAAAAGGAAAGGTGTTCAAAATTAAACGAGACGGTACATATGGACTGGTCGGTGTTGCTTGTGCGCACACATCTCAAACTTTGTTGTAAACTCCCCTTGTGACAAGACCTGATGGAGGAGCAGAGCAAGTGGAGCACAGAGGAACCTTTGTGAGCGTACAGTTCTGCACATCCACCAGGTTTCCACTGGGCCAACACACCAGGCTAATTACATTGTGGTAACCAACCCCGCGTCCGTGATCGGTCGTGTGATGTGTTAACTAATCATGCATAACAGCGCACATCCTGAGCCAGCTCTGCACGAGGGGCGATTTTTAAAGATGTTCCACATGAGCAGCCACGGTGTACCACCCGTGCACCAGCTCAGCGAGAGCTGTGGAGTGCTTGCATGTTCCTATGTGCTGTGGCACACACAGACCAGCATCACGTGCTGCTTTGACCCAGATTCCAGCAAATAATACCACCACCACCAACTTTTGTTTTCCATCCATATCTGTGGTTGCTAACCATAACCTCGATTTGCCATTTCCTTTCTCATTTGCCTGATCGGTCACTACAACAAGAATGAAAATTGAACATAGCTTTGTTAAATTTCAAAACCTACAGCGTACAGCCACCATCCATCAACGGCATACACACACACAGGCGCACACACGCAGACACAGACACAAACAACACTTCAAAGATGGCCACTCGTCTCTCCCAGCATGTGAGGTGGGTCTGAGGCAGCAGCAAGACCACAGCATCACTAATGAAGGCTCTCAGTCTCCACATTACAATTCATTCCACTTTCCCTGCCCTTTACAGCAGACTGGGGAAATCGACTGGGTGGTCTCGCGCTGGTATTTACTGCCGGGTTTCATTTATCTGCAGTACAATACCTTGGGCTGATGTGAACCTAAGACTTTTGTCATCGGCAGCAAAATGTGGCAGGAGGTTGATTTCATGCTCATTAAAAAAAGAGGGTCACTTCTCTTCAAAGCTCTGTGAAGCCATGATGCCTTTTCCTAACCTCGATACTGAGGCCAGGGGTGATAAACCAGGTGTGATCAATCAGATCAACACAGGTACACATCTATATTGTTCCTTAAAACCGTCTCGCCAGCATCGTGATGAACTTTGACTATTGGCAACAGTACAGATCCTCCTGTGATATTCAGGCCTGTCAGGCTCTGGGCAGAACGTCAGCATGATAAACTCTGCACTGGACTGGACTGGACAGACTACTTAGTCATCCATTACGCACAGAGGATAAGTGTGGGGGGCGAGTCAAACTCCACAACGAGACCACACGGACCAGGCCAGCCTGTGATTCATACTCTACCGCCTCCCCAGCCTGGAAAACATGGGGGGGGACGGGGGGGGGGGGGGACATTACTGGTGTCTATGGTTCCTCCCATACCATAGCCACCATGTCATTGGCGGTAAAGTGTGTGTGTGTGTGGGGGGGGGGGGGGGTGTATCGGATCAGACTACGGAGGACCTGCTGAGCTCACGGTCGCGGCCGCGCTGCTGCTGGCTAGTGGACATTGTCTGTGCCGCTGCGACCACGCCAGAGACCTGCTGAGTCTCCCAACGGAGAACAATGACACACTTCCTGCTATCTAATCTTCCACCCCAAAAGCAGGGGGGCGCGGGGACCCAGTCAGCACGTGAAAGTGCACTCTCACTGGCCCACTAATTCTGTAGGCTATTCACCGTCACCCCCGCGGGCAGTTAGTCATATGCAGACAGTATGCGGCGGGAGCTGTGCGCTGATGCAGAGCCCTCTCTAAAGCACGTGCTGCGTTAGATCTCTCGTTGTAAAGCTTCTGATGCCGCTACGCATATTTTGGAAACCCACCACATCGTGTGATGAGGTTGGTGAGAGCAGGGCTGGCCTATGTGATTGAGGCCCTACATGTTGGTTCTTGTTTTCTTTGACCACAGACATCAGACACATGTTACACTCGCCATGTGCTCCTTCTTCAGAGAGTATGACCACACTGGACATAGTCAGGAGTAAAGAGAGGGCATTTAGGGAGGGGGGTAGGTGTGTGGCAGGACATCTGCACCCCCACAGTTTTGGAGCAACAGAAGTCAGAACAATTAACTTGCCTTTTGAAATGATTTAGCACCTAATAATTAGATCAATTATGTTAAATAAGTCATGTATGACTGCGGTGCAACAGACCCTGAAATGAGCATGCGATTCCGGTTATTGAAAAACTGTGTGACTGATTCAAATCACACACACACACACACACACACACACACACACACACACACACACACAAAGGGGGCAGAGCAAGGTCTACTTGGGAGGAGAGAAAAGAGAGAGAACAGAGAGGGAGGGAAAGAGAGGAAAAGA
>NC_084999.1:13135343-13307377 GCF_963854185.1 Sardina pilchardus | reverse complement strand
GCAAACCTTAAGGACCAGGGTGACATTTCCTTTCCAGGAACCACTGTGTGACATCTCCATCTTCCCACAGGAGCCCATAAAGGCCCATTGATGTGTGTGCCATAAAAGGCTGTGGGGAAGAGCGAGAGACAGCCAGAGAGAGGCTACCTACAGCATGTGGACAGTGTAACATTAACAACCACCTCACTCATTACTGCCTATTACACTGCCTGGAAACACAAACGTTAACCAAACCATGTTGCTACTCAGATGAATGTTCAACTCCTGCTGCTAAAGGGCTGCAGTGAGTATTGAAGGGAGTTCAATGTCCCACCGACACACCCCACACTCCAGATAAACAGAGAAGAAAGTAAACAAGAGGCAGGAGGACAGGCGGAGCTTCCTACAGAAAGAAAGAATGAAAGAAAAAAAAGAAAGAAAGAAAAAAGAAAGAGAAATGCGTTCGTCTCTCACAATACTGGAAACAACACAGATCAGAACAGCAGCAGAGACGTACTGAGGTAAATGGAACGAATGGCACAGAGTTGCACATCAGTCAGCCTGTACAGGGGTCATCATCATCACTCCCCATAATCACTGATGGGGTTCACCGATTCACACAGACACCACCCCGGTCTCCAGCTGGTGTCTCTGGGTTGCTATGGTTACCACAGGGGAGTAGGAGGCTGCGCCCAGCAAACATGATGAATGCGGCCCGGCCCTACGCCACAGACAGCATCAGATGGAGTGAGGAGAGGTGATGTCTGATTGAGCTTTGGCCTGTGAAAACTACTATGCTGTGCCTTTTCTGTCAGACTGAGATTGTAGACATCATATAGCCTTTACATCACTGCATTATTTCATAATGCATGACAAGGCTTCATCTACACTTTACACAAGATGTAGGCTATCAGCAAATGGTCTTATTTAACGAGTTGCTTTAGCTTCTCAAATCTTCATATCCGCCTAACCAGCATTTCAGTGTGGATGGGTTGAAATCACGCTGAGCTTCATGGCGATTTCGTAATAGGCCTAGGCCTATGTGCAGACTAGAAAACTTTGCAGGCTCATCTTGGCGTTAACTTATTCGTAGGCTACAATGTAGACGTAGGTCTATTATTAGAGAACAATAGCATGGCGGTGCTGATGAAAAACCAACGGCTTCATATCTGATGTCTGACTTTTTTCACGTGTAGCCTAGGTCTACATCAACTACACGTAGCCTAAGTGACAAAATTAGCTCTAGGCTACTCTAACATTTTTAGTTATGTTACAAAAACAAAAACACTGACTGGTAGCATTCTGGTATGCTACCAAAGCCAATTTCAACATTGGGTTACTTAACCTATTTCGGAGAATTTCGAACATTAATATTTAGCCCACGAAGACAACATTAACCCATGACAGTATTATTGGGCTTTAAAAACGACTTGATAATAGATCAGACCGATCAGACACGCTGGGATGTGTTACTTCCGAGTGTAGCCAGTTTAAAGTGATGAACCCAGGAAGATGCAAAACAACAGCGCATGGTGAACACTTGAAAAGAAACCGATATTTTCACGAGCAAAACAAAACAGCTACGATCACCGCGGATCTACAAGATCGATCAACAACTTATTTCAACACTCACTTTTCACCGTTAGAGTGACGTAGTCGCTAGCACCCTCGTAGGCTACGATACTTCCTGGCGCACACATGGTCCCCAACAACAATGAAAGACACGATGATGAAGTCTACTTGATTTTTATTTAGTTCTGAGTTACACTGCACAGCATCGGAAAACTACCACTACTAAAACGACTACTTATAGTCCAAAAAAAACTCTCAAAAAAGGAAAAAATGGGAACAAAACATCATTATCCTATATCCCCCACCCCCATATCACATCTTCCTCCTTCCTCATCTCAGAGAGCCCTGAAAAACATTGTGACTGAAAACCTGGGAAACAGTTTGCGTGCCTAAGTTCAGAATTAGAGTAAAAAAAATCATCGGTGTCTAAGTTACTCACTGTTGTCAAGAGTGGCCTCATCTGTTCGCCACTTTCTTCTTCCATTTGTCCCGATGTATGTAGCGAGTTTGCTCCGTTCCCTCTCCTCCGGCAAATTTGAATATACTATCGAATTGCCTCTTTTACGTGTCACAGCCGCTAGCACGACAGACCGGCAATTTTACATACGCTAACACGCATTAAGCCCACCCATTTCAGATAGACAAGTCGCACACGCCACAAAATGTACAGCGAACCGTATTCGGCAACCAATAGTCTCACAGAAAATTACAAGGGGCGGGTATGACACGCCCAAACAGGAGTGGCTTGTTCTGTTCACAAAGAGCTTGGCAGCGTTGATGATGGGTGTCTAGCTGTAGCCATACCCATTGAATTGGCGTGAGATGCCTAGTTATAGTTGGATGCCTACACAGCACATTTTTTTTTTTTTTATCAAAAGACTACCTACCCATAGCGATTGGCTGTATGAGGTCTATAGGCTATATGACCGCTCCATGGTGTTGCAACCTGCAAAGAAAATAAAGCATACTTCCAAATTAGCAACATCCTATGTCTTCTCCCTTTGGTTAGTCATTGATTGTTTATCAATGCCATGCAACAAAATAATGTCGTTTAAAGTGCTTAAAATACAAAGGAAAATAAAATGATTTATAAATGGATGTGGCATGAATTATTTGACATTTAAAATGTGTGCCTTTGTGTGTGTGTGTGTGTGTGTGTGTGTGTGTGTGTGTGTGTGCCTTTGTCTAGGCCTATGTTGTGTGTGAATGTCAAATAAGGGATAACTTAACCCTTAGAGCTAAACCATAATATAAGTGAGACATACTGTACTGGTAACAGATATTGCTACAATTTGAGGCCAGGTGCTGCAGGTTATCACAGCCATGGTAGCTAAATCTGTTACCAACGTCACGATCACAAGTGTCATATTATACAACAATTCTACCAACTAATCAAATTTAAAGACATCAAATTGTGTTTTCAAACTTTTTTTTGTTCGCCCTCTGCCCCAATAAATAATTTCATCCTTAATCTCAGAGTCTCCCATTGCAAAGCAACACATCACTTGAGAGTGAAGTTCAGTGAGAGAGGCTAGTGCTTGTGAACACAAGAATTTGTACTTGCTTTGTAATTTCATTCCATTTACTCCACGGTTTCGCTCAATAACTGTCAAATTTGACATTAAAGAATCTCTGGCATGTCATTATGAATGAATGGAATGTACACATTGGATAATTCAATGCAAAATACAGTGATAATTAGCAAGAGTCAGAGTACTGAGAGATTGAATGGCTCCAATCAGAAATTAATAAATAGATTGATTGGACCTGACTATTTTATTAAATACACACATAGCCTACACATAAACACATTCAAAAGCTGTTGATGATTCTGACAGTCGTTATTATTGGAGGGGCGGCGGGAGGTATATCATATTCTTTTAGGGCCCAAAAATTCTAGTTGAACCCCTGCTAGAGACATCATGCTGAGGGGTCTAACCTATAGGTCAAGCAAACCAGCAAGGTTGCAAGTATTTGTTAACTGGAAAGTGGAATGTGAAACATCAGCATCTCCTGACAGATGAAAATACATGCTTTGGTATATAGCTTGATAAAACTTCCCAGACTCAAAAAATATATTGAATTGTTTAATGCTGATTGGAGAAAGCATGAACGTCTGCAAGTTTTGATGAACATTTGGTGTTACCATATGACAGACTTAGAGTGAATGTTGAAATAAGAAAGGCTGTGCCCTTATATATGCAAAATGACCTTTTACTGAAAGACTGACAAGCACTCTTATTAAATTTCTCAGACTGGCAGCGATGCATGTTGCCTAATAATGTTAGTCCTTTTTGAGTGGTCACCTGTCAAAGTAACACCTTTGTGTTCCTAAGGAGCTTTATTAATTAGCTACTCGTGGCATAATACTTTTGGCAATGATATTTGTGCTCGCTCTCTTTGATCTTAAGGGACTTTCTCAGAACTTCATGCGCCCCTTTGTTTCCAAATAACTGCGAGTATGAGTCCACCTACTGTACAAGTTTAAAATGAAGCCATATGACAACCTCAAGGAATAGTCAAGGTTTTTTATGTTTCAAATGATTACGTCTCCATTCTCCATGGCCCGCTCCATGTTGTAGAATTCAGTGGCAGAGACATTTTAATACAATTTTGGCCATTAGTCATTTCACCCTGACCATGTCATATTTATTGAATCTTAGACTGGTCTCTTTTCTTTTAAGATGACACTGAAGAGTGATAAAACAGTAACCTAAAACCAATATGGTGGAGTCTGAGTTTAATTTACAGGTGAACTATGCAAGTTTTTTCGCTTAAGTTACCTTAACTGAGCAGCTTTGGAGTCATTGGAATTGTTATTTGACTTATTCCAGGGGGAATGATGGCTGTCTCGCTTTCCCCCTGTGCCTGTCAGCAGAAAAAAAAAGCACACTTGCAAGTTGCCGGGCCGGTGCCATGAACAAAAGAACGTTTCGCAGCCTTGCGATCATGCTCATGAAAAGGCAGACTGACCGATTGAGGAGTGCTGTAAAATATAAATGCTAAAGCTGTAGGGGAAGCTCTGCAGGGTCTTGTGAACTTGAATGGAAATAAAAATGGAAATTCTATGCCTAAATAAGCAAAATTGTTTCGTTACATTAAATTGAACATGAACATGTTCACTTATAAAAGCGTAAAAAATATAGCTTAGGCCAATATAAATAGCCTACATAAGCTAGCCTATATTTCCTCAATTTGATTGTAAAACCATAACCTCATTTTTTTCATAGTGCACTGTCTTCTTCAGGACTTGACTGCCTTCTGGTGGTAATTCTACAGTGGTGCTGTTGGCAATCATTGATTACTGCAGATCTTAACACTCATCCTCTAATAAAATCAGTAAACAGCTGTTTATCTACAAAACTGTATATGCATGAGGTCATGAATTACATATGGTGAACTCATGTCAATTCTTGATGATTCATGAGATATTAAGCCATTAAGTAATGCATACAGTATATCATGAATGAATTCATGATGATTCATGTACCCTTACCGCAAGTGTTACCAAGATGGCTAAGACATGTCCTAAAGTCCTATGTAGGCTGGTGTAAAGGAGCTGAATTGAATTAAATGCCTTCTCCACTTTTGTTTAGGCTTTCAAATAAGATGCAACAACATTTCAATCTTTGTCAACTTCTGCACAAAGTTAAAAGAATACATGTTCAACATTCAATGTTTGGACAATTCATAATAAGGCATAGAGATAGGTAAAGGCTTATGTTTATAAGCATAAAATACTTATTTGGGAACTGAAATAAAATTGTTATTGTGGATTTGCATACACTTGGATGGATTGTTTATGTATTGTTTTTTTATTACATAGATTATTTACACTGATCAGCTACAACACTATGACCAATTAGGTGACGTGAATAACACACTGATGATGTTGTTATATGGCACCTGTCAATGGATGAGAAGTATCAGGCAGCAAGTGCATATTCTGCCCTCAACGTTGATGTGTAGAAGTGGGGGAAATGGGCAGGTGTACGGATTTGAGGGACTTTGACACTACACTGTTAGACTTAACTGTAATTTCCCAGTATGCTTACCACAAAATGGCCAGTAAAATACCATAACTTTACCATTACAGTATCACTACTGTATTCTGCATTGCATTATGGGCATTTTGATGACGTTTCATATCATTTATGGTAACTTACTGGAAAATAGGTAATTTGTGGTAGCACTACTGTTAAACACTTTTACAGTAGATAAAAACAACAGTAGTGCTACTGTAACTTTAAATGTCTGTCTATCAACACCCCTGGTGAGCAACCGAAGAGCTCCGTTCACGTCGCATAAACTTATAAATTAGGTTTTAGTTTAGTTTTGTGTAGCCAGTTACATTAGTAGCCTACAGTAGTGGCAGCAGACACTAGTAGCTACGCCAATGGAACACTGTGCCCGTGCCGCAGTAGCCTCGCTGTGAGCCAGCTCATTTCCACTCGCGCCATTATCCAAAGCTGTTGCCAGCCAGCAATGAAATCCTGGGTGACTACTACATTCACTAAACCCAAGGTAAGCATTAATTAACCACATTACAAAACTTTTAAACCAGAACTGAAATGTATTCGAAGCTTACTTTTCCACAAAGTAGCGGCTGCTTGTCCACTTAAAGTAAAATGTGCTAAGTATGTTAACATTAGCTAAACGCTTGCTAACATTAGCTAATCTTCTAGTCCTTTAATTATTTTTACGATGACTAATGGATATCTGAGTGGGTCATCATGTTTTATAGTAACATCAAAGATCCTTGATTACTTTAACCCTCTCTGTTAACGTAGTCTGAAACCATTCTGGGGTGCATTTCTCAAAACCATTGTTGCTACCCTGTTAGCAACTTAGTCGGTTGGCAATGGGAAATTGCATGTAGTCGGTTGGCAATGGGAAATTGCATGTAGTCGGTTGGCAATGGGAAATTGCATTGCAACCGACAAAGTTGCTAACTTTGGTTTTGGGAAGCGCCCCTAGAATGGTTGGTTACGTTTAGTTGTATTGTATAGGCTATTGTTAATTAACTAACATTTTGTTTTGATCCCAAGTTAAAATTTGAATAATGTCAATTTGTAACACTGGATAGAAACACGCAGATATTGCATATTTTAGTGGCACATTTTCATGAACAGGCATGTAAATGTATAATATGCATATGAGCTGAATGGAAACCCACTGCCTATTTAGCCTTTTGGATAATGTGATTTACTTGTGGTAGGCCTAGTTTACCAATACATCATGCAAATGTTATCTTGTTATAATTGTAAGTCTTATTATCCCATGTTAGATTGACCACTGTCACATTACACATTAAAATATGTGCACTTACAAATGTAGCCTACATTTTTGTTTTTTGTTTTCTATGTATTTTTCATTGTTTTACATGGGGAACAGCGACTGGAAAAGTTGTGAACTGAGAGTGATGGGAAGAATGCACCCAGCAGTAGAGTCTGGGCCTGAAGCCTGACTGTATCCCACAAAGAGCTCATGGTCCAGTCTTGAATATCAACAGTCAGCATCCACAGAGGTGAGTAACAACTGCATAAACTACTTCATATGAGGACTGTATGAGCAATCCATATTTACTTACAAGGAAAATAGTCAGGGAGCCATGGGGTCAGACCTGGTTTTGTCGGTTAAAGTTTTTTTTTTGGGCAGAATCTAGTAGACTAGGGGTACCTCTTTAAGATTTAAGAGGGTGCCCGCCCGGTGATATCCCTTGGGCAATTTCATATATTAAGCCTTTCTTGTCCAATGTGTTGACTATAAGGCAGCTATACTACAGGTGAATAGTGTAAAAAAAAATAACAAGCAGATATCATATGAAACTTCACCAGTTGATTACTTCAATATGAAAAATAAAAGTTTTCTGAAATGTAATGTTTGAATATGCAAATTGGGTATGATGTAATTAAATATTAATTCATTGCATAAACTTAAAAAGATCAAATCTGAACATTGGCCAGTTTCAATTTGTTTCTTTTAATTTTGTTGACATAAGAGATTAAAAGTATTTTAGAGAGGGAATTAAGGATATCTCATTCAGTTATTCAGTAAATCGGAAAATACTATACCAGCCTTTAAAAAATCATTTTTCGCCATGTTTTTTGGAATAAAATGTCATGTATATCAGGCTAAGAATAATATATCAACAAACCCCTCTGCAAAAAACCTTCTAAACATGGTTAGGTATAAGACTGAAAAGTGTGGTGTATGTAGATGCTTGTGAGGTGGAGATTTTGTTCTCAGAGTGAGAGAGGAAACTCATCCATATATCCGCCTTATAGTCAACACATTGGACAGGAAAGGCTTAATATACGAAATTGCCCAAGGGATATCACCGAGCACCCTCTTAAATCTTAATGAGGTACCCCTAGTCTACTAGATTCTGCAAAAAAAAAAACTTTAACCGACAAAACCAGGTTCACCTAAATTATGGCATTTGGCTGCCGGACTAAAACAAACCGTGAATATACTGGACAGTCTTTGCGTCTCATTTCTAAAACCTGGCTCTCGTGAAATGTGCACAACTGAGTTTTTTGTTAATGGTGACCAACATGTCTGCATTTTGTCCCATTACTGTACACAGGTTGTCAGCTGTCAGCAATTAAAATGAGATAAATCCATGACCATCTCATATGTTTTCCTTCTCTTTCTCCACATATCAACTGTCAGCAACGTGCCAATACCAGTGGGCCAGGATTGAAGACAAGTCTACAATGGACGTTGTAAGCTCTGAGCCTGTATTACAAGCCAAATCAACATAGCAAACTTTGTCATTGTTTCTGTTTCTGTTACTGTAAACACTAATTTATTCACAGGGTGGGTATAGAAGTCAAACCTTTCCACAATTGATTGTCAACTTATGAAATTTACAGTGGTGTTAAAGATTGTTAACTATTTAAATATCTCATACAGTAACATGAAGATTTAGTACATGATTGCTAATTAATAAGACAATATCTGATTGGGGGATGATATGGGCATATGAACATGTCTGTTTTCTTTTGTTTTGGTCAATTGACTTACTGTAAAAGTATTTTTGAAAAAGCTAATGTGTGTAATTTCTAATGGTAAAGAATAATAAAACACTTACAGTATATTATCTATAATTGTCATGGAATTTGTTAAATGATTTATATTGAATTATTTACCGCAACTGGAAATTTGCGGTAAGTGTATTATTTACTGTAAAATAAAACTAAAGTAAAGCCATCAAACTGTACAATAAAATTGTGGTAAGGGATCTTACTGTACACAAAAATTGCGGTAAGGGCATCATACTGTACACTACAATTGCGGTAAGGGTCTCTACTGTACACCAAAATTGCGGTAAGGGTATCAATTACCGGAAAACACATCTACTGTAGGCTACTGTAGAAGACTACTTACAGTAACTCACTGGCAACAGTGTTGCCAGTGAGTTACTGTAAAAATACAATAAAAAGTCTAACAGTGTAGCTAAATTGTGAGGGCTATGTGACTTGGCCAGAGCATCTCCAAACTGCAGCTCTTGTGGAGGTGTTCCCGTTATGCAGAGATCAGTGTCTATCAAAGGTTGTCCAAAGAAGGAAAACACTGAATAGTGGTAGTGATAGGGTCATGGGTGGCAAAGGCTCAATGATTCATGTGGGGAGTAAATTGGTTGCCCAATGAACACACTGGCTGCGCTATGGGAAGAAAGCAAGCTGGCAGAGATGCTTTGGACATTGTTCTGCTGGGAAACATTCGGTTCTACCTTTCAAAGATGTTCCATTGACACATACCACTTATCTAAGCATTGTTGCAGGAAACAAGAAGGACATAGACCACAAATGTGGTTTGAGGAAGGAACATTTTCATCAAATAAATATAGACCTACAAATATGTTCCTCAGGGTTATTGAAAAAAGCATTATAAGCTTGACAAATTATATGATGTGCAATTTCTACACTTCGTTGTCAGATGAGCAATTCGGGTGATCAAAGATTTCTTTTTCACATTATCACGGAATTAATCATTAAGCCAAACTATTGAATAGAATAGAATAGAATAGAATATATACTTTTTTGATCCCGTGAGGGAAATTTGTTTCTCTGCATTTAACCCAATTTAGCCGAATGAGTCAATTGATTATGTACTTGACCTATAGGAGAATGTGCATGTTGTGATGAGGGATAATGCTCGTAATGTAGCAAAGGATATGGAGGAGTGTAGCGTCGCTAGCTTGGGTTGCATGGCACACACACTGTAAAAACTGTTACTTGTATCTAACTCAATAAAATTGACAACATTTTCCGACTACATTTTGCAAGTTTATTGAACTAACTAATATTTTGAGCAATGCCAACTTAATAATGTGCATTTCGATGTATGCAAGAAGATTAAGTTGCATAGGACTTAAGTTGCACACTGAAGACAATGAGGCCTTGACTGGAGCTAAGAACAGGGTGTCTGCAGGTTTTAACAAGTGCAATTTTAGACTTTTTTAGACCTTTTTTAGACCATCATGGATTAAATTTAAGACCATCACGAAGTATTAAAAAAAAGAAATAACAAGCCAGATTGCGGTCATCCTGTGACGAAAGCAGGGGTCAAAATTAACTTTTTGGCTTACCAGCCAATGTGGCTGGTAACTGGAAAAAGTTACCGGCCAAGCAGATTTTTTACCAACCAAAATTAAAAAACAAATTTTAAGCTATTGTTAAGTACTAATGATATAGTACCTTTAACTATTGCTTGTTTTCATGTCATTATACACTATTTGGAAAAGATTTAACAAAGACCATTTTTTTTACTTTCCAGTCATTATTACACTAACCATTTTTATACCTGCAGTATTTTTTAATACCTTAAATTTCATTTACGTGTATCTCATTCAAACTTGTTCAATCATAAGGATGAAAAAACTGAACATATGAGGCAAAGTAATAAAATAAACTAAATTCATGTGTCTGTTCTTCATCCACTATGCCCTCCATGAAGTCTGGCCTTTTCATTCGAACACCCTTTCACGTGACTCTCAGCAGGATATCGTTTTCCGCCACACTTATGGATACAATGTTTAATTCTGGCTCTATCACTGACACAGAAGTTGCGCGATCGCTGTCTGTTTTATTTACTTTCATTTTGCGTCATATATCACGCCAGTCAAGGCGTCAATAATAGGCTACAGAACGGAAAATGGCAGGGGTGGACAGGATTAGCTGACAAATCTGTGATGCTCGCTTGTAGTTTTTGAACCTACAAGCTCAACTAACTCTGCCGTTTTCGAGCGGCCAGATGAGACCACTGTCTAGGAGAGAGACGGTGACCCAAGGAGGGGCTAGCGGCAATCACACACACACACACACACACACACACACACACACACACACACACACACACACACACACACACACACACACACACACACACACACACACACACACACACACACACACACCATACAGCAGAGTTTTGTCGTTAACGTAATATAACCATATAACTAAGTAGGCTAGGCTATTTCGTTGATGACTAGTGGCCGTTTTACACCATGTTTTACACACGCCAAAGTGGCGGATTACTTGTCATAATTCACTCGCCAGAACAGAAATCTACACGCCATTGGCGCTTGGCGGGTAGTGGGTAGCCTACTCATTTCCAGTTTTGTAAAAGCACTCAGTATTACAATATAACAACTGCAGGTACCCACACATACATAATGCAAGTAAAATGATAGTACCTGATAGTACAGTACATGTTGTTACACAGGTTGTAGGCTACCACTGTACCTAATTAGGTAGGTACACACTAATTAGGTAGGTAAAGTGTTAACGACTTTTTTTACCAGTCTGCAGACTTGTTCACTGAAGAAGGAAGGTAAAACATTATTAGATTCAGTACCATTTCACAATCACATTGTTATTTGTAGTATAAATTGTGGTGTTCTACACACAGATATATTGCTTTAATAGTTTTTGCCATTTTGATTGGTAATATACGGAGCCCGTGAAGGGTCAGGTGTGTGAATATTTTTGAGTGCACTTTTGCGTTCCCTCGCAATACTTTTTGCGTTCCCTCGCAATACTTTTGCGTTCCCTCGCAATACTTTTTGCGTTACCTCGCAATACTTTTGCGTTCCCTCGCAATAATTTTGCGTTCCCTCGCAATACTTTTTGCGTTCCCTCGCAACAATACAATATTGCATACATTGTATTGGAATTGAATATGTTTGGGAAATGTATTATACATGAGGAAAGTTTTACAGTACCTTCAAAGCTTATCAGCAGAAACGCATCCCCTCCTCGAGTAAATTTCCCTGCCATGATGCGTTCTTTGCTCATGAAATCGTTCGTGCCTCTTAAAGGTCCTTCATAGTACATCTGGCCCTCTGAATCTTGATATGGCTCTCCTACAATACTAGGGTCATCATATGTGTAAAATATTTCTCCATAACCTAGAAAACAAAATATATTGGTGGTAAAAAGAAAGAAAGAAATACCACTAAGTGTTCATGCAAACATCTTCAGGGGTCTGTTAAAGAGCTAAAAACAAAGAGGAACTCTTCTCTGCTCTAAAGCACACCTGGAATGCTGAATATTATACTAATATACCTGAACACTTCTTATGGCCCTTTTCATTCTACAGATCTAGCATAATTATTATTAGCTGCATTGCAATTGTATATCAAAGATGGAGAATATTCTGACATGATTCATATCGGTTTCATTTTTTTACTTTAAGAACAGCCATTTAATTTATGAAAGCAAATGTTTTCCATCGTGTTAGTGTGCTTGACTATTGTCATGCTATTACTCACTCATAAAGGTGTCTTTTGTATTCAGAGTCATACTGACTTGTTTGGACATGCGGGTCTGGATACTGGATGTCTGCTCTAACAACTCAATAGTGATTTGTCTTGTTGGACATGGCCACTGTAGTCTATAATCATTGACTCCAGAAACAAGCCCATAATTGATTCCTAATTTCTCTAGATCATAAGAGACTGCAACATGGTAGGCATATCCCAGGAGAGTACAGTCCGGGGCTGAAGGTCAATTTCCCAGCATTAGACTGGTCTTGAATCATTTCAGCAAAATTCCTGAAATGCCATACATGGTGTGGACATGTTGTTTCTGAGAGGTTGATATCATCCAATGAGAAGCCACCACTGGACATTCCTTCTCCTTTTACTGTTTCAAACTCAATCAAAAATGCTTTAGTTGTGTACAGCTGTATGTGTTTGAGATGCCAGTAGTCTGCTGTAGAACCTGTAAAAGACAGACTTGTTTAGCGCATTAACAACTGGACTACTCATGAACATAAGGTTTGACATTGAGTTTAGTCACACTTACACAAATCAAAACAACTGTTCCAACAAGGTGAATAAATAAGGGAAGAAGTAGAGTATATTAAAATCCATCTGCCTAGACTGATATTTCAACTGATAAGAAATGTTATACGCATTTGGACTAAAAGGTTGTGAAAATGTGCTTTGCAATAGTTAAGAGTACTACCTGAGCAAAGTGCGAATCAGTTGATGTTTTTTAAATTGTTGAAAGTATGTGGCTACAGAGGAGGTTTTCCTTCATGTAAAGAGATTACTTGGTCAATTTTAACAACAGCCACCCTCTTATATTATGGCACTGTTGTACTTTACACTCCGCAGTGATGTACAAATTAAGTATTGAGTTTATCTGTCCTCACTGTCCATATTACATGGAATTTACTAACCCTCAAAAAGCAAGACGTTTGTAAGGCTTAGTCTGAAGATCATATGTGGCAAGTTTTGTGATGAACGGCCAAAATTTGTGATGGTTTCATGTTTTCCATAATATGATGGCCGGATTGATTAGGTATACGTCAAACGTTGGCATGTGTCAGTCTTAGGACCTCCTGGAGTATTAACAGACACAGCTAGTAAGTTTAAATTCTAACACAACATTTCATCAACATTTACGAGCCAAAATGCATTTCTGGTCATTTCAGCGCACCCCTAGAGGTCAAAGGTCACCACATTTCTTGTGCATCCTCACTATGGTGTCATGAGTCCATGTACTAAGCTTGGTAATACAGTAAAATGTTGAAGAGATATGAGGTCATGTCCTGTTTGGGTGTGACAGGTGAACGCTTTTGACAGGTTACTGACGTTATAGAGTGCATCAAACTCTTGTTCCATAGAATTTAAAAAAATGGGAAAATGGTCCTGAACATACTGCCAAAAGAACAAAGCAGTGGCTTAAGGATAGGAAGGTAAATGTCCTTGAGTGGCCAAGTCAGAGAGCCCTGGTTTAAATCCCATAGAAAATCTGTGGATTGACTTGGAAGAGAGCAGTCCATCTCCGTTCCTCACAGAATTTGACTGAATTTGAACAATTCTGCACAGAAGATTGGGCAAATATTCCCCAATCTAGGTGTGCAAAGCTAAAAGAGACATATCCAAACAGATTGATTGCTGTAATGAAAGCAAAATGAAGCTCTACAAAGTATTAAATCAGGGGTATGATGACTTTTCCAAACCTTTTATTCTAATTTGCATTGAATGGTTGCCTTTATTATTTTGATGTTGAACAGCTAAATTTGTAAATAAAACTTTTTTTTTTTGTTTAGTTTTTTAGTTTTGATTTCAGGCTGTAAGACTGTATGTAAAGGCTTCATGTGGGAAGCAAACCTGAGAATACGCAAAAATATGGTGCGTTACAACATCATTTTCATAAATTCCTCAACTAGTGAATTTGTCAATCAATGCTTGGTGACACTGTCATAAAAACGTTTTGATTTCTATTTTAGAGGTTGTAGGTGATGAGAACATGAAAGCACAGATTGACACACAATTGTGGCACATGTTAAATATGTATTTCTTAATGAGAGATTTTCCCTCATAAATTAGCTTTTTTATTATTTATTGGATCGTTCACATTGTTTTCATAGGAAGACTTTACACCTTTTTTTATTCAACTTTATCAGGTCATTAATAGTGATGTGCATTATGTCAAAGACACTAACTTTTACTGCCAGGTCACCTACCTGTGATCTGTGCAATAAGTCTAGTAGTTCCAATGTCATCAATACTCTCTAACTCTCTGATCCGGATGTTGAGTTGATCTTTGTCATTTCCATTATTATAGTAGAAGAACTCTAGGCACTGGAAATGTCTTTGGGGAGTAAATATCTTTGTTTGTAATAATCCTCTGTCTCCAGTCACTCCAGTGACTGTGCTAAAATGCACAAAACGTCCTACACCTGCAGATGGAAAAGCACTCGAACCAATAGTAATATGACTTTTTTCAATCATCATTCAATCATCCGTGAAATCAATAATTTAGCTATCTTTTTCTGTCAAGCTTTCTTTACCTTCTTTGTCTTGAGGGGTGGTGTGGTCTTCAGTTGAACTTCCCACAACACTAGGTACTGCTCTCCACCTGCTCTCTCCAGTGGAGCAAGCCTTCAGGTCACACATTATGTATCCCTCAAAGTCACACCCATCTAAGTATGTTACAGTGGAGGCTGTACAAAGCAATATGTAAGTTCACTTACACCTCAGAATTCCATACAGAATAGCTTAGAGCAGTAGAGATTAGACAGAGTGGCGACACTCCCATAAGAGCAGCGCTTTCCCATGCCAAATTCCAGGTTATGGGAGTTTTAGAACTTCAAGCAGCCAATTTCTTGCTCAGTAGTCATTGAGTTAATTGATTACACTTTCCAGCCTCCAGAAATACATCCCACCCCCCTGTGATTCAGTCATTCAGCATAGTTTTTTAACTTTTGATTTATACTCTCCTTGACACTTTGAGTGCCAAAAATGCAATATTGCGTTTTTAGCTCTCTTTTTTTATTACAAAAATGGATGCTCTAACACAGTGTTTCCCAAACTTTTTCCCTTTAAGGCAACCTTGCCTGTGTCTAATGGCATGTGCAGACTACACGATTTCAGCCCGATTTTGCCACGATTGTGTCGTGGCCGACAAATTTCCATTGTCCGGTACGAATATTCAAAGTCGGGAACGACGTCCGAAGGAGAAAGCGTCTTGTAATCTGACATGTTCAACGACCCACGTTTTATTGTCTGCGACATTCTACTATGTTACGACCAAAAGTCTAGCATGTTAGAATTTTTTTTAATGATTTTGGTAACCTCACAACCTCAGCCCAGGCAACATTCCCTACGGTCCCTAGTCCAGCCCAGACCCCAGGATGGGAACCACTGCTCTAACACACCTTATGTGCGATTTTGGGAACTCTATGATGAATAGAACTGAAATAGATGGCGATCGAAAACTCACCAAAACTCTGGACATTTTATCTGGACATTTTGTCATAACTCTTTTTGTTGGTTGCCGCTTTGGGTAGAATCAGAGACACATGCACATCAGATCAATTTCCAGGGGGACGCATGCACGTCAGGTCAGGTCCATTCTCGTGGGTATATCACTAGGTGGCAGATAAACAGTTTGTACCCACTGAGAGCTTAAAGTCACCTTTCAAATGAGCCATAGTATGTGTCCATAGATATAACATAGAACACGCTGTTGATCTAGATTGCTGGCACTGTTGATCAAGATTGCTGGCCAAAGCTTCCAAAAACAGCGCAGCATACAAAGAGTAAAAATGACATGGCCAGATACTGAATAAAGAATGCAGTCTTTGTAACTTAAAAGGTGCAGTCAGGGATTTCACATGAAGTCCCATTATTTTGTGCTCATGTTTAAATGTATTATTAAAAAAAAATACATTACATTATATTTCAACGAAGGACCAAATCAAACACACCAGAGGGTTTTTGGTTTTGTTTGGAGATCAGCTGCCCCCACTTTGTTTGTTTCCAGTTTTCGGAGCTAGGGCTGCTAACAGAGACCGGATTTCTTTTAGGTGTACTCACAGAATGGGCAGCTAGCGGTCGTGAGAAGATGATTGCTGAATGTGACAAAAAAAAAAATGTTATGGACTTGAAATCGTGTAAAATGCCTGTCCTTGCACCTTTAAGCGATAGTTTGGCTGTTATATTTAGCTGCCCCTGCAGTCTGAATTCCCCTGTTTTAATACACAGTGTTGCAGCCGCAATCTATATTCTGAACTGAGCTATACTGGCAGTGTTCAAATCTGTGCAAATGAAAGACATATAATGCAGCCTCTGCAGTGCATACAAATGGGGAAAAAAGTTTGTGTAGTAAACAGAAAGATGGATGGTTATATCATATCAAATATAAATCAATGTGAAAAATATGTAGGGTATTTTTTTTAACTACAAAAATAGTCACAAAAACAAATTGTGAAAACACAAATGTGCAGATGTATGGCGCAAAATGCTACTAAACATACTACTAGGTGTAACAGAGTTAAAAATGTATTATAATGTTGATAGTGATTTTCGCCGTTATATGAGCAGCCTAACACTGATGTTGGATTTGGAGCCTCCTTTGGAGCTAAGGTGTACTGCAGGTCTGCTAGGTTGTACCTCTGCGCTTGCCTTACCCAAGCAGAAAAATATGTGCATTTCACACGGATGCTTCCCAATGAATGTACACCGGAGCCTGATGGCTTGTTTTTGTTTATATTTCTTAAGGAAATAAACGTGTGTGAACATCAGTCCACCTTGTATCCACCCTTACTGCCTGACGTCCGTTACACTGGTGCCGTGACCTGTCGATCTCCCAGATCAGCCTGACGCCGATCGCCGTGCGTGGATGCTGCATACTGAAGTCCAGCTCAAGTGTGCGAGATCAAGTGTGGTTAGAGTTGTCTTTATATATGGTTGAGCAGTACAGGGCTGTATAACTGTAATTCCAGTGTGGGATATATTCTCATTATTATTTTTATTATCTTTGGTAGACAGTACGTTATCTTACTCTAATACTGTTATCTCTTCTATTATTGCATTTTACATTTATTTACATTTACAATACACAAAGCAGTAACTTGCCATTATGGCTGAGAAATATAGTTACGGTAATGTGGGGGATAATTTTGCTAGTCCAGTTCTTCCTAAAGGTAGGGGTATGATGGGTGCCTGGCAATGTAATGACAGTGGTGCTATGGGACGTGGGTTGGTCAGTGGAGAGGCGGGTTATTCCCAGCCATTAGCTGACAGCGGTAGGGGTACAGGGTTAGGTCAGAACCCAGGTTGTACTCCTGTTGTTCAGTTCATGGGGGAGGGTCCTCTCACATCCACACCCGGTAGCGATGATTCCGCCGCTCTTAGCCAACTCACAGGTATGATGGGGGTGTTAGGTGCTCAAATTGGAGAGTCCATTGTAACCAGGCTGATGTCTGCTGGTGTAGTTAATGTTAACAGTGAACAACCAAGCAGCACGTCTCTCAACACATCACCCACACACAGAGGCACTGACTCCAGTAATGTTAGTCACACAGACTCACACGTCACGGTGCATGTTAAATCAGATAAAGAGCCTAAGTTATTCAGAGGTGACGGTTCTGACAAGTACCCAGTTAAGGACTGGATTGACATGACTAAGACTAGTCTCAGAAAGCAGAACTGTCCAGTGGGCGAGCAGGCTGAAGAGATAATGGGAAAGCTTATGGGCAAAGCGAAAGATGTCGTGAAGGTTGCCCTGCGTAGCGACCAGACTCTTGATGTGTCTCAAAAACCCAGTCTCATTTTCGATATCCTCCTTCAATATTTCAGCGATACATCATCATGCCTCCCTCTCGCTGATTTCTATTCCACCCTTCCCCGACCTAGTGAGAGCCCAGTTGATTACTGGTTGAGGGTAAACAGAGCAGCTGATCTGGCCGATGAAGGCCTCCGCAGACAAGGTAGGCGGATGGAGAATTCGAATGAAGAGATAGCACGCATGTTTGTCAAGCATTGCCCCGACCCTGAGCTCTCGTCTGTCTTCAAGTGTAAGCCTATTCATGAGTGGAGTGCACGTGACATACAGTTGAGAATTGATGACTATCAGAGAGAGCTGAGGGCCTCTAGTGGAGCTCACAAAGAGGTGAAGAGCCACACCACCACCTTTGCTAGCATGCCATCCAGCCCAGCAGCTTACACCCAGCCTAAGCTTGAGCAGTGTCATGGTCAGTGCTCTGCCGTTGCCTCTACCCCAGTAACTTCTCCAGTGAGCCACACACAGTGTTCCCCCTCTGTCGCTGTCCTGCCTCAGACTCCAGGCCCTCTCTCTAGCTCCTCTGTGCCAGTTGTTTTGCAGAACGCTCAGGAGGTGGAGGAAAGGATTCTCTCTCGCATGATGTCAATGATGGAGCAGATGATGGGTAGGGTGCAGCAGCGTGGTGGCGCTCCCCGTGGAGGTGGAAGATTCCAGGGTGGTAATCGTGAGAAGGCCTGTCGTGTCTGCAATGACAGTAAACACTCCACTGTCACACACTGCATGTCAGAGAGGCTGTGTTTTGCCAGTCTAGCCCCTGGTCACACAAAGGCGACATGCACCAACAAGTCTTCCTCTCAGTCTCAGGGAAACTAGTTGACCCATATTCAAGGGGAGACAGTATGGGTCTTAATTTGTCCTCCCAGTGTAAAGATATTTCTGATGCGGAGACTGTTTATAACACACACAGTACTTCATGTAATAACGTTCAAGTTGTGTATCAGAACATACACAAGGTTGTTGGCAGCGACAGCCTTTTCTACACGCCTGTGAAGTTTAGTAATGCAGTGACCTTGAATGCAATGCTGGACAGTGGCTCTATGGCATGTACCATTAGTGAAGATGCCAAGATGAAGCTGAGTGAAGCTGGAGTGATTACAGTACATGACCAGTTGTCATGACCAGACAGATGTTGTCCTCGTTGGCTGTGGTGGCCGCCGTGTATCGCCTAAGACGGCTTTCTATTTAAATATGGAGGTGTATGGCTGCAAGATAACTGTGCCCACTCTTGTTGTTCAAGGCCAACATGATGAGATGATACTTGGCACTAACGTCATCAAGCACATCCTCCGTCAGTATAAGCAGTGGGATGCCTACTGGAAAGCTGTGTCTGCCCCCTCTCCTGCTGGTGATCCTGAGTCTGAGCAGTTCTTATCCATGCTTGCTGGTCTGGACCGATGGCGAGGTGAGGAGGTTCCTTACAAGATCGGCACTGTCAGAAGCAACTCAGCACTTTGCCTTGAACCTGGTCGTGAGTACCTAATGTGGGGGAAGTTGCCCAAGACTACTGCTGTGTCTCCTGGTAGCACTGTTCTAACGGAGTTCACCTCATGCCGTTCAGCTCCGAGAGGGATTCTGGTGGCGAGAATGGTGACATCGTTGTGGGGTGACAGATGGGTTCCACTGAAGCTAATTAACACCTCAGACAGGCCTGTTTTGGTTAGACGCAATGCTAAATTAGCTGACGTGTTCCCCTGTATTGCTCTTGAAGACATGGACGTCCCAGACACAGCAGAGCTATCAATGGCCAGTTGTTCTGTAGTAGCCAGTCCTTCTGAAAATGAGTGTTCTCCCAACGAAAAACTAAATTCAGTTGGATTAGGTGAGATTGACATGAACTCGTGTGATGTGTCTACACAGTATAAAGACAAGCTGGCTGATCTAATTGTGCGCTACAATGACATTTTTTCACGCCATCATCTGGACTGTGGAGAGGCAAAGGAATTTGTCCACCGTATACACTTCTCAGACCACAGGCCATTCCGGCTCCCGTTTAGACGAGTGCCCCCTAGTCAATATCAGAAGCTGCGTCAAGTACTGAGTGAAATGGAGGAGAAAGAGATTATCAGGAAGTCCACCAGTGAATATGCGTCTCCATTGGTCCTAGTATGGAAGAAAAATGGTGATCTTCGTGTGTGTACGGATTTCCGCTGGTTGAACAAGCGGACTCTTAAGGACGCCCACCCTCTTCCTCACCAGGCCGACTGTCTGGCAGCACTTGGAGGGAACTCTTTCTTCAGTGCTATGGATTTGACCTCTGGGTTCTACAACATGCCGTTGCACGAAGATGACAAAAAGTACTCTGCCTTCACAACTCCAATGGGCTTGTACGAGTACAATCGTCTGCCACAAGGCCTCTGCAACAGCCCTGGAAGTTTTATGCGCATGATGACTAGCATTTTTGGAGATCAAAATTATCTGAGCCTGCTTTGCTACTTAGATGATTTGCTCATTTTTGCTCCTGATGAGGGGACGGCTCTGTGGCGCTTGGAGATGGTGTTTGGCAGACTGCGCAGTCACAACCTGAAGCTTGCCCCCAAAAAGTGCTTTTTCCTGCGCAAATCTGTGAGGTTCCTTGGGCACATAGTTGATGAGTCTGGCGTGTCAACTGATCCTAGCAAGATTGAGGGCATAGTGAAGATGACAAGTGCTGACATGATGGAGGCAGACGGCGTGACACCCTCAGCGAAGCGGGTCAGGTCTTTCCTGGGAATGATCAATTATTACCAACACTTTGTGCCCAATTACTCTGCCGTTGCCAAGCCCCTCTTCTCTCTGTTGACAGGACAGAAGCGTAAATGTAAGGAAAAGCAAAAGCTCAAGCAGAGATCACAGAGCAGGAAGTTGAGTGCATCTGACTGGACCCATGACATGGAACAGGCTTTCCAGAAGCTGAAATCGTTGCTGGCTGAAACGGTCGTCTTGGCTCACCCAGATTTCGCCCGTCCTTTCATGTTGTCTGTGGATGCGTCTCTTGATGGCATTGGCGCTGTTCTATCGCAGATTAAAGAGGGGGAATCCAAGGCGAGGCCCATTGCGTTTGCTAGCAAGTCACTCTCTCAGTCTCAGAGGAACTACCCAGCACACCGTTTAGAATTTTTAGCCTTGAAGTGGGCCATCAGCGACAAGTTCAGTCATTGGTTGAAAGGTCATGTTTTTACGGTGTGGACAGACAACAACCCGTTGACTCACATCATGACAAAACCAAAGCTTGATTGCTGTGAGCAACGCTGGGTCGCCAAGTTAGCCGGCTACAACTTTGACATTAAGTACGTCCCGGGCCCACAGAATGTTGTTGCTGATGCGCTGAGTCGTGTGCCCTTTGTCAAGCAGGGAGTTGGTCTTAGACTACTTGAAGAGCCCCTTGACAATCTTCTCTCTGAGGTACAAGGTCTGACCACTGACGGTGTCCAAGATGCCTTCCGCTGCTCCAGTGCCCGTGACGGGAATCTAGTGCAGGGAGATGATCGAGCTGGGAGTGTGTCTGCTGCTTTACATGTCCGCACTCAGTCCCTTGGGATGGATGAAGTAGCTGCGGTGCTGCAGTCGCACAGAGAATGGGAGACTGGGGCAAGAACTCGTGCTGTTGCTGCTCTATACCATGTGCCACAGTTGGTCCCAGGTGGACAGGATGCACTCCCTGCATATACAGAGAAGGAGTTACGCGATGAGCAGTTCAAAGACAAAGCCCTCTCTCGAGTCTTGTATTATGTGGAGAGACGTCGTAGACCCTCCAGGAGGGAGCGAGCGAGAGAATCAGTGACGACTTTAAGATACTTGAAGCACTGGGAAAAGTTTGTCTTGAGCGATGGGATACTCTACAGAGTTTCGAAAGATCTTATTACTAAGTCTAAACGTCACCAGTATGTGGTTCCTGAGTCACTTAAAGCTGCTGTCCTGAGGGGAGTTCATGACGATGCTGGTCACCAGGGTCAATTCAGAAGTCTCGGGCTGGCCCGGCAGAGATTCTTTTGGCTCAGTCTCGACAGAGATGTAAGGGACTATGTCCGCAGCTGTAAGCGTTGCATTGTCAGTAAGACAGCTGAGCCTGTTGACAGAGCACCCCTGGAGAGCATCACATCAACCAGACCACTCCAGCTCGTTTGCATTGACTTTTGGTCGGCTGAGGATGCACACAACAAGTCGGTCGATGTACTGGTGGTGACCGATCACTTTACGAGAATGGCCCAGGCATTCCCCTGCAAAGACCAGTCAGCCAAGCAGGTGGCGAGAGTTCTCTGGGACAAGTTCTTCTGTGTGTTTGGTTTCCCAGAACGTATCCACAGCGACCAAGGGGCCAGCTTCGAGAGTCAGTTGATCAGTGAACTGCTCAGAGTCTCTGGTATAAGGAAATCACACACCACCCCTTATCATCCTATGGGCAATGGGAGCGTGGAACGTTTTAACAGAACTCTCGGTAACGTGATCCGTGCACTGGCTCCTGACGCGAAAGCCAACTGGCCTCGCCATCTTCAGACGCTGACTTTCATGTACAACAGTACAGTTCATGAGACCACAGGATACGCTCCTTTCTTTTTGATGTTCGGACGAATTCCTCGTTTACCAGTCGATGTGCTTTTTCGAAATGTCCTGAATGATCAAGCTGTAGTCAGCTATGACAAGTATGTGGTGTCACTTGCAAAAGATCTAAAAGATGCCATGCTGGTTGCTCAGGAACATGCAACGAAAGAACAACACCGTCACACTGAGCTTTACAACAGGAGGGCAAAGGGGCCTGGCATTGACGTTGGAGATCGTGTTTTGGTAGCCAACAAGAAAGAAAGAGGGAAGAGAAAGGTAGCCGATCACTGGGAATCTACTGTGTACACTGTAGTGGACAGGAATGCTGAGACACATACTTACAAGATACGAGACACCGTTACTGGAAAGGAAAGAGTGGTCCACTGTAACATGTTAATGCTAGTCAATTTCCTGCCAGTAGACGACATAGGTGTGCTGACTGACCCAGTTTCACCTTTGTCTTCTGCTCAGCTGTCGGACCAAAGTGACGACTCCGCATCAGTGAGACGAGGATCCTTACCTGATAGCGTGAGTGAGAACTGCGTGGATCTGAGTTCAGGCCAGGGATCTCAGGGAGCACAGATGAGACACGAGCAAGACTGCGTGGATCTGAGTTCAAGCCCGGGATCTCAGGGAGCACAGATGGGACACGAGCAAGACAAGAGTGTGAGGCGTGACTCAGTGGCTGTTCCAGAGTCTATGGGCCCTGAGGGAAGAACTGTTGAGTGGATTGCTCAGTCACCGTTCCTTGAACCATCCCAGACCGGGTCAACTGATGTACACATAAGACCTGCCCTCTCCCGGAGTGATCCAGAGAAGTCTGAAGGCCGTGCGAGTGACCAGTCCATTGTCTCTGACTTCCGACCTGTGCCTGACACTGACATTAGTGGAGAGGTTAGTGACCTGGACGGACAGACTGCCAGTAGTGAGGTGGACACACTTACATGTGCGTGGACAGATGGACAGACTGACAACACTAGTCACACACAGAGTGCTGACACAGTAGCTTCTGTTGCGGAGTCTGAAAATCCCAGTTTATCCACACAGGTGAAGTCTAGGTTTGGTCGCATTATAAAGCCAGTTGACAGACTGATTCAGACCATGTCCAGACAGGACATTGCACACACACACCTGTCCATGCAGGTTGTTTGTGGGTCAGTGTTTCAGATTTTTTGTGATTAGGCGAAGTTATCTGTAGACTCCCTTTACACATATGGGGGCATGTGATGTAGTTGGTCACATAGAGATGGTTTTATTTTCTTGTTTTCCTAGTGGCTTTTAGTACACAGTGTAGTTGGGTCTTGTGGGGTGTATAAGGCACCCTACTGCCAGTAGTTGGTTGGAGAGTTTGTGCGCCTCTTCTTCCACGTCATCCTTTTTGGATACCTTTTTGGTTGGCTTTCCTGTTATTGGTGGCCCTCAGTATGTGTCAGTGTTTGTTGTTGGTGTACTTTATGCTTATAGATGCTGCTCAGATTTGGCGAAATTCAGGGGAGGTGGGTGTAACAGAGTTAAAAATGTATTATAATGTTGATAGTGATTTTCGCCGTTATATGAGCAGCCTAACACTGATGTTGGATTTGGAGCCTCCTTTGGAGCTAAGGTGTACTGCAGGTCTGCTAGGTTGTACCTCTGCGCTTGCCTTACCCAAGCAGAAAAATATGTGCATTTCACACGGATGCTGCCCAATGAATGTACACCGGAGCCTGATGGCTTGTTTTTGTTTATATTTCTGAAGGAAATAAACGTGTGTGAACATCAGTCCACCTTGTATCCACCCTTACTGCCTGACGTCCGTTACATAAGGCCATTCACCTTATGCCACCAGGCCCATTTTAGAAATACATTTTCCTCCGCCTCGTGCTTAATATTCCGGTCAGCTAGTTCCGCCTGATTAGTTTCACTGGGACAACACGTCAGAAGAAAGTGGAGAGGCTAACATCGGAGGAAACCAAAAATTACATCAGGAGGCCAGATGGCAAGATTGTACTTCGACCCCCAAGGACTATATGCAGCTATATTGATATTGATGTTGATAGCTAACCCATCAACTAAACCTTCTTGAACTAAGGTTTATGAATATAAACTGAGGAATCAGCAACTTTTCGTTTGTATTCTCTCTATGCACATTACTCATCTTGCTACAAGCCTGCTAGTAGTTTAGTTTAGTTTAGTTTAGTTTAGTTTATTCACAATACCACTTCAAACTAAATATTACAGTAGGGTTATAAACTTAAAACGGGTAAGGTGAATGGGTCCCCCAAAGAAGCTAGGGAAGCTTATAGCGGGGGCCCAAAGATCATAGAGAAGGTAGTGGTACAGTAAAAGCATACATAGTACATCAAAACACTTACATACATATACAATCATAAACATACATCCCAGCGGTCCATGAAGTGACAATACTTATATTAGATATAGGTTAGTAAAAGATTATTTTTTAGTTGTTTTTTGAAGTTGGAGATAGAGGGCAACACCTTAAGGCCATCATCAATCCTGTTCCAAATCTGCGGCCCCCTACAGACAACACTCATACTAGTGTGCACATGTCGGCGACATTTTCCTGAGATTTGTGATTTAGTTCTAGTTGGGTATGTGTGCTGGGGACTAGAGATTGGAACAAGACTACTTAATCTAGGGTTGAGCCTATTGACAATTTGAGACATAAGACAGCCATTATGATAAACATTTAGCTCAGCCAGTCTTAATAACTCAAAACGATGAAATAGGGGATGGGTGGGGGAATTTATCTCTGACCAGGACAGAGCTCGTATGACTTTCTTTTGCAAAGATACTAGTTTGGTAGGATGGCTGGTAAAGGTGTTGCACCATATCACATTGCAGTAGTTAAGATGAGGTTCAAAGAGAGTTTTGTACAATGTGAGAAGGGCAGACAGTGGAAGGAAGTGTCTGATCTTGTAAAACAGGCCAACATACTTGGACAGTAGTGTTAGGGGTTCGGTGTTCCTATACCCCCTACTAGCAACTTCCTTAGTCCTATTGCAAGCTATGCAATCCCATTCAGAGTCCGGCAGAAGAGCCCTTCGCTCAATTAAGAGTTTACGTGCCATCAAAATGATTTTGAAAACTTTATTTTAGGGTACAAAAAACTCTTTAGGGCTTCTTTAAAACATAGCAACATGTCCATTGCAGTACCCTCTATGGAATTAAAAAGAAATCATTCAATTTAGTGTTTTCCAAAAAATGTGGTAGTGATACAGAGGGCCAGATGTACTAACGACTTTGCGCCCACTTCAGCCGTATTTGTTTTGCAACATGCATGTAAAAAGATGGCGAGGTATGTACAAACAGACCACACTGAGGTGAAGGTGCAGACTGCCTGTCGCAGGGGCTGAGAATGCATATGCATTTTTAGGAGTGTCAGGGGAAAGTGGGTGCTTCATGTAAAAAGATGGGAGGAGATGCATAAAATGCACCTAATTATGTATTCCCCTGTAAGTACTCAAACTGGCCATGAAAGCACATGTCTATTTTGCGCCTAAATATTTCCGCCTTTTAAAAGCAGGTGTTAAATGCGGTTTTGCATCTTTGTACTATATCAAATGCAACTTTAACTTTCATTGGCCTTTCGAATGCCTTACTTTCACTTTCACGCCATCCACTTCAACTTTCCTACTTGCTAGATTTGACCCATCCTCCATAGGCTACGTGCACACGTAGGCCTAGTTTGAGTACAACTACTGTTCTTCATTATCTTCCTGCCTGTTGACATCATGCATTGTATTATTTCATGATTGCTAAACATTAGATTCCTTTGAATGTTGTCATCAGTTAACATTCAACTGTGCTTCTGACTTAAGTGTCGTTCAGTTGTTAACCTTTGTTAATTGCGGTAGGGGTGGAGAAAGGCGCTGTTAACCTGATAAAGCCTGGTTTGATAATACGACGCTAACATAAGTGTGAAATGTGTCAAAAAATCTCACACTTTCATTCAAGTTTTATATTACTTTAAGATATCAGCTTGTGAAGCGGTAGGTTTTTCCACTCAATACATGGCATTACACCAGAAAAAAGTTGTAAGGAACTAGGGACTTACACCGCCTATGGGACAAAGGGACACACCCACCTTGGGACAGAAACCTTATATTTGTTGGGTTACAATAAAAGTCCATACTTACTGCAACCGTAGAGTAAGTTCAATTCCAACACATCAGTTGGGCTCATATCTTGACGTTGACCAATAATGTTTTGAAATTCTTGTTGCTTTGTGTATATGGTACTCCCCAGTCCAGTGCTGAAGTCATCTTTTCCGTAATGCATTAATGATTTGTAGTCATAGGCAGTGCGCTGCATTGTTACCTCTGCACGATCATTTTTCGCAAAATTACCTTCCTTCCCTGCAGTATCATGAAAATAAAGATGGGGACATTAATGTCATTCCAGCTCAGCAAAACATACAGACTCTCCCTCTTAAGATCAAACATTTGACATTTGAGCTCAGCAGGCAAACTTAATCTCGCAAAATCAAATGATTGATAGATAGATAGATAAATAGATAGATAGATAGATAGATAGATAGATATACTGTACTTTATTCATCCCCAAGGGGAAATTACAGTGTTACACTGTACAAACACCTGTATCACTTTTATGACCTGCACTCACCTGACTCAATGGAGATCCATTACAACCAGCTAAACATGTGCTAAACTGAACCCAACTCCACCCTCAAATCGCTCATTTTAAGGATACATTAAGCTAATGGGATTGCATTCATATCATGGAATAGCCATAATAATGTTTCCTTATTTTACAAGAATCAGAAGCTCATTTAACAAATACAAATAATTCATGCGACAATCCAACGTAGGTAGACACATACAACCCCAAATTAAAAAAGTTGGGACGTTGAGTAAAATACAAATAGCATAACAGAATGTGCTCTACAAATCACATTTTTACCTGCAAAAAGGACAGACATCATATCAAATGTTCAAAATTACAAATTTGATATTCATGGTAAATATACATGTATGTTCATTTAGATTTTGATGCCAGCAATTTCACCTGTATTTACTTCACCTAGCCTTGTGCCAATATGGCAATTAGAAGAAGTCACACCTTACCTGCTTTTAAGTAACACCTTGTCTTATATCCTCAGAAAGACCCTGAAGATGGCTTTGGCTGTAATGTGTCTGTCTGCGACTTAAATGTCTGTGACTTAAACTGTCTGTGATTTAAATTCACAAGAGATAGCTTGAGGGTGCGTTTATTTGTCATTGATCCAATCATTCCTTTTTAAAGCAACACTAAAGAGTTTTTCGTACCTTAAAATAATGTTTCGAAAATCATTTCAGTGGTTCATCAACTCGTAACAGGGTGAATGGTACTTCTGCATTAACTTAGCGGCCCTCTATTGGCTATAACCACCGCAATATGTAACTTTACCAGATCGGGTAGTGTACCTGTAGTTCGATGAAATGAGACATAAGAAACTACAAATTTGACTTGCTTCGATGTCGCTATACATCATACTTTCACAAAATCATGCAACATACTCTACCCTATTTGTGGACATCGTTATTTGCTGGATAAACAAATAGCGTGCGTGCGACAGAGGAAAAGTGCTTTAGTGTTGCTTTAAGCACCCAAAATCTACATATCAATTGTTTTGGAGTTGAGTGCATCCATTGTTATTGCTTATTCAATTAATAAAGACATTAGTGATACAAGAAACTAATCAAATGTATTCCTAACGGATGAAATCACAATCAAATTAATAATTTAGGCATGGGTATGCTGAGCAATCCTTAAAGAGACCCTATGCAACTTTTTCATAGTCATAAAATCGCTTAGAAATCGTTGTTTTGCTTGACTGACCAGTTTTATCGAAAACAGTGATATTTCCTCCCGCCCCCAGTGCACGCTAAAGCTGTCGGGGAAGCTCTGCAGATAAATATGCAAGCATAAAACGAGCGAAAATGAAAAACGAAACCGAGACTTAAGATGAAATCGCCAATCCTGCATAGTTTCTCTTTAAAGGCTGAGCAAAACCTCATTGAGTCATTCTATCTTCCATTAATATTGCTACTGAAATCACATCAACGTATTATGTACCTGGTTCAATGTTATCCCATAAAATACTGATATAGTCATCCCTGTCAGGTCTGTCCTGCTCATGCCAGAAGCCCAGAGCGTGAAGTATTTCATGTGTTACGGGTACCGATATCATCACAGCCATCGCCAATCGATAGAGGTTGGTCTTCCATGTAATAATATCCAACAAGGCTATAACATCTGAATATGAAAATAGACCAATGAGATCAGTATATCATCTTTAAGTAAATATGCTGACTTATTTTGAAATATTCAGAAGGACGTCATTACCCATCGTCTTTTCAAATGTTTATGTAATACAATTCTGTATCTCTGATTTTGAAGTCTATACAACTCTTCAGACGGAACTTCTCCAGAGCCTTTGTAATCACCCCTCTGGCATTTAAATCTGCAAACATAAGGCAGAAACTCGAGGTGGGAACATTATAATCCACAAACACATGTACAGTATATCCAGTTTACAGACATGTTCTGATGATACATACCAAGGGAGGAATCAAACTCCAGAGGTATTGGAGTAGGCCATCGGTAGCTTGGATCAATAATGGCATTCTTATCAAATTTCTACAGGCAAAATACGAAAATGCAGATTATTGAAGAGCTGTGAATGTATATGAAAAGATTACTTACACTACATTCTGTTATCAAACTTACAGGTGGCAACATATCACCTTCAAAGACATCCAAACCTGTTAAAGAAACATATGGTTAGCTCAAGGATATTCCAATGAGAACATCAATCTTTGGTGTTGTAATTTTACTCTTACCCTTGTTAATGTCAATGAAATCCGTATTGTTCTTCGCTACTCTATAAATACCTGAGAGACAAAACAAATTTACAGTTTAAGAACATTTGCAAGAGCATGGTGTAGAAGACTGACCAGTAGGCCTAAGTGACTATGCCCAGGGATCAAAACAAACTTTTAGGCATAACGGCCAAGCATATTTTTTTACCGTCAAGAAAATAAACAATGCTTTTCATTTTTCAACTAAGAGGTGGCCGGTACTCAACAGGGTAAACTAAGAATATAATTATCCAACTTACGTTACCATTCTTTATTACTTGTGATGATTCAGATTTTAGCTCGCAAAATAGCATTCATTCAATAGACATAATGATGTGATTAAAAGCGGCCCGTCTAGCTACGCCCATGTCATAATCAACAGCAGAAATGGGTAGACTAGACTATTGTAAAAAAAAAAACTAGACTATTTTGTTCAATGAGAAGCCTAACGTTAGCGATTTAACATCATATGGTTCGTGAAACTCACCTCCTGGAATCACAGGCTGTGAAAAAAATAAGATAATGTTACACATCAGAATATGTAACAGTAACGTTAGTATTCCAAGGATAGGCTAGGCTTAGGCTGGCCGTAATTGTTACTGCAGTGACTTACCAGTGTCCAACTCCGCTCTATATTATTTGCCATCAAGCTCAACACAACTGCCATGACATATATCTCACGCATTTTCCCTATAGACATTCAGATGGTTTCCTTCAAAACACTTCATTCAATAAATCATTAAAGAGAAACATTTTACAATTGAGCCAAATACATCTTGCAGAGCTGCCAACTTTTCAAAAAACCTTGGAGTGAGATTCTGTCGGGGGTGACCAAAACTTTTTACTGCACTCGTCGCGATACCAAAATTATTGTTTCGATCCCGATACTAAGTCAAGAATTGTGATTTCGATACTTTTTCGATGCTTTTTTATAACAATATAAATACCAAATACAATTTTAGTGTATTTGGTGATTTAATCATCAGTAACCTAATATTGAATATTGTGTGATCATTCACACTAGTGGCCATCTAAGATTCTGCTCAACCCTCCACCCACAGAGAAAAAGATGGTCATATGTTTCTATAGCATATATTTTGGAATTCATAACTGTACATATTTTGTTGATAATGTTATATTTTACAATCTGCATAACTATTAGTAGCTAAACATTTTTAGTCATTTCTGTACTGAGTTCAAGACTATTACACTTACTCATAGGCCTATTTTTAAATGGTGTGTAGGCCTAGGACTAATTGAGTGTGCATTAGTGGTGTGTGTAATTGAGTGCCTGTCGCTTTAAGAAATACTTGAGGTGGCTTTCTATATCACGGTTTTACTCGAGTGAAATAAAAGATGCATGACAAGGATATGTGGATGCAATTCATTTTGCTTTGTGTCATTAGATAAAATACATGTTCAAAACACTAACAAGTCGAAGAAAATCTTTCAGGGATCATATAAGAGATGAGTGTCTTGCAATGTTCCTTTATGATTTTAGTGAGCACTATGATTTAGCTCTCTCCAGAAGTTATTTATCCACACGTTCCAGCAAACAAAACAGTGCAACAAAAGCGCAAGTTAGTCTAAAGTTAACATGTAGGCTAGGGAATGAAGTTCATCCACAAAAACTGATTTCTTTCAAGATTTTAAATTTAAGAGAGTGAGTTCTTAATTAACGATAGGCCTATGATATGTGTCATTGTCAACATACTCTCTGACCAGAAGGCGATTTTCTCCCGCGGGTGTCTCCTTCTTCTGCCGCAAACTTGGATGTCTATGCACTACAGTGGCGCCTCTTAGCGCCATAGGCTACCGTTGGGGAGTTTTAAAAGGAACGAACGAGTCTCACTCTCAGCCCAAAATCTGATTATGATCACTGAGCATTTGATCGCTAAGAAGGCTTGTAAGAGTGGGTCATAGAGGAGTGGGTCAGCTCGATCATGCGTTTCCTTCTTAGTGAAAGATCTTCTTAAAGGGATAATCCGGAGTGAAATGCACTTTAGATCAATTTTTCGGACTATTGGGAGTACATACGTTGAGTTGACCCTCCCTTTTCAGAAAGGCTAGTTCTAGAAGGGACTGTCAAAACATGTTTGGCAAGACTCAAGACTTCATATGCAGAAAATGCTGTATTATGCACAAAACTGCATTATGTGCCCTTCTCTCTGCACTTAATAAAGCCTACAACAGGATAGGCCTACAATATTTTGGACATGAAGAAAGCTAGGCCTACTGCAGGACATTTTTGTATTGTTTTTTGATAGTGATAGCCTACACAGGAAAGCAAAACCAATGATAAGTAAAGTTTTAGAGTGAAAAAAGGGAGTTTCTAAAAGATGGCTTTCTAAAAGATGGCTGCCATGTCAGACTGGGACCCCAGTCTGACCCCCCCCCCCCCCCCCCCCCCCCCCCCCCAAAAAAAAAAAAAAAAAAACATATGCCTGTTGACAAAGCATTGCACCTACAGTTACAACATGACTAGCCTAAATCAATTCTTCTGACCTCCTGACTTAACTTTGGGTCTTTTATAGGCCTACTGTGGGCCTATATCAGGCTATAATATACTGTAGCCTGTTTTATTTTTCTATTTAGGCTAGCCTACTTAATGATTAAAGTGCACAGCTCAGCTTTCATGTATGGTCAAAGGACATCATCTCAAGTAGTCTATTCTTATATCTTAGGTTAATTTACATTATTTAGAGGTCTGCAAAAGGACTAAGGGATAGGCATTCACACCTTTTTTGTTTTGCGGAACAGTATTAGATCTCAGTCATCTGATTGTGATACCAGCCTTGCTTTAACTGCAGTGTCTATGCAGCTTGTCGATGGAGAATAATGATTATTATCAGAACAGCTAAAAAGCAGTCATATGTAAACAACCAAAGGTCTGTGTGTTTAGTACATATTTGTGTAAGCACAGGCAGTCCTATCCTCCAACTGTGTCTGTGTGTGTGTGTGTGTGTGTGTGTGTGTGTGTGTGTGTGTGTGTGTGTGTGTGTGTGCGCGCGCGTGTGTGTGTGTGTGTGTGTGTGTGCGTGTGTGTTTGTCTTCGCCTTATCCTCCAGCACTTGAGCTGAGCCAGAGAGAGACTGCAACATGTTGGCCCACACACTGCTGGTGTTGACGGCCCTGGTGCTGGCCCACGGTGCTCCTCAGGAGAGGGGCGACACGGACGCCTCCAGCCAGCTGCTCCAGCTCAAGGCCCTGGTGGAGGAGCTGAAGAACACCACCCAGGGTAAGAGACCACCAGGGGAGGGGGCATCACATGTCTGTGGTCCTTCTTTCGGTCCACAGGGGTTAATTACAGTTTAAGCTGCGCCTCGTAAGATAGCCCTGTGTCTTCGTCCCTGATGCAGATGACAGTAGAGCAGGATGGACTCGCACACAGGGAACAAAAAAAACAAGTTTAAACCGGAGTCAAGAGTATGCAAACGTGCAGTGCAAACATTTCTGTCCTCAGTGCAGAAAATATGAGTGTGATTTATGTAACCACTGTTTTCTCAACACTGTTCAATGTCATCTTCTTCCAGACCAAGCCGATGAACTGAAAATGGTCAAAGACAGACTGGCCATTGCAGAGAAAGACCTCAAGGAGATGAAAGGTAAGCAAGTGTGTGTTTTTGGGAGGCATTACTATGTTTGCATGTGTGTAGGCCTACTTTTCTTTTACCATTTCTAGTGAAAGTCTTTCTTTACTTGACTAATGGGGCTTTTTCACTGCATGGTATCTGCTCAACTCGACTCGCTTTTTTTTTGTTTTCCACTGGTAAAAACTGGTACACCTGGTGGTACTATTTTGGTATCACCTCCGTTGAGGTTCCAAGCGAGCTGAGGCTGTACCAAAAGGTGATGTTAATGAAATATAGGCTTAGTTGCTTTCTTCAGAGTTGCTATGGCAATCGGCAAGCTTATGGGGGTACTTTGATGCAGTGGAAAACAAACACCCGGTACCAAAATAGAGAAGAGTTGAGCTGATCCCATGCAATGGAAAAGCCCCACAACATGAAACCAAGCTCTGGTACTCTGGTTCTGGCACTGACGCATGTTTGCTCACAGATGTACCAAAAATTGCCTTCTCTGCATCACTGGGTGGAGATGGACTGTTTGAAGCCGGGTCCTCTTACAAGACGATCATTTACAAAAATGTCATCACGAATATTGGCGAAGCATACGACGACAAAACAGGTCAGGCCTATCGAAACCTACACCAGAGCATACTGAGAGTTCAGTTGAGAGTTAGTTCCCTTTCAGCTTCTGTTCCTCCTCCTCTGTATATTTATTTCATACTTTTGTTTTACTGTAAGCCGCAGTGCATTTCTTATCTCTGTGTGATTAGTCCTTCTCATCGGTAGTTACAAGCTGCGGCCTTGTTGGCTTCTTTCATTTTCCCTTCAGACGCTACTGGTTTTGTGGGCCTTCATTTCTAATTTGTTTTTACATTGATTTCCCTTCACCGTGCACACGCAGGAAAGTTCACGGTGCCCGTGAGGGGAGTCTACTACGTGCGCATGACCGCCAACGGCCCGACAGAGAAAACCATCTCCTCTGTCCTCTATAAGGGCCAACAAATTATTTTGATCGTTCACGAGCAGCCCTCGGGTGAGGGGAGCGACACTGCGTCCAATGGCGCCACCTTTCTGCTCGAGAAGGGAGACCAGCTTCACGTTAAGCTCTGGCCAAACACACACATCTGGGACAACTCTGGCCGCTTCAGCACCATCACAGCCTTCCTGCTCTACCCCATGCCGGCGTGAGGAGCCCAAAAAAGCTTGGGACCACATCATGACACCATGCCTGTGGTGTTTTAGTAGTAGGAATCATGATAAGAAATAACGTATTTTGTATGTGAACGTATAGGCTACATTTCTTACCATCACAATAAAGATGGAGAACAAATAAAGAAATAAGAAATAAAGACTCCGAGTCAATGCAGTTAGAATGATGATGATGAATGTTGAATGATTTAAGTGATATTTCATTGTGATATTCTTATGAGTTTCAACGTCTTCAGTCTGAATTATTTCACATAGCATTAACTTTGCATATCACACCAAATAATAAGCTACAGTATTTTACTTTACTCCTGAGTATTGTGGTATGGAAAACACTCTCAGCTGTTTCCTTCTCTGACGATCAACACATGTCACAGGCACGACTTCTCACGAAAAGCTGAATGCTGACTTCACAAAGGGGAATGTTAGTGATCAACCAGTGAGCATCGTGTAATATTCAGATATTAGGCCTATATCCCATGCCTGGATACCTCTGACTTTGCATAGAGTCTGGCCTAGATCCATTGGCAAACGTTTATCTCCTGGTTAGTGGACGCTTGTCTGAAGTTTGAAATCATTGGAGTTCCTTTAAACCAAAGCCGAAGTAAACGAGGGCGGATCAAGCTATTCCAGACAGAGCACTGTAGGGAAATGAAATTGAGCGGAAGTACGTAGACAGGCAGAGCCAGCCTACTATAGGTTACATTTCATGATCTGGCAACTGCAGTATGAATGCTGGTAACACCTTACCCTTAGATTGCGTGATTTAACACTAACTGAGTAGCCTAACAAGCTGAACTGGTGTAGGCTATTGACAACATGACTATCTTGTTGAAGAACATTGGAGGAAGGACTTGTCCTGATGGCACTGTCTTACTTTTGAGACAATAGCTACACGTATTTTTGAGCATGTTACATGCTTTTGCAGAAGCACTGTGTGGTGCAGTTTGTACAAACTGTTTTGAGAAATGGACCTGTCATTGTAATGTACACTGTATTCTTGACTGCCTTGACTTGACTGCCTTCTGGTGGTAATTCTACAACGGTGCTGACGGTGGCAATTTCGAGGAATCCGAACGTTCCGTGGTGCTCTGTGTGCAAGGCTTGGCTTTTTTCAGAAGCCTAGGCTACACACTGAAATCACGAACCATTTTTAGCAAATCACGTTAGGCTCCTTTGTAGAGAGAGAACATATTCCTCGTCTCGGCCATTAGCCTTTTGTGGACGTTGGCAAATTTGACTATTTCTTTTTTTTTTTTTTTCTGTCAAATTTGCATACTGTGAGACATAGTAGCCGTCGCTGAACACGAGTTTACGGCGTATGACACCTCTCTGACATCTCTGCGCGGTTGGTGAATGCAGATACTGTATGGTCAAGCAAGGCGTTGCCAACGTGGCAACGTGGCACTGTCGAGCAACTGCTGCGATGTGAAGTGTAGGCTAGGCAATATGGGCTGCGCGTTCTCCAATTCCAATGTTTAACCATAGGAATACTAAATGTCTCATATTTCATCAAACCTCATACGGTTAAAACTCGGGCTCGTCCGGGATTTGAACCCGGGACCTCTCGCACCCAAAGCGAGAATCATACCCCTAGACCAACGAGCCGATGTGAAATACGATGCCCATTGTTAATATAAATTACAAATAGCCTACCTATCGCAGCTATATTGTTTACTGTAGTTGCCTCTTTACAATTTATAATACAATGTAGCCTTTTTACCTACATTTAAACCAGCTGATTTTAATTAGCACAACGCTTCAGCTAGGTAGAGCAGCCAATTAGTGAGATCACCTGTGTTACAGTAAGTGCACAAGTAGAAACAATACACGGTTTGATTTTTACTTTCTGAAGCTGGACTTTTACACCTCTGATAAATCCCTAATTCTTTAGATGGATGTCTTGGCAACATTTATACTTCATTATTTAGAACACAAATCAAATGTAACATTTGCCTGCATTACGCAGAAAAGAGGTGGAGATCCGACCATAAAGCAGTCAGCAGGCTCCCCTTGATTGCTCAAATGCCAAGGAAAACAATGCCAACTGTTTGTTGCTAAAAGAAGATGCAACAAGTGGTAGGCCTATGTCCCTGTCCCAACTTTCTTTGAAACATGTTGACATCAACTTTGAAATGTTTACAGGCAAATTGGCCTATACAATTCTTCTGTTTAACAACATTGAGTATGCATTTCACACATCAACTTGTCTGAAAACGGATTTGTGTTTGTTGTGTTGATCTGTATTTCCACTTTGGAAACGCATAGCCATGCGGTGTTGGCGGCCAGGGGATTAGCCTTCAGTATAACGGTTTTACGCGTGTGAAATAGTCATAGTGCATGACAAGGATATTTGGATGCAATTCTTTATGCTTTCTGTGTCATTAGATAAAATACATGTTCAAAACACTAACAAGTCGAAGACAATCTCTCTGGGATCATATAAGAGATGAGTGTTTTGCAGTGTTCCTTTATTATTTTAGTGAGCATACTCGCGCTGGCTGCTCTAGCCGCTCCGCTTTTTGTTCGGTTTTTTATAGCCTACTATTATATTCACCATTATTTTTCCATTGATCTTGTGTATTTGTTTAGTTTAGCTGTTCAGTTATAGATAGCCTTTTTCATTTTAATTGTTTATTTTTGCGTTTCCATACTTTTTCCAGCATCTTAAGTAGTGGCATTTGTGCTCTGCCTCTGCGCTCGACCTGCGCTATTTTCGCCTATTGGGGATCAGATGTTCTCTGGCCGTCTGCGATTAGGCACCGGTGACTGCCTGACTGGTGCTGCTGGACTGGTTCCAAGGCAGAGGAGCTCATTCTCTGCTGCTGGCTGGGCTGTTTCAAGTCGTCGGCATGGCCTGCGGACTCGGTGGCTGCTTCGGTCGGTTGAGCTGTCAGCTTGGACATCGTGGCTGGTCTGGTCGGTGGACTGTCGGCTGGTCTGGCGCAGGAGAGGAACGCGGCTTCGGGCGAGCACCAGAGGATCCTCCTGTGTCCCTGTATCCTTTCACCCTGTGCAGAGCCTAAACGCATCTTCCTGGTGCCTGTCGGCAGCGATGGCCGGGTGAGCCCGTTTTTCCATCAGGCTGTCATGTCTACTACAATCTCGTCAGGTGAGTTTTTTTGGCCTAGCGATTGCAAGTGCAAACACAGACAGCGCACTGACTCTTCCTTGAATGCGGTCGGTTGGACCACGTAAACGTAGACTGTTCTGGTTTTGTTTGTTTTTATTATTTATTTTTATTGTTGTTTGTTTTGTCTGTCTGTCTGTCATATGGCTGCGTCATGCATGACAATGCGTAAAAGGCGGGCTCGTCCGGGATTTGAACCCGGGACCTCTCGCACCCTAAGCGAGAATCATACCCCTAGACCAACGAGCCTACACACATCATTTTCTTGTACAACTCCATCACACAAAAAAACAAATATCACTAATCTCATCCTTTATTTCATGAGAGTGCATCAGAATGTCAAGTCCTTGTGTCATCATGTATGGACAAGACGGTCAAATGGCTTAGTCATGTTGTCAGTATAACAGTGTACTCTGGGGGGATGTTCTGATGTAAACTATGGTTAAAATTTGTAAATGACATTTTTTGTAAATTGTAGGTTACACCTTAGTGTACAGTATTTGGGAGTTGGATCGACAATATTCACATTTACACTTTATATCTGTGTGACCTACATGCTGTATGAACAATGATGGAAACATAAACATCTGTCCCACTCATTGAAATTGAAAAAGTGAAATTATTGGGGTCCAAGTAGTGAATTGTCCAAGCAGTATGTATGTATGTATGATTTGATTTTTACTTTTTTACTGTAATTTGTTGACAGACCCTATCATTGTGCTACAGAAAGGAAAAGACAGATAGTATAAAGGGGAAAAAAATAAATAAAGTAGAAATTTGACTATAGGACAATATCGTTAATGAAAACTGTAAATGCAGTGTTGTAGGAATTACAGTGCAGACTTCCTACACCTCCTGATGTTCCTGTCTTTTGGGCCACAAATTGTCATATGACAACATGTTCAACCATTTTGCATGTAAAGACTTATACTATGAACTAATGCCTAAATGTTGTGGGGGTTGAGACTATTCAACAGAGACCCATTGTAATACATTTGGATCAACATGACATAAGCAATTGATAATGTAGGAAAAACCAGAGATTTGTACATAATCATTTGCATGGATGTACTAAAGCAATCACAACTTGATCAAAGCAATGAGAAATTGCTTTTTTGATGTGCACAAGACAAGTGACACAATAATGTGAAGATTGAACAGTTTTGAGAATTTCAACTCTAATCTGAGAAATGTTCCAAAGCGACTGAGAACAACTGTAATATCAGACACTGTGTCACTCAATATGTCCATTTTCATTTCGGTTGTGCTCTAGGCCTTTGGTTTGGTGAACCTATCAGCGGCGACGGACTGTCTGCGTAAATGCAGTGCCGCCAAACAAACGTTTCTAGCTGATTGGATTGTTAAAGTCGGCCTATTTACAGACTATTTCACCATTACAGTATGTGTGTTTTGTGTTTTTAAACATTCATTTTAAATGCTGGTATTTTACATGGTGCATTAACTGTCACCTTAAGAGCATTCCATTTTTACTAAAGATTGTATAGTTAACTTTATCAACTGTCTCTGTCCTTACATTTTCATGACGGCCTTTTGACTGCTCTTGTTTATAGGCTAAGCCTTGTTTGTTTGAGCCACATTATTAACAGGCCCGATAGCACAATTATTGTACATATTAACAATAATATGCACACTATTGAATTGATTTAAGCAGCCTTAATTGCTTTGGACACTGAAGTATATAATAACACGTTGCTTCACAGTTCTGCTTGCAATTAAAAATGTGAATTATGAGCCTGTTGGCCACCTAGCTATCTGAACAGAAGGCCTTTCAGTCGGCTCTGCGTAAATGCTCGGAAAACGAATTTTTGAAGACTCACCAATTCCATTCTACAAAGGCGAAGTAGTTGACCAATCTTCATATTCTTGTCTTTGTTCCAAATCACGAGGTGCGGAGGTGATTGCAGACCATGTTAAAGAGCCCTCTCACCAATCAATGGTCAGTCGTGGGAACCGGATAACCTCGCAAACTCATATAGCTTCGCCTTGCCTTCATGATTTCATTTTAAACGCTGGCAAGCCAGTTAAAATCGGCCACTCTCTCTCCTGCGTGCGCAAGATGCATCCCCAATTAAGTGGAGTAAGTAGGCCTAAAGATAGCTCTGAGGTGGTAGAGATAGAGAGGACCCAAATCATCATTGCATGTAACATATGGCTTTGGTCAATTTTGATACCGTAAACATTCTCGACGAAGAGTGAAACGCAGTTTGCATTAAAACTACTAAATGGCTAAATAGGTGCCCACTCTGTCCTTAAGTGCCCTACGCACAGTGCGTGATATGCATGGTGGGAGCGGCGGCACTGCGTAAACAATAACATTTCCAGATGAGTCCATACCATGGATTAAACGGATGGAGCTTATTGCAATACTACATTTGACATACACAAATAATTGCATAGCGCTTTCATTGCGTGTACCATACCCCACACTTGCTGGTTGTTTGGTTTCGTAGAGCACATAAAATAAACAGAAATCGGGCTCGTCCGGGATTTGAACCCGGGACCTCTCGCACCCTAAGCGAGAATCATACCCCTAGACCAACGAGCCGACATTACACCATAAATAGGTATCAAATTTCAAACATATATGCCACGTCAAAACTTTTGGGACCTCAACTTTTCCTATCTCCTTCTTAGGTTCCTTTCTAAGGACTTTGCTGCCATCTACAGGCCATTCAAGGTACTAACGATCTTTCCGTCAGCTACATGGGAGTTCTGTGAAGAGCAACTTGATATCAAAGGTTTTCCAAATACAGCACTGACAGTCAGTGTCTCCTATATATTTATTTTATTGACAATTGAAACTCACATGATATGCATTTAAGAAAGGCAACATGCAATTGGTAGCAGCATACACTAATGCTTAATTCAAAAAGGGACTTTACAATGAGTGCAAATCAAAAACAAAGTTACACTGTTCCACCCCAAAGGTGAACATCTTGGAGGTAGTGTGCATTCTAAGTATCAGACATACACCAATAAAATGCATCTGGTGAAAGAATGAAAGCCAAAAAAAAAAGAAAGAAAGAAATAATCTTTTGAGCCTGAATTGCAAATGAACAACAATGCCACCATTTTGCCTGTTTGTCAAACATTCGAGGGCATATGTAACATACATTCTCTGATACTATCCTGGAGTGCATATTGTCCATCACTGGAGGTTAACTTCAACACCCATGGAAAAACATCAGTCAGAAAGCACGTGGCAGTGATCCTGACCGCTTCTTATTCAATGGCGTTGTTTAAATGCACATCTTCTCCCCTCCTGCATCATTAGAAGATTCTAGTGGTAAAACACATGCAGGATCTGTCTGTGATATTTCCATAAACCTTAAACAAACCTTAATATACTGCATATCTACTCCCATAACAACATTACAATATAAAAATAAAAGCAATGATAATAGCAATAGTAATAATAATGTGCAAATTGAACAAAGTTGATTGACAGACATGTTTTGGTTTTTGTTTGGCTGTTTGTATTGTGTTGTGTTTATCGACCATTGTGTACGCAGTCCAGTAATGACAACCAGACGGACACAAACAGACCAGCAACTGATGGATGTTGAGCACTTTAAGAAAACAGTTCATGTAGTTGTCTTTAAAAAGAAAGCAAAGGAAAAAGAGTGAACATAACAGAGGTCTTGACAAGATGGAGGATGGTGGGCCAGGGTGGGGCAGGATGGGGTTGCCGGGGGTGGGTAGAGGATTTCATAAAAGGTCAAATAGCCGATATCCCAGAGCAATGGAAACGTGCCAAAGAGTTCAGAAGATCGGACTGATGAAGGGTCAATTTAAAAAAACTCCCTGACCACCCCGGGTGCATGGCTGACCATTCACAGGATCCTTTGGAGGATGGAATTGGGCACTTCTAGAGACTCGTCCTTCACCAGGACAATATCGTAAGAGTCCATGTACTTCTCCAAGCGCTCCTCCACCTGCAACGCCAGCAAAAGGGTTATGTGACCACACACACACACACACACACACACACACACACACACACACACACACACACACACACACACACACACACACACACACACACACACACACACAATCTAGTTCACTTTCTTTTTACATATACTGTACAAAATGTGAAAGAAATTGAACAAGCATAAACTAATGGCTTCATGTTTGCATTAGAGACAGGATAAACAGTAGAAGCGCTCCATTCACGTAGCGTAGAAATAGTTTGAGAAAACTGCTTTTTTTCAAAGCACACATCTGGTGTAGCCACTTCCACTGATTATAGTAGACACTGTTTGATGTTGCCGCCACACGATCAAAAGTTCTAAAAAAAAACCTGCGCTGAACGGCTGAATCGGAGGAGGGTGGGATGTACTTCTGGATGCTGGAGGGTGTAATCAATTAAGTCATTGACTACTGACCAAGAGATTGGCTGTTAATAGTTCCAAAGGTCCCATTACGCGGAAATAGCCTGGAAAAAGCGCTGCCATTTTTCCCTACACTGGAACACTGTGGTCAGGCTGATAGAGTAGTTATTGGTTGCGAGGTTACCTTGTCATTGAGGAAGCCAATCTTGAGGATGTTCTCCACACTGGGCACACCGTCGGCCATGTTCAGGTCACCAAGGGAGTCGCCCATCAAAATGATATTGCAGTTGTCCTTCAGCTGCTTGAAGTACTCCGTGTTTCGGAGCGCGCCGTCATGTTTGTTGTACACATGGATGAGCTCGCCTTTGAAGCCTTTGATGACTCCCTGTGTCACACACACACAGAGTTTTACTACAGGACACGACATGCATAACTGAACAAGCTGAGACACAATCGCCTACAATCAATTAGGTGAAAAATGAAGCTTGAGAAATGACTAAATGGACAACATGAGGTGTTAATCCAGGGTTCCAGACTGCGACCAAATGTTTTTTTACATGTTAAACGTGGAAGGGGCGCATCAATGAATCTGGAATCTTTGGCAGGCCAATGAGTGTGAGAGAAGGATAGAGAATGGCCACATTAACTGGTTATGTGTGGAGGGGGAGGGTCCTAGAGATAATCAAGCGTGCGCAATTTAACATCTGTGGGAAGGAGACTGATTGCAACAAACTATTGACTCGTTCTTCCGGCTAGAGTGCTAGTACCACAGTCTAGCTGGGGTGGCCAAACTATGAGGGGCCGTTTAGGACATTATTCAGAATTACCTCTCACACACTATACTGAAACCTCTCACACACTATACTGAAACCTCTCACACACTATACTGAAACCTCTCACACACTATACTGAAACCTCTCGCACACTATACTGAAACCTCTCACGCACTATACTGAAACCTCTCACACACCATACTGAAACCTCTCACACACCATACTGAAACCTCTCACACGTACAAGTGAAATGCTCTCATATACACACCTGAAACGCTTTCATACACACATGTGAAACCTCTCACACGTACAAGTGAAATGCTCTCATATACACACCTGAAACGCTTTCATACACACATGTGAAACCTCTCATACACTATACTGAAACCTCTCACACACTATACTGAAACCTCTCACACGCACAAGTGAAACCTCTCACACACCATACTGAAACTTCTCACACGCACAAGTGAAACGCTCTCATATACACACACCTGAAACGCTTTCATACACACATGTGAAACCTCTCATACACTATACTGAAACCTCTCACACACTATACTGAAACCTCTCGCACACACTAGTGAAACGCTCTCACACAAACAACTGAAAAGTTTTTCTCACATACACACATATGAAACCTCTCACACACTATACTGAAACCTCTCACACACCATACTGAAACCTCTCACACACTAGCCTGGAAAACCAGCGCCAACTGCTGGACGGCAAAATGTTTTGCCTGCATTTGGGTCTGGCCTCGGACCATTGAACATTTTGAAAACACTGCCCTGAATCTGGCAGATGGCAACTAAACCAATCACAACGCAGAGATGTGTTTTGAATCAACGCGGGCGGGGCAGAGGGCTCTGGGGCGGGGTTTTGAGGGAGCGTTGGCCTATAGGCACAGACACGGTTTGAAAGACAACGGGTTGTGCTCATCAACAATGTTCCGTTGTATCCATTCATCGAGGCCAGACTAAATTAGACATCCAATCCATTTAGGCTGGTTTATCAGGCTACTCACACACACAAGTGAAACGCTCTCATATACACAACTGAAACGCTTTCATACACACATGTGAAGCCTCTCGTACACCATACTGAAACCTCTCACACACTATACTGAAACCTCTCACACACCATACTGAAACCTCTCACACGCACAAGTGAAACACTCTCATATACACAACTGAAACACTTTCATACACACATGTGAAACCTCTCATACACCATACTGAAACCTCTCATTCACACTAGTGAACTGCTTTCAGACACAACTGGTTTCATGTGTATGTGTGAGCGTTTCAGTTGTTTGTATGAGAGGATTTCAGTAGTGTGCGTGAGAGGATTTCATATGTACTGTATGTGTGAGAGGATTTCATATGTGTGTGTGAGAGGATTTCATATGTGTGTGTGAGAGGATTTCAGTTGAACAGGAAGCCATTTCAGTTGAACAGGAAGCCATTTCAGTTGAACAGGAAGGTATTTCAGTTGAACAGGAAGAGCGTCATTGGGTGCATACAATTGACGAATCCGGCACTGGATTTGTCTATGTTGACGAGTCGGCGCTAACGTTTATGATAGCTAGGCCTACCTGTGGAGTTGAACAAATAGTCTTTCCCCCCCCCCCCCCCCCCCCCTTCGTTTTTTGGCTTACGATGTCGGGAAGAACCTGTTGTGTGTTTGGCTGTTACAACAACAGAGGGAAAATACAGATATGGAACAAAAATATATACGTTCACCCGCCGTTATTACACAGCCTGCCCCTGTGTAACACCTACATAAGCACCAGAAAAAGGTAGACTAAATGCATGTTTCCCAAATGCCGAGCAATCACGTGATTGCTCAGCATTTGGGGAAAATGCATTTAATCTACCTTTTTATGTTCCGTGTCAGCATTCATCCAAAAAATTAGGCTATTTGACTCAACATTGAAAATAATTAAGGATTTTCCTACGAATTATGTTTCAGCCGTTCCTCGCATTAATGCCTAATTGAAGCTCTCCCAAGCTGGCATAGAATATTATTAAGAAACTCTTTATTAACGTCTTCATCAATGGACCAAAAGAAAAACCAAACCCCATAGAGCTCGATTGAGTGTGTCAAAAACACACCTCTCTGTTACATTTCTCCGCGATTATAAATTGCAGCGAGATGAAACCTTTATTGCACGAAAGAGCAGACGTGGGGCTTTCCAACTACCACTTTAAGTTGCATAAGGACGCACACATTGCATGCTCATACCAAATGTAGGCTATATGCCTTGATGACATTAAATTAAGAACTATTTCCTGATTTGGTAAACGTTTAGTTTATTTTTCTTTCAGTCCATGGTTCCATACCATGCTTCAAATGATCAGACTTGGGAAGCATGCATCGCATCGGAAACTTCGCTGCTCAGTAGCCTAATTTTCTGTGTCGACGAGGCCAGCTGCAGTTCGAGAAAAGCTGCAGATCATAGAGAAAGCATATGCTCTGAGAACAGAACATAACTGCATGTCAAGTGTAGCAGAGGGTCTGTCTACGCAGAAACAACAACTGGCTTGGTGCATGCACCCCGCTTTGAACGTCAATTGACTCCCAGCATTTCTACATGTTCGTGACAAACTGTGGGGGATAGAATCGCGTTTTATCGGGGATGCTGCAAATGATGTCTGTCTTTTCTTAAGACAATTACGTGTAGGCCTACGATATAAATGACAAAAAATTAACGGCATATTTAATTTAACCGACCCGACCAAAGATGACCCGATATCATTACAAATATGTTTTCTTGACCCATAACCGCGGGTGACCGAGACTCATATTGCATCCAAATTTGTTTGACAAATAAACACTTTGTTGCCTTTACTTTGTTCATTGCAATGTAGTAAAAAGTTATTATAGAGAATCATCATGTGCACGTCATGTGTGCTACCACGCAAACAAGTCAGGTCAGATCAGCTCGTGTCACAATGGAGCACAGAAAGTGTCAAAACACAATTTTTCATCACTAAATAGAAATTGCCATTTATTTCTGTAAGGCACACACCACCTATTTCTGTAAATTGCTCAGCTCCAAAGTCCGACTACATGCATTCTTAAATTGCCATTTTCAGGGCAGTCAGGCCTACACAAACATGAAAGTCACGTCGAGCTGTCAGCTTGCTGTGATGAGATACAGTCAAAATGTAAGAATTTGTATAGTATGCTTTTTGAATTTTTATTATCTATAAATCAAAATCAAATCAACGCAAGTAGCCTATTAATTAAAGCTTTATAGGCTAGGGAATGTAAAACTTAAGTTCCAGTTTTTACACCATTCAAATTGTGTGTATCTTTTCTAGCTTTCGTATGCATTATGTTCTATAAAACATTATATTATATTCTGCAGTGCAAAGATGCCCACTAAAGACAGGAAAAGAACATAGTTTTTTTTAAATTTGAGCCCCTGCCCCTTCAAAGGTCTCTGCACGCCCCTGAGCCCGCGTATCACGTTAAACGTTAGCGACGACTCATCAACATAGACAAATCCAGTGCCGGAGTCATCTATTGGATGCACCCAATGACGCTCTTCCTGTTTAACGAAAACACCTTCCTGTTTAAGTGAAATGCTCTCACACACACATATGAAATCCTCTCACACACACTACTGAAATGCTCTCACACACACATATGAAATCCACTCACACACTCTACTGAAATGCTCTCATACAAACAACTGAAACACTCACACATACACATATGAAAGCAGTTCACTAGTGTGTATAAGAGGTTTTCAGTATAATGTATGAGAGGTTTCACATGTGTGTATGAAAGCGTTTCAGTTGTGTATATGAGAGCGTTTCACTTGTGCGTGTGAGAGGTTTCAGTATGGTGTGTGAGAGGTTTCAGTATAGTGTGTGAGAGGTTTCAGTATAGTGTGTGAGAGGTTTCAGTATAGTGTGTGAGAGGTTTCAGTATAGTGTATGAGAGGTTTCACATGTGTGTATGAAAGCGTTTCAGGTATGTATATGAGAGTGAGAGGTTTCAGTTTAGTGTGTGAGAGGTTTCAGTATAGTGTGTGAGAGGTTTCAGTATAGTGTGTGAGAGGTTTCAGTATAGTGTATGAGAGGTTTCACATGTGTTTATGAAAGCGTTTCAGGTGTGTATATGAGAGCATTTCACTTGTGCGTGTGAGAGGTTTCAGTATGGTGTGTGAGAGGTTTCAGTATGGTGTGTGAGAGGTTTCAGTATGGTATGTGAGAGGTTTCAGTATAGTGCGTGAGAGGTTTCAGTATAGTGTGCGAGAGGTTTCAGTATGTTGTGTGAGAGGTTTCAGTATAGTGTATGAGAGGTTTCACATGTGTGTATGAAAGCGTTTCAGGTGTGTATATGAGAGCATTTCACTTGTGCGTGTGAGAGGTTTCAGTATGGTGTGTGAGAGGTTTCAGTATGGTGTGTGAGAGGTTTCAATATGGTATGTGAGAGGTTTCAGTATAGTGCGTGAGAGGTTTCAGTATAGTGTGCGAGAGGTTTCAGTATGGTGCGTAAGAGGTAATTCTGAATAATGTCCTAAACGGCCCCTCATACCAAACTACAGCCCGCCACACACTTTAATCCTGCCTGCCGAGCATTTATAAGGTTATCATAGATCTGGCCCGCCATGCACTTTAATCCGGCCTGCCGCTTAGGTTATCATAGGATGCTCACCTCAAACAGAAACTGTGGCGTGATATGTTAAAAAAAAAAGTGCACAATAAAATGTGATGCTGAATTTGAAACAGCACATTGTAATTTCTGCATCTATTATCAAAGTATTTATTAGTAATACAGTGGAAATTAGTAGAAATTTGGTTAGCATTTTGATTTACGGTGTGTGCCCCTAAATATTCTGGTTGCACCCCTAAAACTTTAGTCTGGAGCCCTGGCTTAATCAATGCGGACACCCTGGGTCGATCAATCAGTCAGATCAAAGTCTTCACAGTGATATCCACTGATACTAGCAATGGCTACAAAGGAGTAAACCCTCGTCTGTGGTATTTGAATGGTTGTATGGTTACTGATATAATTTTCAATGTATCTGATAGATTTTAATTCGCTCTTTACCATTATTACTCCTATATTCTTACAATGGAAAACCCGGTAACACTTTACATTACAGATCAGTAATAAGTGGGTAATGTTATGGTAATATAATATGCAATTTCATAGTAATAATATTTTTAAACCACATATTACAAATAATTAATGTGTAATTTCTAGACAACTACTGTGCAATTACCATACAACAACAATGCAAATAACTTGGGTAAAATAAAATGGTAAATAACTGCTGTAAATATGTACTTACCATTTAGGATTTAATTATTGTGTCATAATATTTCTGTAATTATACCAACATGATGGTGCTATGAAGGACTAAATTACATAGTAACTTCTAAGTGTTATGGCAAAATTACACAGTGGTCAAAGTTTTTGAAGTAGTTAGTTTGATGGTAAAATGTGACCGGTTATCTGTTATTATGATGAAATAAATGAGGTAATTTCACAATAACTATATGGTATCAAGGCTGTAAAATACTGTTTTGTCTTTTTGAAAGGATTTCAACAACTCCCCACCGTACAAAAAACCTTTCGAAAAGATAAAACAGTATTTTACAGCCCTGATACCATATAGTTATTGTGAAATTACCTCATTTATTTCATCATAACAACAGATAACAGGTCACATATTAATTCACAATAAGTAAATCCTAAATATTTATCACTTCGGTAAATACATATTTACAGCAGTTATTACCATTTTATTTTACCCTTAAATCCAAGTTATTTGCATTGTTGTTGTATGGTAATTGAACAGTAATTGTCTAGACATTACACATGAATTATTTGTAATATGTGGTTTAAAAATATTATTACCATTAAATTGCATACATATTACCATAACATTACCCACTTATTACCGATCTGTAATGTAAAGTGGTCTATGGGAAACACCTAATGTGTCTTTAACAGGGCGTTCACACTGTCTACGTCCGTCAACGGATCTCATTTACTTTGCATGGGGCGGACTCTAAAGGAATTGTGGGTCCGTCCGTTACTTCAGCTCCGCTGCCTCCGTCAAAAAAGTTGAGAAATGTTCAACTTTTCAGGCAGCGACGGATCCGTCAGACAATCAGATAGCGTGTATGCAAATATACATACGGCAGACAGGCATTCCGAGATCCGTCGACGGACGTAGACAGTGTGAACGCCCTGTAACGCTACTGTCCTTACATTCTCATCGAAATCCATGAAGTTGGAGACCACTTTGACGTTGGCGTGGTAAACCCCAGCCTGGCGAATGATCTCCTCCAGCACATCGCCCAGGCCAGCAGAGAAGATGAACACAGGCACATTGTGCTGCAGAAGCCGATCAAAGAACTGCTCATAGCCCTCCCTGCATGGAGGAATGGGAGACTTAGCCATGCATGCACTCTGTGACTCGGTTCACATTTGAGCTCAGTTGACAATAAAAGTACACCCTCCATGGAAGGCTCCCAAATCAACGTGTTGATTTGCCTGTCCACCTACCAATGAACATCACTCTCATATTCAGACAAACCAAAATGACATAGTGTAAGAAAAAACACCACAACAATCAGTATGTGTTTGGACTCCGCCAGTAAAGATCAAGCCTCTTCTATCTATATCTAACTAGGTCATAATATCTGATATTTGTACCATGGGCACTGTTGTGAATTTCCTTTGTAGGATTAAATCTCTGCTTAGAATGTTTTTGCAGACCATGTGTAAGATCTTACCTGAGAGATGCATCGGACTCTCTCACCACCTCTGGGAGTTTGTCCTTCTGAAGCCTCTGTTCCACTAATAACGTGTGGGATTTAAAATACCTGCAAGCACAGCAACAGCAGACATAGTGACAAGCGCTTGTATTCAGGTGTTTTTATATTCTGGTGTTTGTTGATATATGTGTGTGTGTGTGTGTAGAGGTGTCTGTGTTAGTGTTTGGTTATGAGTATATCTACAGAACAGTCAAAAAGAGCGCGACTACCAATATACAAATTGTCTATGTGGAGGTTCATAGGGTAAGTTTGAGTGTATGTAAGCACTGCATTGTGAATATTTTTTGTGCAAACTCACCATTCGACCATGAATGGAAACTTCTCCTCAATAGTGAGGTGGGGGTCTATCTCAATGGGATAGTAGGTTTCTTTCAGCTGCAGCAACTACAAACAAAAGAAGCAAACACCATGTCAAATGATTTTATATTTAAGAGTTTTAAGTCCTTTTTGTTGAGTGTATGCTTAATAACATGCAACAACATTGTATCTTTAGCTCGGAAAAAGCTTTAAATCTGACTAATTCTGATCATTTGCATTAATAGGTTAAGTTTTGAAATCCAACCTTTTTGCGGCAATCCTCTGTGACAAGTTTGCAGTTATCGATGATATCTATGACAAAAGACAAAAGAGAAAACTATTTTATGACAAATGTAACATTGGTTCACAGATCATATTTGAAATAATTAGGGGGGGGAAATAACATTAAAATACTGCCAAATTGAACTTACTATGACAAGATGGGCAGCGTTTTCCATTGATTGCGAATTTACTTAATGTCATATCGAAATCTGTGATAATCTGAGAAAGATAGAAAATATTGATTTTGTCAATATTAAATGATAAAATACAGCGACAAGATACTTATATGGCAAACCTATGGGTTAACCCAAGGCCTTTGCTATTCAGACCTACTGGGTTAGTGCTCCAGCGAGAGCACAGCACAATATCCATACACAAGCAAACGTGTGTGAGATCGGACTGCGTTAGGATGTGTGAACTCCCATCCATACCTGCAGCTTAGGGGCTCCACCTTTGATCAAGTCGCAGATCACCTGCTCAACCCGCTCCGGGTCCTTTATGTGGACCGTGCTCTTCTCAAACTCCGGCATCTGAGAGAGAGAGAGAGAGAGAGAGAGAGAGAGAGAGAGAGAGAGATTTTTAGACATCCCCTCCACAACTCATCACACTATCAACAAGTGATATAAAAATGATGATCACAAGGACCTGACTTGGATACCATGTTTGGCTTCATCTGAAAATCAAATTACATTTTTGATGCAACGCAAGCATTCTATGGAAACACCCATTTTGTGATCTTTGCTACCTGATGTGGCCCACTTCTTCCAATCCATTTTTGAGCGCTTGATAATGCTTTTACCTCCTAAGTTACTTTATAACTTCTTAATTATTTCAAAGCAGCAAAAAGAAACAATAAATATTGACAGGAGATGTGTTGGAGACAGGCAAGCCCCAAACCACATGACTGAGACCACTTGCCAGCTGAGTCCCTTAGACATACAAACACACACACACCCCCACAACTTATTTTTGAAGCTGAAGACGAGCAACAGCTGTGTACATGTCTAGCTGTCTTCTTATATAACAGTGACCCAAACAAGCTCCCCACCCCGTCTCAGCCACCGGCAGCCATAAGCATAAGTGGAAAAGCGGCCGTGCGGTATCACTGTCAAAGGGCACTCTTTACCCTGAAGACAGGGCTCGGACTCCTCAGCCCAGCAAAAGAGCAGCAACATGACTGCAGCTAAGTAGAGGTAGAGTACTGTTCTCATTCTAGAATAAAGCTAGAGGACACAAGGGGTAGTGGGGATTGTAACAGATGTCCCTACGGTTGGGATTTCGCCTTTGGAACAAGGCTGGACAGTTCAGGAACCCAGACGCAAAAAAAAATTGGAAAAATGTTATCCTTTTGACTTAATGTGATTTATGATAGTGACTTATCAATGAGCATTCCTTTGAGCGTCAAGAGTGTAGGTGTTTGATGTGACAATGTTTGATCAAGGCTAACTTACACAATCCTTTCCACACAATACAAAGGTGTTGAATGTTGATCAGTAACAAACATTCAGTTGTACACTACAGGTGGTTCCTAAAGACACATCTACCTTTTAAGAGGCGACGTGACAGAGCAAGCTTGCCCTCATTTTGCCAACCATTGCAGAAGTTGTGGTCGAATCCTGACGACTGATAAGAGGGGACATCCCTGCTGCGTGACCACGGAGACCTGACTTAAAAATACCAAACCTACCCCGTACGGTCCCCGGCATACCACCCAGTAAGAAGATCGGGCGTATTTTTAAGGCTGCTAATGCAAGCTCAACCTTGACACGGAGTGCATGTGTGTGTGTTTTGGGTGGCGACGGGTGGTGGTGGTAATTAAACCCCTGATAAACAGACAATTCTTGGCATAAATCCACAGCCGTCATGGTGTCTGGTTCCCACAGCGAAAAGGTGTCTAGTTGAAATTTGTAACCATAAGGCACTAATGTTGGGCTGCTCGAATCTAAAAAAGGCCAACAAACATCATAAAACAGGCAATGCAATCCCTGAGCAAAGTCAGATCTGGTGCTGAGATGGGTGGAATGAGACCTGGGGCAGAGGGAGGGGTAGGGGGGTGGGGGTGGGTGTTCTGATCCACTCGCCCACATCTACAGTATGATAGTGAACACGTCCCCCTTTTAATGTAACACACCTTTAAGTTGCATAACTGGTTTTGATCAATACATAAGCACACCCAAACGTTTTCTATCCCCACACGAAAACACACACACACACACACACACACACACACAAAGAGAGAGAGAGAGAGAGAGAAATTGACACCTTGTAACGCCCCGAGTAATACTCTACAACTACGAAATAATAAGATCGATCTTTGAGGCATTATCAGCTGTGTGATAACACAGAATGTGATAAACTCATCCCATGCTGTATTTATTTAGCCTTTAGCCTATAACAAACCAAGAGAAAACACATATTATAAGCATGAACAAGTTCACATATGGTAATGAAATGTCTTACTCCCTATGTCTGCAGCACAAAGATATGGCCTTACCTCTCGTTTGAGTCTTCAGAACGTTGCACAAAAAACGAAGAAGGAAGAAAATTCTGTCTGTCATGCTCTGGCTTATATAGCGCTGGCTCATAGGGGGCGTCGCCCAAAATAGATTAGCCTCATGGCCCCCACCCCTTCTAAGGAACCTCAGACAAACATAACCGTACACACTCTCTCACAGACACACACACACACACACACATATATACATGCATGCACACACGGTTGCTGCTTTACAGGCACACACCACAACCGCATACTCGCAGTCAAGGAAACGGCTATGAAGGCATGGGCAATAAATCTCATCCCGCTCTCCCTTCCTCACTTCCATTAAGGACACGCTCATTTTTCTTTTGAGAAAGTTGTATCACAGGGTCAGTGAGACAGGGGTGATTGCTAAAGCCGGTGGAGATGAAAAACTGCACCATTCACAAATCTAACCTTTCACCTTTAACCCCGAGAGAGGACACTAATAGATCAGCTCCCTCTCCTATCGGTATTGATGCACGCACACGCACACACATACACACACACACACACACACACATGCTGACAACACAGATTACAAAACACACTGACCCCACCACACACTGCTGTGTAGGCACAGAGTATAGACATGACTATGGAATGTCGGAGGTCAAAAGGGGACCGTATGCTCTGTGTACATTCTTGTACCCAGTCCCTTTGATTGCTTTGTACTGAACGTTAAGGGCTTTGGGGTCAGTGGCATTCTAACATAATTTAAAGAACACGTAGATGACCTGCTAACTGACTTTCCTCAAGCTTCTGAAATCAGTCCAACACTTTCAAATCTGTATTTGCTTTGCCTGAGTGAGAAGTAGGTCAACGGCATGACTTCCATGGGTGTGCTGCGTCAGGGGTGGGTGTGTAAGACAGCCAGCAAATATGCTGGAGACTTGAGCACCCCTTCCAAACGAATTCCTTTCCTCCGTGAACCTCTTGTGTGAGCATGCATGCAGCAGTGCTGACATGCGCAGAAGAGTCTCAGCCAAGAATCAGCAAAACAGCAAAACAAGACCATCACACCGTGCAAGTATACGCTCCCGTAACAACACTAAACTATGGCCAGCTGAAGTGCAGCAGGCTAGAAAAAGAGAGATGAGGTACCAGAGAGTTTTATTTAGACTTGAAAAAGGTGTAAATCAGAATAAAAAAGAAATGATTCACACAGGGCTTCACTTTCACATGTCTGTGCTGTGCAAATGACTGTTTAGTGTTCTTAGTCTTGGTTGACTATGATTGGCATTATCTGTGAGGACCAGATCTGTTCTTTGCAATCTTAATAGCAATGTATTTTGGCCTATGGTCTAGTCTGTGTGACCAGGCACACCCTCTCCCTTAGACACAACAGAATTCTCTGGTGAGGGATGAGAGACCGTGGTGAATCGGTTTGTGAAGCCATACTGTCTCCATCTGCAGAGAAGAAAATCTGAGGGACGAAAAAGGCATTGCCTGGCTGAGGCATGGTGGTGAAAATCCCCATCACCCAAGACTAGGGGTGTAAAGGTACACATATTTGTACTGAATAGTTTAGGCACATGCCGTTCAACATGACATAGGTTCAATACAGATGTGTATCAAATGCACCAACCACAGTCTTTAACAGTAACCAACAGCAGGCTGTTTTTGCTTGCGGACCATATTTCAAATTTGAATACCCATACAAACATATTAAGTGGCAAAGCATATGTCAGTTTAATCAATTAACAATAAAAACGTTTAAAAAAAAAAAAAAAAAAAAAAAAAACCACTACATACCGCATTGATTTTTGTGTACCGTTACCTACCCCAGTATCCTACCTTGGGAAATCAAGAATCAACAAAACTTCAATGAGACAAGACAATTAGCCTACACTCTATGAACTGTTCTAACAAGACCAAAATGGTATTTCAACACACACACAGACACAAAAACACAGATCTTTGTTTCATCCTTTTCTACTGTCCCCCTGGGCTTTTGAAAATACAGCAATCAGTCAGAAACACATGCACAGGCATGTGCACTGACGGGGGGTGGGGGTCAGAGGGTTGTAACACTAAGCCCAACGCTTGCTGCACTGCAGCTGCAATACTTTCAACAGTCACAGAACAGAACATCAGGTGTGACCCTTTGCACCCGCCCTAAGTGATCGCTTTGAGTGTTTAGTTGCCAATGACCACTGACACTGGGCCAATCTCATTAAATGATGCAGTAAATGTTGTGCCGACACCTGCATATTAGTAGCAACCACAAAGGAGATACAGTAGCACAGGCCCATAGCCAGAGTTTACAGACAACAGACTGGTCTCTCAAGTCACAACTTAACAGATGCCTTCCCCTCTAATCCGGAGGTGTTGGGCAAACGGCTTGAGTTGCCACCTCTGCACAGGAAGTAGAAATGTCATCGCTACCACAGCTTCTCAAACAAAGTCAAGCAAGGACTCACTCTGCACTTTTCAGGCCAACCAGCTGTTACGGCAAATGTACAGTATCAGTGCACCGGAGTAGCTACTAAGACAAACACATCCAACTACTGTCAGCGTGTGACACGAGCAGTTTAGTTGTCTTTTGCATCTCTGGTTGCATTTAGTACTGAGACCAATTAATAATGACATTGGAATGAGCCCAAGTAGTATTACAGTTAACAATATTTATATTGTGTATAAGCATAGAGTAATCCACCATGATGCCATCCATTTATTAAGTGATTCAACATGAGATTCAACTCAAAAGGATGAACCAACTTCATCTTCAAAATATTAAACGTGTCTATGTCTTGCACAAATCTGGTGGGTGCAAACAAACAGATTTATTAAGTAAAACATAGTACCACTACTATAAATAACGCCGTTACTATTAATAAAGCGACGAACTTTAGGAAAGGAGATATTTGTTATACGGTTATGGAATATGGGTCTGGGACTGCCATCTAGCGGTTGATGTCAAGCACTTTCATTAGTAACTAGTGCACTTTCTTATTGCCATCAATATTCACCTCTAAGCAGCACAAGAACAGCACAATATAGTCCAAAATGTCTTCTATATTTTAAATATTACTACCAGTTAACATCAAGACTACAATAGTTAACATCTAAGAATATTGGATTGCTAAAAGTTATGTTATCGGGATGAATTACCTTTATGATTTGTCGCATGGTATTATGTCAACAAGCATCAAGATCATGTTCCAAATTACGGACTTGACTACCCAACAATGCCTGCTTGGTTATGGGTTAGTGATGATGATGGGTGACGCAAGAAGTGATACTTTCAGCACGGGGTTTTATGCTGCATCTGTCTAAACGTGATAAATGCATTATTTTTCTCCACAATGATGTGAAAATGTCCACAATGCATCATGTTCAGACAGATCTACGCAGCGGTGCATGAAGTCGCAGGCGAGGGGCACTGTTGACAGCACCTGATAAGAAGTTGATAAAGCAGTGAGATCACTGTGACAACTTTCAATGGTTCTTGTTAAACATGGTTAATTTTCTTTTTACATAATTTGCAGTTGACCTCATGTCCTGCCGTAAACAAGCTCGGAACTTCTTCTCTCTGTCTTAACGTTTAAGAGATAATTCCCAACAACAGCCAACTTTCTGGTAGTTCCCCTGTCTTTAGATGACAATACCGACAATAACGTGGTTATGGCTGAGTCCATGTCTGTTGAGGTAATCAGCGATTTGGGCGATAGCCATTTTCAGTAAACTTGTTGGGCTAGATGGATGAGGTACACCAAGTTAAGGAGGGTCGCATATCTTGCATAACTGAGGACTGTCTGGAGGCAGCTAGCTCGTGTTACTAAACGTACCAGTAAAAACAAAACCGTCCACCTTTACAGGCGAGACGAAGCTATACGCATTCTTAGCCAACAGCACAGTTTTGTTGTCATTTTACATTGAAAAATGACCACCGCACATGAATCTTCCTGATAGCGTGTGACCTCTAAACGCTGCTATTTTTACGAAAGGCCGCAGCTGCGCACTAGCAGCAACGTCAAAAAATGAACAGGGGCGAACCCACCATTTCGATTATCTTCGTTTTCTTCCCCGCTCTGTTCTTCCTGGTAAAAATGTATTGCGCCAAAACGACACCACCAAACATAGCGCACATGCTGGCGCTGGCCACAGCCCCAACTTTGACCATGGCGTTTTTATCCATGATGTGACTTGCTTCCCAAAGCCCAACGACAGCCGGCTCCGTTCATGTCAACATGGTCCCTCCTACTCCAGGCTTGTTCAGTGGCCAAATGAACAGCACGCGCGCCCACGTTCTATTCTGGCGGTACCAATTGATTCTCTCAAAAGGGGTGCATTTCATTAAAGGTGCCAGCAGACACGCGTGCCTAGCTTGTATGCCTCTGTGTGCAATAATATGCTTACCATTTTAACAGTTTTTATTTAGTCGCAATTGTTCTTAATAAGAATATTATTAGCAGTTTTATAATCTCCCAGTTTTGATTACCTGCAAATGGTATGAACTCCAATGACATCTACCATGGAAACGTATACAAACAAAACAGCAGTCGCTATCAAAAATGATGGTCTATGTATTTAGATAGATAGATAGATAGAAATACTTTATTCATCCCCAAGGGGAAATTGCAGTGTTTCAGCAGCATACAAACACAACATTCAGCAAAAACATACAAACATGCATACATACAGAAAATTATTTAAAATGTTATTCCTATCTCTCTGCCCAGATGGGAGTCATTATAAAGTGCTATTGCAGTAGGTAAAAAAGTATTTCTGTATCTGTCTTTCTTACAGCTTAGTTGACGTAGCCTCCAACTGAAAATACTTTTTTGTTTTACCAGTACATTGTGTAGTGGATGAGTGGTATTGTCCAATATATTGAACAGTTTGTGCAGCATCCTTCTCTCCACCACCAACTCCAGGGGCTCTAGGGCTGACCCCAACACAAAGCCAGCCTTCCTTATGATCCTATTCAGTTTGTTTGTGTCCCTGGCTGTAATGCCACCTCCCCAACATATGGCAGAAAAGAAAATTGCACTTGCAACCACACTCTGGTAAAACATTTGCAGCATTTTGCTGCACACATTGAAAGACTTGAGCTTTCTCAGGAAATAGAGTCTGCTTTGCCCTTTCTTATATACAGCCTTATTTAAGCTACGTAGCAGCTACGTTTATTCATGATCACATTCTGTTATCCAAATGGACTTACACCAAGAGCTACAGCAAAGCTCTGTTTCAAACCTGGCTACAGTGCAGAGGAGACCTTAGCTAGGAATTATTAGCCTACAACTGCATCTGTGAATAATCTGTCTTGAATTTCTTGGGATCAATAAAGTATCTATCTATCTACAGTAGGCCTATCTATCTATCTATCTATCTATCTATCTATCTATCTATCTATCTATCTAATAGACCTACAGTAGGAGCGCCAAATTAAAATGTATGCCTAGAAATACAGAAATAAAAGTAAAAAATGAAATAGGCCTATGCAGAAATGAATCACCATTTTTCATGACCATTTTATTTATTGATATATTTATTTCGTAACTTGTGCATTATTGCATTTATTTAGTCATTACGTTTCTATTCTATTCTATTCTATTCTATTATTAGTTTCTATTCTATTCTAATATTCACAATGGCCAAGGATAGTAATGAAGGATCTTTGGTTATCTCTTATGCTACCATTAGGATATTTATGTTTGTGACACTTTCTCCAAAATGACAAAATTCTATAGCCTAATGACATTAATATCATTAGCCTACATTCACAATAAAATCAGTTAACAATTGTCACAATTAGACTGTGTTAGCTAAGTCATATTAGTCATTTAGTCATTTTCAACAGGTGCATTCGCTTAATTTGGCACATTGAAAATGGAATAAGGTCCCGCAGTTCAAAATGATTAAATGGATTTATCATTAAAATGAACATTACCACAAACAAACCAGGATTCAGAAACAATCCCCTTGATTTCCTCAATTGAGATTGTAGCTCCTGTGTGACCCGTGTTAATGATTTGATTCTATTTTAATTTCGGCTGCTATGAAGTCATTGAACCTTGACTGTATAATTAGCATTTCAGTTAAAACATTTAAGTAACATTTACATACATGAACACTGTAGCCTATAGTACAGTGTATGGGAAGCAGGTCCAAACAGAAAATAGCGAAAACTCCATAAGCACAAGATATGAAGATTTGGGAAAACAGTTGTTGAGTTGGAGTGCTGCCTGGAACAATATGTCTTTGTTGTTGAGATGGTGCACTTAGGTTGAGGGCTTGATCAGAAGGCAGACCTTAGAAGATACTCAGATGATATGAAGATTTTTTCGAAAGTCTGTGAGAGAAAATAAATGGGCAGAATCAGATACAGTCCCAAGTGAGAAGGGGGGTGATGGACATGGAAGTAGCCTACATTGCAGTTACACTGGAATGAACCTGAATGAATAAATGTACTACTGTATGACACTTTGAGAAATAAAGATATAAAGGTTGTGCGAATGTGTTTTATGTGGCAATAACTGAAATAAGGGGATACTCAAACTGAAAAGGTCTAAATATTCAAGGATTCAGGGATTCAATGATTTTAGAAAGCTTTTTTGTTCTCCCCATAGAAACAATATTAATAATAAAAAAGGCGAAGGAGCCTATGCAGGTTGCCTTGCAATGGAAACCATCCAGAGATGATCCAGCTTGAGAAAGTAAAGGTCCTGCCATGTATTGGTTCTACCTGTGCGCTTAACACATGTGATTTCACTAATTAGCTGATCTACTGTACCTGGTTTAAGAATTGTGTTAGTTAGAATCGGCTAATCACGTGAATGATTAATAAATTGTGGCAGGACTTTTACTTTTACACCATGAAAACCATCTATGCATTATCACCATAACCACCATGGGGGAAATGGTTGTAAATGGGTGAGTATGATGGGCTGGATTAAAGTAAAGTTATGTCTATGGAAAAAACACTTGCATTAGTCACACTTTCATTGTAAATATACAACATAATTTCCATGAGGCAAAGCAGGCTGATTGGGCATAAAACGTATCCTGAAACAATTGGCACGTTTGTTAGTGTCATTGTTACTGCTAAAATAAGATGTCTCTTTACATTCTGGATGCTCGACATCAGGACCACTCACTGACTGTCTTACTGTAACCTCTGACCCTACAACGCCACCCACCTTTTTAACCAATCACAACACCGTTCATGTCTTTGATAATAAAACGTCATTTTCTATTTCCTGGTCAGATGTTGTAGCAATGGCGGCGGCTGCACGGTTTTTGTCGAGGGGTGCAAGCATTAAGAGTGCTATTTCCAACGTGAATGGAGGGGTGCACAGTTGTTTGGGTATTACCCTTGTCAAACTATCCCCAAACGGTACATGCAGTTCAAGAACACAGAGGAGGCATGTTTCCCATTTCACCTTTCAGCCTGACCCGGTGCCCACTCAATATGGTAATGTAACTTAAACGTCCTTTGTTTTTTGTCAGTTAACTATTTGTTTGTTGTTTCTTATGCTTGTGCAGCCGATAGAAACAGGACAGTGGAAAATGTCCACCACCATCACAGCATCACTGCATTAGATACCACATCAGTACAGTCAAAAGCACTAACGCTGAAGTGCGCTAGTTAGCAAGCTAACTGTAGCAACTTGCTCCAAGTTTACTTTTGGGGAAAAGGACAGAGTTGTCCGAACGTAGAGTAGATTTTTTTCTTTTACAAATGCATCCTCTCTGGGATTATAATTTCATTCAGCTCTATATTAGAAAATGGACGTTTCCATCTCTGCGAATGGGACTCGAGATTGTTGTTTATTTGCCCATAGTTATCAAAGGTGTCCTTGCGCCATGGACTTCCACTAGGGGAGCGATTACGGCCACGTTTTGAATGACAAGTGACAACATTGTGGTCAGATACTTGAAGTAAAAACTTCGCTGTCTTTGATGTTTTTTAATATATACATTTAAAGAAAGTATGTTGTCTGTAGCAACATCGTTTGAATGAGGGGCAGTGCTGTGCTGAGGATCATTGCTGAGGGGTGTCTGATCATTATTTTGAGTTTTCAACTCCAAATTGTTCTGACAATATCAGATATTCTGGATGTGCTGATTGGTTCCTGGGCCTTTGGTGATTCGGAAGTCCGCTCCATTGGGAGAATGGCCAGACTGACTATTCAAATTAAAATGTGCTAGCAGGTTCAATGGAATGAGTTTGTAGGGCTGTGGCATAATACCTCTGACAGCTAAAAGTGTTTGTGAAAGTGCTCTTTGGTAGAAAACAATAATGATTAAATATGGATTGTCCAAGGCACTCTTCCAGAAAAGTTTAAAAAGCTTGAATAAATAGGCTTAATCAAGATGGATCATGTTAAAAATGGCAACATGTTTCGGCCTTCATCAGGGCAAAGTCAATTACAGTAACAAAGGTGTTCTGTGCTAGCAGGTTCATCTGGGTTCACCCTGGCAAGGACATCGCTAGACAATGCAGTTGTTTGTCTTCACTATGTTGTATTTGTAATCTCAGTCTGTGTAATTTTTCCTGGAAGTGTTTACCAATTTAGACTAATTCCATCTTGTATGTACTTGCAGGGCCCACGCAGAAGATGAACTTATTCCAGTCGGTAACCAGTGCCTTGGATAACACACTTGCCACAGATCCCACTGCAGGTGAGCCATGTGGTTTGATTGGGTTCCCTCCTGCATGTCCTCTTGATCCCTTTTAAATGTGCAAGGAAAGGTATTGGGATTTGCAATGACGAAGAAAATGTGATAACCAAACAATGTTCTGCAGTGTTATACACCTGTTATTGGTTTCATGTCATGTTGACAATTACACCAGTAGGGCAGCAGGATGTTTAATTCTCTTGTGTGGCTATGAATGGAATGCTGCACTGCTTTAAAAGGCAAAACCAGTTTTTCCATGTCTCTATAGCAGACATTCACTGATACAGAGACTTGAGTCACAAGACCGGACTCAATACAGCAGGATCCACGTAGCATCATAGATCATCATTATAAAACAGCATTGTAATATTTTTGGTCCACGCTTCCTCCAACAACAAATCTTTCCTTGTTCCGTACAGCAAAAGAATGAGGAAGTCTGAGAACCTGTAGCTTTCTTTGTTTATGTCTGAGTTTGAAATCCCTCATGAAGAACCCAACGAACATGTGACACTGGAGGGAATGTAGATCTGGCTCTGATGTTCTGTGTCCGAAGCAGACTGAGGCTCAAGCATTAATCAGATGAGAAAGTGTAGAGAGAACACAAGACACACATCCCACACAAAGGTGCTGGAGAAAAGCCAAGTCCAGACTGATGACAAAGGAATCACACACACAAGTACAGAAGTAAATTGCTCTACAGAAGTTTAATATGCAACATTTTGGCCAGTATTGTTTCAAAACACACCCGAAGATTCTTAACCCAATTGACCAGTTTAGAAACCATAGAATTGAAAGGAGTAGAAAATATGTAAGTGACGTTCTTCCATGGAAATAACGTCTTACTTTTCAGATGACCTTGATGGCTCTAAAAAATGAAAAAATACTCTTATGCTTGTCATTTTTAATTAGTTATGGGATTACAGATTTTTTTTTTTGGGGGGGGGGGGACTTTATGTACATTTTACTGTTTTTAATTCAGTTTGAGAATGCAAAGGGAATGAGAAATTCTAACTTCAGAGGTGGTCTTTTGCTCTCCAGTCATCTTTGGGGAAGACGTTGCCTTTGGTGGAGTATTCCGCTGCACAGTTGGCCTTCGCGATAAGTATGGTGAGTACTCAACAGTACTGTCTGACTTTATTATTGTACCGCTTGATGACGGGACTTCAGCGCTATACTGTATATCTATTGGGGTTTTTTCCCGTCTGTGTTCACCATGGTTGTCTTCAAAAAGATGTTAGCAAATACATATATGACTGCCTCTGTTTTTGATAACTGTTTGATTTATACTTCTAATTGAAGGCAGAGATGTTCCCACAGTATTGTGAATTCCACTCATGTCATTTATTTTGTTCTCCACTAGATGGCAATAAACATTTACTTTTGAAACTCTTTCCTGTATTCACATCATGAAAAATACTTTTTAAAAAGTAACTATGATGTGTGCAGTAGAGACCTAGTTGTGATTAAGTCAGTTAGTCTTCATTTGTCCTTCTACTGTATGTACTCTGTGGCAACCCACCGCTCTCCTACATGTTGCTGTTAAGGCTGTGTAGGTTTCAATGAGTAGTAGCATTGAAGAGGTAAACGCAGCTTTCCATGCAGCTTTTAGTACATTTGTGGGATTTTGTGAAGGGCTCTGAAATGATTTGTCATTTGATGCATCTCCTCTGCTGCTCTCTGACACCAGCTTTCATAGCCACCCATGGCTGCTCTATTGCACTATTGCCCTGGTGTGGTGTGCTGTATTACTCTATTGCCCTGGTGTGGTGTGCTCTATTGCACTATTCCACTGGTGTGGTGTGCTCTATTGCACTATTCCCCTGGTGTGGTGTGTTGCTGTGTTACACTATTCCACTGGTGTGGTGTGCTGTGTTACACTATTCCCCTGGTGTGGTGTGCTGTGTTACACTATTCCACTGGTGTGGTGTGTTGTATTACTCTATTCCACTGGTGTGGTGTGTTGTATTACTCTATTACACTGGTGTGGTGTGCTGTATTACTCTATTCCCCTGGTGTGGTGTGCTCTATTGCACTATTGCCCTGGTGTGGCGTAAAAGCTGTTTTCACCTTCCACTCTGCCTGCGCCACAGCAAACCGCTTTCCTCTAGCTTCAGTTCTGGTGATGTGGCATAGTGTGTGCGTATCTCTCTCTCTCTCTCTCTCTCGCACACACACACGCACTTCCTCCTCACCGGTATTAGCTTTCATTGGCGTCAGGGTATTGACCTTTGGGATTGTTCTTCTTCATGTCCTCTAGTTGGGAGGTGGGGTTCGAGCTTATTCTTGCAGACCTATTCTCTGACAATGAAAGGAACGGTAACTGTTCCTTTCTGAGAGAAGAGTGTTATTACCAATCACAGAAGTAAGCTGTAGAGTGGGCGCACACACACACACACACACACACACACACACACACACACACACACACACACACACACACACACACACACACACACACACACACCCCCGTACGACAGCAACATACAAGAACATACGAATGCGGGCTAAAAATTAAATTACAGTGTTACAGAATGCGCTGAAGTGAAATGCTGTGGAGCGTCAGCAGGGGCGTTGTGCATGATCATTTTAATGTCATCTCACAAGAGATGTCCAAGGCTATATCTGCTGTAAATGCCATGTGGTGATGCTGAAGGCCCACGTTTGACTTTTATTCAAAGTGGAAAATGGTGGCTAATATCTGAAATTGCCAGTACATTCCATCCCCAAGTGTGCTATTACCAAAAAGCTGATGGAATAAGCAATAAAAACATTAATCTAAATTATCTGGCACTTTGTTCAATTATAGGCTAGGCTAAATTGCTCCCCCTCATCTTTCGGGAGTATCATTTTGAAACTGGTTTTATTTGCCTGATTTTTGCTAGCTGAAATTGAAGGTTGCAAGGCTGATTCCCATTATAGACCGAAACTTAATTTTCGAGTGAATATCACATAGCATTGATGCCACTGCCACGCTGATTGGTGCTCCTGGGTCCTGGTCCAAAAGCTTTCCGTTTGTGTCTGCAGTATCTGCGGATTGGTGAAAATGCTTGTCTTTTTGCCTTGCATTTCTCACTGACTCAAGGCCACATCACAGAGATCCATCCAGTTTGGTTTTTGAAGCCTGGCTATGAAATAGATACACCCTTGATTTCTCTGACTGAAATGGTAGTTAATCAAAGGGCTATGTAGTTAGAGTGTATCGATGATATTTTTGAGTTGGACAACTAAGGTACTAGTAATTATAAAGTGATCATTTTTACATTTAGTCGTTTAGCTGACATTTGGCATGCGTTTTCTCAGTGCGTGTATGTATGTGTTTCTCATGTAGGTAAGGACCGTGTGTTCAACACTCCTCTATGTGAGCAGGGAATTGTGGGATTTGGAATCGGTGTTGCCGTGGCAGGAGCCACAGCCATCGCAGAGATCCAGTTCGCCGATTACATCTACCCAGCCTTCGACCAGGTGACCAGGTCCCTCTTTAATGTTGATCCTGCTCAAAAGTGTCAGAGGAAGGACTTATCATTTCTATGCGTTTGAAGTCATTGGCATATGGTACTTCTGTATGTTATATGGTATCCATAGTGATGAGCATCATCAGGTACACTTGCCAAGTAGGTGTTGGTGCTCTCGGGGTACGGTGCTCATGACCCACTAACAAGAGAGTCTTAAAGCTCACACCATCTCAAGATCTCGGCTGTCTATCTGTCTGTTTCTCTTTCCCTCTCTCTTTCTCACCCTCTCTCTCTCAGTTTCATTTGGATTAGTTTCTCCCTAGAAACTCTGTCACTGTCTATAGAGGGATGATGACCGCATAGTTTTTTTTTGTTGGACATGCAGCAGTGTCAAAAAAGCCCCCTGAATATTGCAAGCTTTTGTCATTGTGGTCTTCGGTAAGCTCAAAAGAAGAAATGAATGTGTAGTGGACTGTCCCTTCAAGGAAGGTTGCCATGTTACCTGGCCTTCCTGCTGAAGGGGTGCCGTGTCCTTCGCTGATGAAAGTGAGTGAGTCTTTTGTATAGGAGCAAGGCTCAGGACGTGGATGGAGGGGGGTTGTGTCTATTTATGAGCCCCTGACTACAGCCACAAGTATTCATCAATCTATTGATTATTTGTCAATTCTTAAATTAATTGGCTGCTATTTTCATTATTAATTTTTTAAGGGGAATATTTTCTAACTTCTCTGATTCCTTAAATTAATAAATAAAGAAAAGAAAAAGAAAATTGGATAAATAAATGATGATAATAATATACATCTATATATTATTGTACAAAAATGTGTGTTTGTTCATTTATTTATTTATTTATTTATTTATTTATTTATTTACTTACACACAGAGAGAGACAGAGAATGACCAAATGACTGTTGCCAATTTCCAGTTACACAGTACAGGTGACTGGTGTCAAGTTGCAGCATCTGGGGCTGATAATGTTGGATATTTTTTTAATCTTGTTTAGTAAATAACTTCAAATTCAGACTACCAGAGAGACAGAGAGACAGAGAGACAGAGAGACAGAGAGACAGAGAGACAGAGAGACAGAGAGACAGAGAGACAGAGAGACAGAGAGACAGAGAGACAGAGAGACAGAGAGAGTGATTGATCTTTCCAGTCTTACTGTATGTTACAGTAATCCTGTAATCCAGAGCAGTCATCTGTAAACTCCCTCAGATGTGTTTGCCAGAGATCAGTGTAAAGGCTTCCCACGGATTCTTGAAATCCTTGAAAGTTTTTGAATTAAAGGAAAATAGATCAAGTCTTTGAAAGTTTTGGCATGCAAATAGACCTAGGCATGAATATACATGAGCCATTCATTGAAAGTGCTTGGTTTTATATCCTTGATCCATGGCTCAAACGTTGCTGTGTTGGATCCTTGGAATTGTGGAAACTGGGCCTGAAAAGTAATTTTTATGAGGTGTGGGAAGTGGGAACTCTGGCTAGGTTGAAGAGTCTAACCACTCCATCATGCACATCAGAGTGAATCATTTCAGGAATACCTGTCTGAAATTATGCTTGTCTCATCACCAGGGACATTTTGTTCATTTCCGACTTTGTTCTTGTGTGTCTAGATTGTAAACGAGGCTGCCAAGTACAGGTATCGCTCGGGCAACCTGTTTGACTGTGGGAACCTGACCATCCGAGCCCCGTGGGGTTGTGTGGGCCACGGCTCACTCTACCACTCCCAGAGCCCCGAGGCCTTCTTCGCCCACTGCCCAGGCATCAAGGTACTGTACATATCACCTGTCTCTCCGTGTGTGTGTGTGTGTGTGTGTGTGTGTGTGTGTGTGTGTGTGTTCTCTCTCTCTATCTGGTTGTTTCTATCACACACTTTTCCTCACCCTCTCCCTCCATCTCTCGTCTCTGAGAGATGTCCTTTCACAGCATATACGTTCATTCTCTTAATCTTTCCACCATGAAAAATACTCTCACATATTTACTCATTTCTTCATGGTATGATTTATGATTTCCTTTTTGGTCCATTACTGAATTTCTGGTTCCAATGCTCAGGTGCCAGATGCTAAAGCAACATTTTGCTGGCTGATGTATGGAAGGTAGAACATGAATAAGTAGATATTGAGCTGAACTTGTCACATCCCAGTTGTCATGACTATAGCTATAGGTTATGGCTGTTACAGGTTATTGTCTCCATTTCTGCTTTATTTCCATCTCTTTCTTTCTCACAGCTCTCTCACTTTTTCCCCACCTTTCTCCATCCCTCCCTCCTGCCCCCCCTCTAGCCTCTGGTGCCGTTAATTCTCCATGAACTCCACTATGCTCCCTGCTTTTGTGTTCACCCCCCGTATGGCAACTGATGCGGATGGCTGATCAGTGCACCGGTGTTATTAAGTTGACATTTAGTGGGCATGTTCCACGCAGCCAGGCAAAATGGATCCCATCGCCCATTGGAAAGGCCCACAGACTCGAGGCAGGGCTGTTGCTGGTCTCCAGGCACGGCCAGACCCTACTTAACGGGCCACAACTGCAGGTCGCTGTCCACAGTCAACACAACAAGCTGCCATGGCCGAGGGTTGTGCCTGGCGGTGTGCTGGGTCCACCAACAGCCCTGCCAATTATGGGAATGAAAGCCACGGCTCAGGGTCAAGACAACAAAGCCCACATCTCCAGAAGCCCTGGCGAGGTTGCAATCAGCCGTAATTTGAATTTCATAGCAGCATAGTTAACCCAGCTCTCGGGTTTCATGATGCTGTTTATTTGATTTAGGCCAACTCCGTTATGTGCTGGAAGCACTGGAGAAGCAAGCTGTGTGGTGACCTCTTTGGTCGTTGGTGTCCGCACTGAGTCTTAATCTTATTTATCTGTCACTAACTGCAGATGCTGAGCTACGATGTGGGATAGTGGTGTTTGTCTCTGGTCGCTGATGTCCTCCTCTCTGTCTGTCTCAACATTGGGATCAGTGTTGTTCATAGCTCATGGAACAGTTAGAACCGTTGATGAACGTCTCTGACGACGGCTGTCTGTTCTTCCCCTCAGATTGTGGTCCCCAGGAGTCCTGTTCAGGCCAAGGGCCTTCTCCTCTCCTGCATCGCTGACCAGAACCCCTGCATCTTCTTCGAGCCCAAGATCCTGTACAGAGCAGCAGGTGAGCAGTCCTGAGTCATCGCTCACTCACCCCGTCTCTGTGTCTGAGACTGAGTCTCTGGCTCTCCGTGTAGGTCTGGGAAATGAACTGCGAGGTGCATTTATGACTTCTGATAATCCATGCTAAATGTCCAAGAGCGTTCTCTGCTTGGAGTAGGGTCCGTTGAGGGGTATAAAGCAAAGAAATCACCAGCACGTTAACCACACCGTAAAATGGTCGACAGGACTTGCCTATGGGAGGGCCTCTGACCGTCAGGCGCCGCTGCCAGGCTGGTGTTTGTGTGGGGGAGAGCGCACCGTTTATTGCGTTGTGTTGACTCGAGAAAGGGTTTGAGGTTTCGGAGCTCGCCATAGCCACAAGTATGATACGATCCTGGAGTGCATTTTGACAGGTTGGCAAATAGGCAGTTAAAAAAAAGAAATCTGGTTAACAAGGGAGTGAGAGAATGAGTGAGCGTGTGCGTATGACCCAAAGGAAATGAGACGGAATGAAAGTCAAGCCTTTGTTCTCGCTGGTGGTGTTGTGTTTTGGTCGCGTTGTGTTCCCATTTTTTCCCCTTTGAGTTGAGTGAGCGGTTGGACTCCAGATGTCTAAGTGAGTTTTGGTGTTTTGTGTGAAGTTAAGAACAGGCTTGTTTGAATGAGCTCTCCCTGTTGTTACAGTCATTAGCATGGCAGGAACTAGCGCCATGTGGTGGTATGTGATGCTAAGCATGCTCCTCTTGATCTATTGCTGGCTCCCTGGAGCCAAACAGGACAGGACTTCACGGTGGCTTGAGTTCAGTGGAAACTGGATGGTGAATTATGGCTTCTAACTCCGATCACAATCCCCATACACGTTGATTACTACTCATGTGGCCCGAGGTGAAATTTCCATCCTGCTAGATTGATTTGTTCTCCATGTTTGTCAATATTATCCCAGAACACTAGTAGACTTGGCAGATGCTCTGTCTCCTGAGGTGTGATTTAAATGTATCTGTGATATGTCATTAAGGTCATTTACACTGTGTGTACACGTGTTTGTATGTGTATTATGTGTGTGTGTGTGTGTGTGTGTGTGTGTGTATGTGTGTGAGAGAGAGAATTTCTTGCCGAGAGCAGTCTTTCCAAACAGATGGGCAAGCATTTTGGAGATGTGCTGCCATGTGCATGCGTGTGTGTTTTTTTTATTTTATTTTTTATATATCTTTCCTTCTCAATGATATGCCAGTGTCCTCGAGAGTTCCCACTGTTCATCCAACTTCTCCAAAACTGGCCCACTCATAGAAGACCCCCATCCAGCCAGCTGCCAGCTGGCTCCTCAGTCTTCTCCGAGGGTCTCTTTGCATGACTGGTGGGTCGCAGGTTTGGGATGAGATCTGGCTCACGTCACACTTCGATTTATGGCATGCTGCAAATCAACCAATTCAATCCAAATGGTTTTAAGTGACTGTGGAGGCCTGTTTTTGTGCCTTTTTCTGTCCATAACGATGAGTTAATAATGGCTTTTTAATGTCAAGAGCAGTGTGATGGAAATGTTGGTTCTTCCATTTGGAATCTTATTCGCATAGTCCATTTTTGACGTACTCCTTTGCCTGGGCCTCAGAATAGTTTAGAGAAGCAGGGCATGTTCAAGTTTAAAAATGATTCAAAATGGCCGCATGCTGTTGTTCCTCGATGCAGTCTCAAGACAGAACAGACACAGACGAGCAGCTGTTCACTCGAAGCACTCCGTCCATTTTGCTACAAGTGATGTGATGTGTGCATTTTGTGGCGCTTGTTTTCAGCCTTCCTGTCACACTGATCACATCAAGCCCTCTCTGGCCAAGCCCTGCGAAAAAGACCTGCTTCTTGTTAGTGTGGTGTTTACATGCCACCAGAGAACTAAAACGGTCTCTCCCCCCTCAGGTTGGGGATCAGCGTTTAGTTAACATTTCAGAAGCATTAGCTCATTGTGCAAAAACAGCAGTGTCAGGATGGTTTGATTTTCCATGCACAAGCAAGGCTTCCATGTTACCCCTGACTGACGGCCGTCGGTAAGATGCTGAAAGTAAGATGAGGGGGGGTGGATGGTGCAGAACTGGAAGGATTTTACACTGAAACGTTCAGAATGAAACCCAGGTGTTTACATTAAAATGTTAAGCTGGTAGTAACTTGATTTGTGTGTGTGTGTGCGTGTGTGTACACCTCTCTCACTCTGTTTTCTCTCCATGCATTTGTGACCATATCATTGGTGTGGTAGACCAGTGTCATTAGAGGATAATGTCTTTCATGCGTTTCCGGCTTTTTGAACTGGCAACTTTACATCAGGAATTGCTTTGGAAATAACTACAATGCCCAAAAGTGGGTGCATTTCCTTCATTAGCTTGATTTAGCTTATTTGGGTTTATTTTGGTATTTGGTAATTGTCTTCATGCTTGTTAGATTGGCCACACATTTCTTGTTTTCTCTCTCTCGCTCTCTCTTTCTTTCCCTCTTTCTCTCTCTTTTTCTCTCTGTCTCTCATTTGTCTGTAGCAATGTTCAGATTTATGTTCATATGATGAGTGTTATGACTGTGATTTGTTAAACCCTCGATGGCCTAAGAGAGAATGGCACTCAGCTGTGATGCATACATACTCTTAAGGGTTTCTGTTCCTCCTCCTCACTCCATCTCTTCACCGAGCCGCCCACTCTAGATCTAGAATGACCTTCTCCAATCTGGATCCCAATGGATTGGCAGACAAGGGAGGACTGTAGTCTGAGTATTGTCCTTATTATCGTGTGTGTGTGTGTGTGTGTTTGGGGGGGGGGGGGTCTATGTGGTATGAACTAATTTAATCCCCTTCAGAGTCAAATGTTCAGGTTAATCAAGATGTCCGTGTGTCCTCATCAAGCAAAGTTGAAGTGAAATTGATATGATATGATATGGTCTGATGAATAAGACGGATAAGTGATGTTGTTTATTGGGATTCATCCCTTATTTCGGTGTGAGTCCATCTCTTCTTTCATATGTGTGTCAAGAGACATTATTCTGCATCCATGTAAAACTTAATTTAAAACTTGATTCACTTGATATATTTTCTGTGATGTGGAGCAATGTCATTTTCAGCTTAGGACAACCAAAGATAGCTATCCCGAAGTTCACATCTTCAAAACTTTGTGAACTTCGTGTGTAAGATAGAAGGAGTATCTGTGTGTGCACCCGTGTGCATGTGTGTCTGTGTTCTGAGACAGATACATATATGCATGTGCGCACACACTCGCTCATACACACACACACACACACACACACACACACACACACACACACACACACAGACACACACAGACACAGACACACAGACACTCAGAAAGGTCATAATTCCAAGTTGAATGCCTCAGTGCAGTCACTGTGCACAAATGTGTTCAGCACTGTGCTCGCGCTGTCTCTGCGTATTGTGGGCTGGATGTCGAGCTTTGATGAGACGCAAGCACAGCTAGCCTTTTGGACAACAACAAATACAACTTCAACACACAGACTACATACAGCATAAAAAGAATGTGATATGTGAGCTTCATTTTTAGAAGCACATTCTTAAGATGACTTTTTTTTTTTCTTAAGATCTTTTTTTTTCCCCCTTTTGGAGATGGAGAGACGCTCTGTATGTTCGGCTGTGTTGTTCTTTTTGCAGACTCAAGAGGATGGAAAAGTGGAAAACAGTCTAAATGTCTGGAAGTAAGACCAGGCAAAGCCTCTCCCCCAAGAGTCTAGCTACTGTGGCCAATTACCAGTGCAGCCCAAGCGTGGCCATGTGATTGCTCCACTGCGCCATGGACCAAAGCTGCACCCTCCCCCACGCACCCCAGCAGCCACAACATTCTTTAAACTTCACTTCTCTCCTTCTCAGAACAGAAGCCATGATCAAATCATACCTTTACACCCCAATGAAAATAGGTCCTCATAATAGAATCATGATAGATAGACGCGATCGATTGAATTTCCCCTTGGGATCAATAAAGTATCTATATAGCTATCTATCTATAGACAGACAGATAGATACTTTATTCTTCCAGAAGGAATGTTTAGGCATCCAGTATCTTATACAACCATAACACAAGAAACCCATATCTCGCCTACCTAAAAATCACTCAAAGATATGTATAAATGAAAGAGCAAGTGAAGTGATTACCAAGGTCTGGTATTGACTGACCATTTGATACGTTGACCTTGATAAGGTGCTATGGTAGAGTGTGGTAGTGCAAAAGTGAACAGTGCAGATTCTGAATAGATGCTGGCCAAAGTGTGTGTGTGTGTGTGTGTGTATGCGCATATTTTGCACTGTGTTGCTATTGATTGTACTATGCTCATCTGCAGCCAAGTGCCATATGGAGATGGAAGCAGTTTATTACATTCAAGTGAGCCCAGGTCAGTTCACGGTGGACAAGCTGAGTAATCCTGTTGGCTGAGAGTGGAGGGAGAAGAACATTTGTTTTTGTTTAAAACCGTGGAGTTCAGCAATCGAGCAAGAGGTTGATGAAAGAAGACACTTTACAAATGGCTAATGAGTGACCTGAGAAATACAAAATGTCTACTCAAAATGCTGGCGAGAGAGAATTCAAATGTCAAAGCACATTACAGATTGATGAGACATGTAGACAAATCTGGATGAAGTGTATTGATGAATAAAGATATGAATGTAGACCAGCAATGAGAATATTGTTGGCTCTGTGCACTTTGACTCATCAGACTTGAGACTTTGCCCGTTGTTCAAATCAAGGCCTCTACGCTCTGAAGATGTTGACGTGCACTAAGAGAATTACCATGCTTGGATGACCCCCTGACCAACTGTAGACTCTGAAATCACTGTAGTTTGTGGAGCCAGTCAAAATCTTTTCTCTTCGCCACTAAAGTATGTGTCTGGTGACAGCATATGGAAGTTTTTGGGAATAAATGGCGACACAAACCTGGCTGCTGGCAAGGAAAGGTTGCACACACATGCATGCAATGAAGACCAGTTTGAACAAAGCCACTGCTGGACATTTATGAATCACAGCCTCTGTTTTGAGCTGTTGGGTTACTTTAGAGCTTTAAAACTAGATGATTTGGCTAGCTTATCCGTGGACTATATCTTTGCCAGCAAATATATGTATGTAATGAATAGCTAAGCAACAAGGGAATTGAAGTGCCAAAGATCACAAACTGTACTGTACTGAATTGTCCTTAGATGTGAGACACAACTAAAGTGTTATCGACAGACAGTGTTGCATTTTTAGCATTAGCTATCCTTGCTCCGTGCAGCCGAGTGGTCTCACTCCCATGTGTCCGTCATTAAAATGAATTCCACTGTGTGTCAGGGTGTACTCCTGTCTGGGGTACAAGTTTGATTTTCCGTTCACTGTGGAGTGTAAATGGCAGGCGGTTCGGTCCCCCGTGAATCGAGGCTGCAGTTTTGTTTTCGAGATTAACTGATCCCCATTCGTTGTGTCAGGAGGGGCCGTATGAACGTGCCAGGGCATTACGCTACGCTAACGGGAACTGCAGTTTCTCCACATTTTCAAAGGGCCGAGCTGGAATTTCAAACAGCCTGTGTCATCTAATCCATCATGGAGAGGTAGCAGCAGAAACCTTGGACGCTTGCAGGAGGGCGCACAATGAAGCCATTAAGGAACGTGTACTTGGACGAGCATGTTGTGGTTGTCAAGTCATGGGTTTTCCTTTTTTGTCACTTAGTATTTATTCGTTTGTGATTATTTTGTTGTGAGACTATTTCAGAAATGTTTTTTAGCAATCCTGCCTTTTTTTCCTGATGACTAACCTGCCATCTCTCTTGTTCTTCCTCCTCCAGTGGAGCAAGTCCCCACAGAATCCTACACCATCCCCCTATCACAGGCCGAGGTTTTGCAAGAGGGAAGTGATGTTACGCTTATTGCCTGGGGAACACAGGTAAGTGTGCGTGCGTGCGTGCGTGTGTGTGTGTGGGGGGGGAATGGAACATTTGTTGGAAGGTGGTAGGCCTTAGGAGGTGGAGTAGTGTGTTTGGGGAATGATAGATAGATACTTTATTGATCCCCAAGGGGAAATTCAAGAGGATGAGGTTGCGGAGGTGGTCTTGCATTGATAGGTTCATCATCGTGACTCCAAGTTTCAACCACACGAGATTCAGCCATCTGGGTGGGTGGTTTGGGGCGTGGGGGGGGTGGTGAGACTGAGCTATGAGTGAATCTGAGCTCAGTGATATTTAAGCTTCCTGGAGGACTCATGGATGAATGTTCAGTCTGGCTGAAGATGAGGTCACTCTGCAGGCTACGGCTTGTGGGGGCAGGGGGTCGGCAGCACGGAGGCGGTGGCTGAAGTGAGCTAAGGTGAAGGGAGAGCTCTATGCTCTACCGTCAGACTTCACGTGGGCTCCCGTTCAGACCGGCAGGACATTGCCTCTGTGCTCCACGCTGTGTTGGCGCTAACGGGGCCACGTGGACACTGCTCGGCGTCCACTACCCTGCGCGCTCCTTTCTCCGCCGTTGGATTAGGGCCTCAATAGCTCGCCAGGAGTCCTCGCTCACAAAAGAAGCCCTCCGCTGTCCCCCTATTTAACAGGCTTATCCTAGCCAGTGGAAAAGACACACTGATGGGTTATTCGTCCTGAAGTGCTGATGAGGAAGGCAGGGAGGAAAAGGTCTCCATTAGAGAAAAGAAAGATGGAGGGAGGTCCCACAACAAGGTGAAGATGGAGGGAGAAGTAATTAGGGGAGACTGATGAGCGGCTCTTCAGCTGTCTCCATCTGCTGTGGGGGAGCGAAATGAAAGCGGTGCTGAAAGACATCCAAAAGTGTGTGTGTGTGGGTGTGTGGGTTGCCCAGGATCTTCACTAAGGACCCTTAATGATTGAAACAGAGGGACGTTTGTCACCACTTAAGTGTCCTGGCTGTTGAGCTAACCTTGGGAGAATGGGCTACTACCGCAGGCTCTAAAACCAGTCCATTTGGTGCCGTTGTAGCCACTTCACTAATGGGTTGGGGGGTGGGTGGGTGTGTGTTTGCCTTTGTGGGTTGGCTCCTCTCAGTGTTATCACACCTATATTGTTTTGTGAGACTTAAGGCCCATTCCCTCCTTTAACTTAAGGCATGGGGGAAACCCTCTCCTTGAGTATAAATTCTGCAAAACATTTGGACAGCAGTTGCACCCTTGATGAGTTTTGTTTGTCTATGTGTGTTTATGATTTAACACGAACCACATGGAGTGCTCGACAACGCGTCGTCGCCCGAGTCTCGCAATGAAGTGTGTTTATTATGAACTTGTCCACTGGCAACCCACTGTGTCTTTATTATGTGCACACTTCACTTCTCACTCTAGTCTCACTTCGCTCATACGTACACACACACGAGAATGTGTCTGACTCTGCACTTAATGGCTTTACAGGGCGAGTTGTGCCAGCCGACGCGCAAAGGGCTATTGTCTTTGGTTAAACACGTCTTCATATTAATCCATATCTCCCCTTGATGTGGTATCTGTATTTATTAACACAAGAAACTATCTCAGATATTTGCACTGAAAACGGTCCAGGCTGTGATTTGAGGCTTGTTTCGCATGTGTTTATTGCAGGGTTATGATTTTTATTTGAAGGTCTTTGCCTGTTTCATGTGCCCCATTTTTCCACAAACATCATACGCAAGCCCCCAGATATTCACACATAACACACATTCACAGACTCTTCAGATGGCGAACTGAACTCTGTGCTGGTGTCGTCCACTCAGGTCCACGTGATGAGGGAGGTGGCCGCTATGGCTCAGGAGAAGCTGGGAGTGTCCTGTGAACTGATCGATTTGCAGACCATCCTGCCCTGGGACACGGAGACGGTCTGTAAGGTAAGCGGCGTCCTCCCCGCACGCACACGTTCTTCCACACGGAACCCACCCGCCCACCAGTTCATCAGCACACAGCCTCTCCGGCGCTCACCGTCTAAAGAACCGGACAAGGCGCAATCCACCCCATGTCACAGTGACTTACGGCTCTGCGTTCTCGTTAAACGTGTGGTAACGATGAATTTCGTTCGGTCTCCAAACTTTTCCCGTCTTTTTCCCCCCATCTGGCTCCAAGCTCACTCTGTGTACCAAAGCGGTGCAGAGGCAGCCGGCCTATTCCCCTCAGTCCACAGTGCATCCAGTCACAGTGGGATGTGCCGGGATTCCTAATGCTTTTTCCAACAGGCCAGAAGAGTTTATATTTATGTAAATGTTATGGTACGGCATGGCATATCCTGTCTGGACCGGCAGCTGCCTGCTGGCTATCACTCTCCCCACACATGACTGAGGCCTGACCCTCGCGGCAGGGGTGCTTTTTGAGAAAGGGGGACGGGGGGGCGCCCCTACTTGTCCCCATGTGATGTTTTCATTTTTTATATATATAAGTTATTTATTTTTACAAATCTCTCTGTGGCCGCGGAGCCTGACTGGCACAGAGGCGGTATGATTTTTTTGTCACGGTTTTATTATGTGATTTTAACAGCCCTTTGGGCCCTGCGCTCGACCATCAGAGCGGCCTGACGGGGCTGCCTCACCGCCAAACCAGTGTTCTAACTGACAGTTAGGATCCAGAAATGAAACGGCGGCGGCAAGGTAGTAATTTAATAGCGAAACCCGACTGGAAGGAGTCGCCGCTCGTGTTATTGTTTTGGCGCGAGGACCTGAGAAGTTAGCGGTGCCCAGGCAATGGGTTGTTTGCACAGGAGAGTCAACTTTGTCTTTTCAAACAAATAGGGTGATATATAAAACTACCACCTCATTAAAGTAACACTGTGAAGTGTTCAAGTGTGTTTATGAAGTGTGTGTGTGTGTGTGGGGGGGGGGGGTATATTCAGATCTGACCAGAGAGAACCTGTTAATGAAGACTGACATAAACCCATTCTCCACTGATCGCTATGGCTACACTCTCAAAATCGTTCTCACGAGTATTGTCTGTTCCCCACTGCCTAGTATCCTGCTAAACAGATGCTGCAGTCTTGATCTAACTTTACAGGAGCTAAACTTCCATTTCAAGAGTATAAATGATAAATAAATAAAAAACAACAGTGGGCAAACTAGATGTGTTTGTCAACAGTTAGCATAGCTATATAGATCAGGGTGTCAGACATGTAGCCAGAATAGCAGCATGTGGTCACCAGTGGCACTGCATTGCAGCTGCAGATCTTCAGACGTCTTTTTGTTATTTTGCTCAGACAGGTTCTGGGTTCCATCTGTTCCGTTGTATGTTCTGTCCGAAAGTCGCCGCCCGTCTCACATTGTCAGCAATCCTACAGAAACAAACAAATAAAAGAGCGGCAATTAATAAAAGACTGAGTCAGAAAATGGTTTGTTTGGACAAAATCAAGGCTGGTCCTTAACAGATCCCAGGCCTGCACATGACTGAGCAGTAACAAGACTCATGAGGAATGAGAAGGGACAGCTGAAGTGCACGCAGAAACAAACGGACGAAACACTTCACTTTCTTTTGAGATGGCCTTGAGGGATAGACCACTCTGAATCCCCATGAACACAAGCTGCCTGTGTCCCAAAACGGTGGCCGCTTGCTACTTGAGTCACTTTTTCCAGCAGGCGTTGACTGATGACCACATGACCGGGGTCATCCCAAACGTCCAGGGATCACAAAAAGAAAGAAAGTCCTTATGTTTTCTTAAATGTGATGCAAATAAAACTTTTCCTGGATCCATTCTACAACCATTCATTTATATGAGGGGTTCCTATAACTAGACAAAGAAGCCATTTATGTATTGATTCATCTATAAGTATGTGGTTGCTAACCTTAAATATTTATGACCTGAAATATTTATGAATAGATATTTCACTCACTCAAAAAAAACTCACATCTGTTCCAGAGATTCGATGTCAATTAGTTTGGGTGCGCCAATCAAGCGGCAGGAGTTGCTCTTGGAGAGACAGGGCTGTAATTCCCGGCCCAGCCGCTCACTGGCTAAGGCTGCCAGCTGTGTTCGTGTGAGCGCAAGGTCAAGCCCAAAACCTTTCCGGCAAGACTCGAACCTTGGCTCCTGTGGCGATGAACTTGTGACCTATTCTCCCATGTCAACTTGATGTCTGCTCGTGGCTCTGGCTGTGTGCGCGTTGCTATGGATACAGGTTAAAGCGGTGACTAGTTTGGATCGGGCATGTCCTATAGAATCAAAAGTAGCTCAGTAAATCAGGTCACCTGATGTGACTACAGTCACTGTGAGTTGGCAGTAGGACCTTGCGATCCCCAACAATCTGTTATACAAGCATTCATTATTGTAGTTTTAAGGAAAATAATTTAGTTAGCAAAAGCCTTGCTTTTCAATTTTTTGAAGACCCTTGTTTGGGTTAACTTCTTGAAAACTGGAAACAAATGTCTGTTTCTTTTCAAAGCCCATGGAAGACGTTTCACTTTTGTGAAACATAAGCTGTATAATTCAATCCGTTGTTTTTCACCCTGTGGCCAGCACAATGAAGCGGCCTGCCAAATCATGCCAAGGAAAGCACCGAGTGTTAAGGCAGCCTTCTTTTTAAATGGTTCCGCTCTGTGGAAAGTGAACCATTAAAGATTTCTTCCATTGAGGTTGAGGGCTGAGGGAAAGTGGTCAGATTTAAAAAACACTCACTTGTGACCAGCCAGTCAGATACACGGCCCAGCTTCCAGCCATGGGTCTTAGAGGGTTTTCCTTGCTTAATACATGGAAAGTCCTCACATTGCACATAGTGCAATATTATTGAATTTTAGACAGAACTGCCGTTTTGAAGTGTGTGTGTGTGTGTGGAGTCAGGGTCTTGTGGAGTTGCTTTTTTGTGCTGTCAGTGTCTGTCTTATTTGCAGTGAGGAAAGTGAGTTTCTGAGCAGAGGAAGAAAAAAGCCTTGGATTTGGCTTAAGGGACACACTAAAATACAAGCTGAAACCAGCAGAATGTGTTGTGGTGTGTGTACTGTATGTGTATTTATATGTGTGAGCCAGCGTTGTCCTCACGGTAGGTACAAATCATATCCACTGGAGGTCCCTGTTGCGACAGTGTCTAGCAGGGGTTCTTCCAACAGGGCAGTCGCAACAACAGGCACTGGGATGCAGCTCTGATATGTGTTGGGAATGATGGGTAATAACTGTAAATCACCATGGAGATTCCAGTGGAGCTGAAGATGATCACAGGAGACGGTGGATCTGCGGGAGAGCAATAAGACGGTCAAAGCGTTGTCAGTTGGAAGGGCTCACAGGCCTGTAAATCGTGAACATTAGTGATGCGTGATGGCATTCGCTTGTTTCTGCCAGGCTTTCATTCAGATCCCACTTTCCTCTCTGAACTTCCTCATTGGCCCCTCTGCCCCTTGGATTCCCCTTCTTTGATAAGTGTCCTCGGCGGTGCCATTGAGAAGGCACAATGGCATTCCTATGTACGGCCGGGGATTTTAGAACATTTGGATTCTACATGACAACATTTGGAATGGGTAAATCATGGATGAAGGACTTCAGGGCTGTATTTTGTCTGCCAAAGGGGGACAAAGATATTCCCACCCTGTTGTAGTTAATTTATTAGCAGTGACTATCAATTCTAGTAGACTAGTAATTCTGACAGAAACATGGAATTATTAGACAGTTATATTATGTGTTTAAATGATGATGTACTACTTCAACATCAAAACAAACATGAACTGGACAGCTCGCTTTATCTTCTTCCCTGAATTCCCATGCTCTTTATCAATGCTGTCTCCCTTGGCAGGCTGCCATTTACATTGACATATATGTGTATGTGACGCATGTGTGTGCAAACGTGTGTGTTTACGTAAGGCCTAAAGCTATCTAGCTTTAGATAAGAAGAAAATGATGCAGCTTCAAGAACCGCTTTGAGGAAGTCTACATTTGGACACATCTCCTCATGTATCCATTGTGTGAGTGCCATTAACTGGTCCCTACACTTCAACTTTTGAGGTTTTTTTGTCAGCAGTGTGTGTGTGTGTGTGTGTGTGTGTGTGTGTGTGTGTGTGTGTGTGTGTGTGTGTGTGTGCAAAGGCACTTCCGAGTGGCAATCTGGACATCTGTTCCTAGCCCTGCCATGCCCATATCGAGGCCATAATGTTACTTCATGTGCAGGTAGATGGGCTCAGTCTCGAGGTCACTAATGTACTGCTGTAGAGGAACATAATGTTTTGTTGTTTCCAGTTATATTCCCTGGGTCTTGAGCCAGGCTGGTATGGAACAAAGGCTATAGGTCTATATATATACACGCCACTTGTTGACAAAAGGGAATTGGCTGAAATTGTAGTTTGCTGAAAAAACAAAGCAAGCTTTTTGTGTTTTTTTTCCCCTTCCCTATTCGGTCATTTTTTTTTCTTTCCCTCACTGTCTGGCTTGGCTTGCTAAGCGTAATAGACATACATTTAAGGGATAAACAGAATGGCCAGTTAGCCTTCGCCAGACCAGCAACTCAAATGATATAATATGGAAAGTTTCTCCCCAGCGATTTTGAGCCATGTTTGCAAATATCTAAATCGCCCGTTTTATCACAGCCGCTCAAGTTAGACCCAGAGAGGGCAGCTTCAGTCCACCCCAGCGTCTGAGTCTTTCTATAGCGGGACGCGCTGGTGACAGACCGCTGTGGTGTTGTCTCCAGTCCCTTGGAGAGTCGGAGACAGTAAAAATGCGGTTTCGAGCAGGCCGACTAACTCGTGTCTCCAGTCTGCTTTTTACGGTGCCATCACAGCTCATCGTGCGGACACAACGCTCAGTTGACATTGTATCGGTTTTATTCCTGCGGTGTGGGTTTGAACCCAACTGAAGAAGATGTTCTTGGCACAGGTGCTTTTGTCTAGTCTCCCACCACGAAGGGAAATCGGAAATGCATGCTGAGATTTATTGGGATGCTAAAATGCTCCACCAGCACGGAGACCGTTTTAGTGTCCCTAAATGCCAACATGATTTAGAAATGCTAAGCCATAAGTAAAAGTCTGACAGCAAATCTGCTTCGTAAGCACTCACCTCTTCTTTTTTATTTGGTGGCCTTCAGTTTTTGTCAGTTTGGTTCTGTACTCATCTCCACAATAATAATAATAATAAAAATGATAATAATAATTCTTCTTCTTATTATTATTATAATTATGATTATTATACTGTGTCAAGATGGTCTGTCTGAAGCATGTATTTAGGTGTGTGGTGAACTTGGTGGAACAGTCGATGCATGCAGGTCTGTGTGTCAGGCCTGTTATTGTATGCTCATTTCAGCCTGGACCAGTTGCAGATGGCGCCTCCTGAGAGCCCACGGCGGGCAGCCGTCACAGACTTGGACCCGCGCACAACGGCCGTCTTATTTCCATTCCGTCCGCCGCTCCTCACTACACTTACCGGGTTATTTTGACTCCCCATGTTCCCGTGTCCGTCGCAGCGAGCGGACCCGTCCGATCCAAGACAAACTCGCTGGGCCGTGCGCGTTTAACGTGATCAAGATGTTCCCGAAGGCTCTGAGGTTACATGCACTCTCATTTGCCCCCAGTAAAATGCACGTCAGCAAGCCCAAGTCCAAGGCCAAGATTTTTTTGTTCTGCTTTGATGAATACCTGTGGAAGACCTCTCTCTCCCTCCCTCCACACCACCACCACCTCCTCCCATCACACTAGTAGATCCTTAGGCATCCCATCTCGTTTTTGTTGGTACTGGTTCAGTGGTGGTCTTGATGACTATCCTGGCTTCACCTGACTACTATTCAGAACTTGGTCCGTGCAGAAATGATTCGCTGGAACTGTTTTTGCAGTCGGGTCGTTCTCCGGGGCTCACAAATCAATGACCAGTGGACATACACTGTAGATCAGGCATGAAATGCAAGAAAGGCACACACACACACACACACACCAACACCAGCAAACATTGAAAGGCTCAGACTGGAACAAGAAGTTTCGTAAAGACCAAAAACAGTGTGGCCTGACTCACAGTGGAGGTTGGGGAAAGTTTCATGTATCATGTATCTTGCACTGTTTGACTGGGTTGGAAGAATAGCAAAGCTGTAGTGATTAGTGCTGATTGAGTATTTCACCAGAATTAAGAATTAAGATGAAGTCTTGAAGGACTGAAAGCAGACTTAGGAACAGACTCTGTGATGGATTGTCCTGTCAAAATGTATATGTGATTAAACAAGCCACAGTTTGAGAAAACATACAGCAGGGTTCACTTACAGTTTTAGGAAGCAAGCCTTTTTTTTCTGTCTTTTTTTTCTTGACAGTTAATTTCTTGGCTGCACCATAACAGCTACCATGGAAGTAATCCATACACTATGAGTGACACTCTAATAGTTCGCATAGAGGATGATGTCTTGTGTCCTTAAATGATCCTTTAGCTGCTGTGTCTGCCAGAATATGTGTGTGTGTGTGTGTGTGTGTGTGTGTGTGCCCTCGACAGTGAAGGCTTACAGATGTGGAGAGAGGGAAGGAGGAGATGATCTGATCAAAACCTTACTGCAAAAGTAATATTTAACCGATCACACACACACACACATACACTCTCAATCTCTGTGTATCGACAATCTATTACATTCTGCTACTGCTTTCCTGAACACACACATACATTATGTGTGTGATGAACACACACACACACACACGCACACACACACACACACAGAATGATAGTGAATGCTATCCTATCAGGCATTAACCACACTTCATACATGAGTGTTTAGCGCACACTGTTCACCTTCTGACATATGGAAGACAATAGTACGGCTGTCCAACTGGGCGTTTATGCATTTGTATTGACACATTTGTATTTATGTGAGTGTTGTGTTTTAGTATGTGCATATGCGCACATTGTGTGGATACATGTGAGTGTGTATGTATCTCTTGCATTATGTGTGTGTGTGTGTGTGTTAATGCTTAAGATATTGTGTTTTGATATGTGTACTTTGTGTATGTGTGTGTGCGTGGGTGCGTGCGCCCTGTACATAATGTATGTATAATACTGGTGTGTGCGGACATATTTAGAATAGTGTGTTTCTCAGCCTGGAAAGGTGCTCTTCGTGGGAAGACCTCATTGATGCCAATGTTTGTCGTCATCTGAGATCATATTAGACATATCTGACCAGAGCTGGCGGAAGTGTTTTGAGTAGTCCCATATTTTTATGGCCACTTGAACCAAAATGCTCTTTTGTCAGTATTTATCCCACTCTTTGCTTGTTTGTCTCTTAAGCAACACATTGCAGCAATTTCCCAATTCCCGCAGAGCAGTTCCATTATCAGGGAAGGGAAAGGGAAATCTTCAGAATACAACATTACCGTCTTATTAGCCAGAGTATTGGCAGAGGATGGCATTTGGCGTATTTGGCAGCAGAGCTTGAGTGACGAGGAACCGTGCTGGAATCTAGGCGTGGGCCAGGCTGTTAACTATTAGAAAGCAGATCATTATTTGTAATGGCTTCAGTTTCTCATCACTTCAGGCACAGAGACTGTTATTTTAACTGTAGCCTAACTGGCCTTAATCAGTGCCAATGAGACTGCTGGTGGTGTCTTGTCAGGGTTTTGGCATGTTTTTGATTTCTACACCACCCATCATGCATCAGTGATTGAATTGCAGTACACCTCACAACCTATTGCAGTAGCACACACACACACACACACACACACACACACACACACACACACACTTGTCTCTGTGCTTGGCTACTCATGCCAATGTACATTTTCTTGTTTGAGCTTTGCCTGGATGCACTCGTTCCTGTTGGCTGATTCCAGGAACAGCGCTACCCAGAGCTGAGACGAGGCTGCTAAAAGCCTACCCCTCACCGAGAGCGCTCTCATAGAGGATCCCCGACTAATGGCATCATGTTGGTTTAACTAAAGGCAGCCGAGGCGGCAGCCGTCCGTATCAGACGTGCCCTGACATAGGAGAGAGGGACTTCAGTACACATCCCTCATCACAGAGGAACCGTCAACATGGTCATGATAACATGTTGTGACAACATACATTTGGAATGGCTTAAGTTTATTGAATGAATTTAATGGAATGGAATTGAATTGGCGAGATACGCTTAAATGTATTCAATGCAGGTTTGGTTGTTTTGGCAACACTAGAGCTCCACCTTTTAAAGAGGAACTATGCAGGATTGGCGTTTTCATCTCTGGTTTCGGTTTCGTTTTTCGTTTTCGCTCGTTTTATGCTTGCATTTTCTCTGCAGAGCTTCCCCGACAGCTTTAGCGTGTATATTTATACATGTATAGGCTATATTTAAATATATAAATTGCAAGCGTGGTTCTTCGTCTCAGACTTCCAGATGTAAACAAGGAGCGATCGTCTCCTGTAGAAAGTGGCAGAGGGTCTCTTTAAGTACTTTTCACAACTTGAGCCCGTCCCCACGTACAGCTTACCACATTCAACCCACTATAGATTGCCTATAGACTGAACAGGCACACAGATGCTGCAGTAGAATAACTCTGAACACTGTTCTCTCTCACCTGGATCAGAAAAACACCTACAGTACATACTGATGCTTTTGACTGCAGGTCTGCTTTTAACACCATAGTGCCATCCAGGCTTGTCATGAAGCTCTGAGACTAACATCTCCAACACTCCTGTCTGATGATGCCACCATAATCAACAAAACTATTGAATTTGAACTTGAATATTATTGAGCAACTGTAACGGGTGCTAGCTGGTTAGCTATGTTGTGTAACGTTAGTAAATCTCACTCCCCGACGCTTCAAGAGCGCTGCTGGCATGAAAGCTAGTAGCCTGGGCTTTTAGCTGGATTGTTAGCGCGCTCGACTCCCGATCCGAGGTGCTGCTGTCTCGCGGGTTCGAGTCCGGGCGTGTGCAGGGCTGGACCGCGGTGGTTCCACACAACGCAGGTTACATTGGTGCCGTGACCCGGATCGGGAGTGAGGTTTAGGGGGGTGAGTGTAACGGGTGCTAGCTGGTTAGCTATGTTGTGTAACGTTAGTAAATCTCACTCCCCGACGCTTCAAGAGCGCTGCTGGCATGAAAGCTAGTAGCCTGGGCTTTTAGCTGGATTGTTAGCGCGCTCGACTCCCGATCCGAGGTGCTGCTGTCTCGCGGGTTCGAGTCCGGGCGTGTGCAGGGCTGGACCGCGGTGGTTCCACACAACGCAGGTTACACAACCAAGGGGAGAGCATGTAAGACTTGCTGCTTGATGTATGGGAAACGTTTCTTATTTTCTTTGCGTAGATGGTGGCAACATACCAGTTTGTTTATGTACTGTATGCAGGTGTGTGTTTGTATGCTGTTCTCTCAAATCTCCTTCGTTTTAAGGGCTTTGCTAACCTGTGTGTGTGTGTGTGTGTGTGTGTGTGTGTGTGTGTGTGTGTGTGTGTGTGTGTGTGTGTGTGTGTGTGTGTGTGTGTGTGTGTGTGTGTGTGTGTGTGTGTGTGTGTGTGTGTGTGTGTGTGTGTGTGTGTGTGTGTGTGTTCGTTCCTGGAGGGCAGGCCTAAGGGAGATTTGAGCAAGTCCCCCGTCCCCCCACCACTCGGTCAAACAGTCGGCCTCATTTGCTAAGTGCTCCATAGCTCTAATGTGTGCTGTCAACACACAGGTGTGTGTGTACGTACAGGTTTGTGCCTGTGTGTGTTTGTGTTTAGGTCTTAGCCTTTGTGTGTGTTTATTTGCTGTGAGTTGTGATTGAAGTGATTTTTATCGACATGAAGCATGGTGGGTTGGCTTTTACTAACATCTATCCTCCGTTATTACAGCACTCCATTATTACCCTCCCCTAGAGGAAGGAAAAAGTGGAAAGAAATGGAACGTTTTTATAAGCTTTTTTGGAAAAATGTATTTTTTTCTTGTCTTGGACTTGTTGCTTTGCTGGTTATTTTTTATTTCTTAAGATTTCCAGATTGTCGGTCTGACTCACTAACTTTTGCCAGTTAGAGTTAAGCAGTTAATACAGTTGGATAACCAAGTTGTGGCAATCTCTATTATTGCATTGTTTATGGTCGTGTCCCTTATTAACTTCTGTTTTCTATTTAGTAGAATCATGATTCTTGTTATGTTGCTGACATTGAGAGGAAGAATCTTTACATCAAAGCCATCCTGTCTACTCCTGCTGCTGTGTTGGACAATGTGGTTGTGCTGTTGCTAAACAAGGAGTGTGAAAACACCAGAGGTTTTGTCCTTGTTTACTGTAGCTCATCTGCAACTGACTAGCTTTAATCTCAAGTCCGTTACGGATGACTTCATGCCTATGGTGTGTGTCTGTGTGTGTTTAGGGATTTTTAGAGGGGTTATTTTTTAACAAATGTCAAGAGTTGTCAACTGGTACCACAGTGGTACTTTCTAGAATGACCTTGGGGTGCATATCAGCATTGCATTCACTGCCTGCATTTTACACTGGCTTGATGGAAGCACCTTTTTTATTTTTATGTTCATTTTGTTTATTTGAAAGGCACAAGCGACATTTTCGGCACAGCAGCATGACTTCACTCTAGCTGCTTCCTGGTTTTCTCATCTTTTTTTTCTATTTGAATGTGTTTGTTGGTTCTTTTTTTAGGATTTCCTTGTGGAAACATGTTGAGAGAGAGAGAGAGAGAGAAAGAGAGAGAGAGAAACAAATGGTAAAGGCCTCCTGGAAGTTGAAGTCAAGAGGGTTCTAAACTACTGATCTCCTTCATCCATCAAGCGCTTGGAGCCCTTTGCTGATTACTCTACAGAGCGGTGCATTTGTTTTCACTCTTTTCACCAGGCCCCAGGCATCTGAGAAGATAGACATTTCTTGGCAAGCCAGCATGAACAAAGTTCACGTGCTCCCCCAAAAAAATATTGCGCCATTATAAATGACTCGAGGCCAAATGAATCACGACGCGCTGTCAAACAGAGAAACAACAGGTGTTTCCTCTTTTCCTTGCGTCGATCAACTTTACGGTCTTGACTTATGTAGCTACATGTCGCGCGCACCCGTTTGCCGTGGTCCAGGCCAGCAGATGAGCATATGCGGGAGAGTTCTGGGTGCATGGATCAGAGATCACCGCCTTGGGCACCGGTCATCTGGCCAAGCCAAACTGGTGTCTTGGGTGACTACACGTCTGAAAATAACCTCTTCGCTGTAGTGAGTTATTTAGCGCAGAAGACAAACAAAATTAGCCACCCTCACAGTGTTGTGACAGCAGCCACGGATTAGACCGGACATACGGCTCATTGACTTCTTTCAGAGTCAGGGTTTGTGTGTGTGTGTGTGTGTGTGTGTGTTTTTGCGTGCGTGATTAGGTTAGGGGGTTAAAAAAGCCCTGCCAAGCCGCGAGGCTGGCGGTAAGCGGGCACTGTGTTATCTTTGGATCCTGGGCCCTCTTAAGGATAATTGGGAACTTAGGGGAGAAAGCTGGCCGTGGAACAAAGGGCCGTGGCTTGGTCTTTGTCCTGCATATTTACTGTGCAAGATGAAGTCTGTTATTATGAGATTAGTTCAGAGCACTTGTGCTCGGGCCAGGCGGGGTTTGGAAAGACTGTGAGGTGGGCTGTGGTGCAGTCCTCCAGTTGTGTGTGTGTGTGTGTGTGTGTGTGTGTGTGTGTGTGTGTGTGTGTGTGTGTGTGTGTGTGTGTGTGTGTGTGTGTGTGTGTGTGTGTGTGTGTGTGTGTGTGTGTGTGTGTGTGTGTGTGTGTGTGTGTGTGTGTGTGTGTGTGTGTGTTAGGGGGGTTATGTGAAGTGGTGGTCACACACTCGCGTGTCCTACTGTGGCCATGTTTCGGTGGTTATATCATTGGAAAATACCTCATCGCTTATGGTTGTTATGCGGTAGCTGATCCATTCTCCTCTCCTTCCTCCTCCTCCTCTTCCTCCTCGCTACGTCCATCGTTCCATCCACAGAAGTGTGCCCCAAGTCCTGCCAAAACTTCTGAACTTCTAGCCTCCAACTCCTAACATTTATTGAGCCGTTTGTTTACTCACTGAACTACCCCTCTCTCAAGAGACCAGCGAAGCGGAACGGTGGAACAAACTTTTCTCCAGTTGTTGACGTTGTTGTCTTTATCTATGAGGGCCTCTGGGTTTCCCTGGGACTTGAGGAGCGAAAGCGAGAGCTGGACAGGGAGAGAGAGAGCAAGCTGTGATTTGAGCGGTGCGGAGCCCAGAGTGTTGCATCAGAGCTTGGCACACGGCGTCCCAGGCAGGCATGGGCCGTCTCCATCTGAGCAGCCTTCATGGAGTCATTTATTCGCTCGGAGGACTGGGCTCGCTCTCGGCTCCTCAGCTTTTCTGAGTTAAAATTCGGCTGGAAGTCTTTTTCCTGTGGTGCACGCACACACACACGCACACACACACATACACACACACACACTTCCTCCGCTCTTACCAGCTTTCCCGTCTCTTTATCACCTGCACCTCTCAGCCCCCATCATTCACCAGTAGTTCTTCCAGCCATCTCCTATCTCTCCTCTACCCCACTTTCATATTTCTCTTTATCTCTGTTTCCCTTTCTCTCTCTCTCTCTCTCTCTCTCTCTCTCTCTCTCTCTCTCTCTCTTCTCTCTCTCTTCTCTCTTCTCTCCCACACCCCCCCCCCCCCCCCCCCTACCGCCCGGTCTGCTTTTGCATTCTGTCAGGATGCTGCCAGTGCAGGCGTTCCTCTCCTCTCCTCCACGTCGTACCCGTGAGATATCTGGCGTTCCTGCGCGGATCTCTGTCACCAGCTGGAGAGCCACTCTCCCCCGCTGCTCTCTGCCGTCCTGTCCACCCCAGAGCTTGTGAAAAATACCTAAGAGTGGGAACGGCTTCTCCTGTGGGGGGGGAGGGGACACTTCTCCCCCCATAAAACCCTTTCTTTTTCACAAGCACCTGCGCGCACACAGAGGAGTGATCTCAGAATGGAGAGTCTTTATGACCCGTGCTACAGTGTTCAATTCAGGCCCACAGCGATCTTAAAAGTAAAGTGTAATAATTCTGTAAAATCTGACGGTTATTAACTTAACTTTGAAACTTAATGACCTGTTGTCTCTCATGCTTGTACTGTTTTGATGCTTTATTGATACAGTTAAATATTGGTACAGGACAGGAGTAACACACAATATGTTGCAATATCAATGTTTTGAGCACAGCCCTAACGCACACAGGCACACACACACACGCACATGTCAGTCTGGCAAGAGACTCACAGGGGAATCACAGACACGTTCACAAAGTTCACAAAGTTCCAAGGTATCCTTCCTAAGGTAATGCCTCATATTGAGTCATTATTATTGAGACAGGATGTTATGATGAGACACATTAGATGATTTGACATTGTTTGCTACGTGGACTAATCGTCCTTGTGTGACTGATCGGACCAGTGTCATAACCGAACAGCACTGGCATGCTAGCATGATCCCTGTGATGAATTATGTGTATTGGCCTCTGCACTATTTTCCAGTTAAAACTCGATTTTTCTTTTTTTTGGGGGGGTCTGTTGTTGGACGAGGGACTGGGCAGATTGAGATCATCGAGGTCAGTGCGGAGACAGATAGCACCAAGGGGCTGACTGTAAGTGTGTGTGTGTAATAACAGGCCTCTACCTCCACTAATCTCAAACAGACACACACACACATACACACACACACACACACACACACACACACACACAAGGCCAGGGCCGGGTGAGCACCATGGGAGGCCCTGGATAGGTTCTGTCCGTAGTGCTGCTGTGGGCAGCGCCACTGAACCTGCTGCTGTGTGTGCGGTCAGATGGATGGAGCTGCTGGCTAGAAGCCTGAGGATGGGAGAGCGCCTGGCAGGGCCACACCAGACCAGGGCCACACCAGACCAGGGCCACACCAGACCAGGGCTTTAGACTCCCAGCTCGCTGTAATCTTGCGGTGTGGTGTGCGGAAATGCAGCACTGTCCAGGTCACGTATCCTGCATCAAAGTCCAGAGTTATAATTCTCTCCCTCTCTCTATAATTCACACACACACACACACACACACACACACACACACATACACACACACACATACACACACACACACACACACACACACACTCAGAAACATGTTTACCTACACATGCGTCGGTCCCAGCTGTGTTCTGTGATCTACACCATGACTAATGGTAACTGGATGGCATGTTGGTCTACTGGCTGCTGTATTGGTCTGCTTGTTAGTGTTCCCTTTATATTTGCCAGAACATCCATTAATTCACAACATAGTGTGCCGGAAGGCCTAGTGAATAACCATTAGTGCACTATAGTGAGCAGCCACTGGTTCCTCCCTGTACATTGCACTACAGTATGTAGTGAATGGGTGGATGTTCAGAATGCAGCGTTTCATTCATTCCTGCGTTTGTGTGGTTCCATACTTTGGGAGGAGCTGTCGTGTGGTTCCATATGTCTGTGCTTCCTGCTCCTTGTGAGCGCCGGGCTGACAGACCCCACAACCGCGGCTACACAGATGCGCCACAGACCCACGTCAACAACTGGGCCTCGGCACAAGCACTTCAATCCACTCTTCAGCGGGCCTACACTCCAAATGTAAACTGACAGTCATTCATCGGAAACAGACACTGTGACTGACGGTTTGCAGCTGGGTACACGCACACACACACACACACACGCACACACGCACGTGTGCGTCCACTCGCCTCGTAAACACAGGCTGCCTGTCCGCTGAGATGAGCCACTGTGAGGCTGAGAGGTTGGTAGCCTTGGTGAAAGGGTCACTTTTAGCTTATTCCTCCCTAGCTGCAGTCCGTCTGAAACCCTACAAATGCCAGGTTACATCTCTTTATTTATTCATTCATTTATGTATTCATGTGTCTTTCCCTCTTATTTACTTGTGTTTGTTTGTTTGTTTGTTTGTTGTATTTTGTTTATCCCGGGGAATCGCATGGCAAGTTGGTTTTTGTTTAGGCTTTTAGTCTTTTTGTATGTTGAACTCCATCTTGACGTGATCACCCAATGAGTACTGAATGGCACTACTGGAGGAATGTGGAGCACGCGGTCCTCCGCTGGAGTGATCCCCCCCCCACACAGCAGCTCCCCCATGTTGCTCCTGCCCCTCTTTACGGAGCTCTTAAAGTGGGTGTTGCAGCACGCCCCCGAGCCCCGTGCCAGCTCTAAACGCTGGCGTGGATGTGCCAGCGGAGTGGGCGGCCTGCGCGGTTACAACAGGGGGCAGGAAGAGCCGCTCGGGCTCTAATTGAGCTGCATGGGGTTTAATGTGATGTTATTATGGGATGGGATGCGACGCTGCAGGGTTATTTCTGTCTGAGGTCTTCCCTGACGACAAGGCTGCTCAGTGGGGAGGTCTGGCGGAGAACAGCTGTCTAAAAAAAACTTTTTTTTTTTTATTTAAACAAAAGCTTTCTTCTGTGTATGTGTGTTTTGCGTTTGTATGTGTGTTTTGTTTTTATTCATTTGAATACCTGTACAGAGTTCTGAGTGCATATGTGTAGAGATGAGTGTGTGTGTGTGTGTGTGTGTGTGTGTGTGTGTGTGTGTGTGTGTGTGTGTGTGTGTGTGTGTGTGTGTGTGTGTGTGTGTGTGTGTGAGCGTGCTGTTGGTTGCTGTCGGCCGTGCAGCTCCTCAGCGCTCTGGCGCAGCTGGCCGAGCGAGGCCTTAGAGGCCGGCGTCGTGCTGTGAGCGCCGAGTCCATTTGTCTCCCAGATCACATGGCGGGGCGTGAGTTACGACCCCGCACTGGCCGCCCGATTACAGGCCGCGCCGGCCAATCAAAGACAAACATGTCGAAACCGCCGCCCAGCCACGCCCACCTCGACTCCATACTTCCTGTGGCACACTCCACACGCACTGAGAGGGAGGGAGATTGAGACGGAGGAAGAAAGAAAGAGAGAGCGAGGGAGGGAGGGAGGGAATATGAGGGACGGAAGATGGTTTTAAATGTATGTATGTTCACACATGTAATCTTCTTTTGGACTCAAAGCAGCTATTAGCACGTGTAGGGATACGTTCCATATATGTTTGCTTGCATAGTGGCTCCTCAACACTATGTACATTATGAGGGAGATGGGTGAGACTGCCTAGCTGATCTAACACACTAACTAATGGTTCTTGGAGAGCATTCAGTAGGCTAATGTCTGTTCGTTTGGTTGTTAAAACAAACTAGGTCGCAAAGAGACATTTAAAAAATGTAAAATGCCAATCCCATCTCGCCTGTTTCTATTATTTCAATCGTGTCTCCAAGGGTTTCCAAGTTGTTCACTTGAGCTTGAACATGTAGATGTGTCTGAGAGAAGCCTGTTTGAGTCATTGAGTGTAATTGACTCTCGCCGCTCTGTAGGTTACCATGGGTCACCAGCATAATTGGACATGGCTCATGACACAACGTGCACAAATCACGAGCGTCCAAAGTGCTTCCAGCATGTTCTTGTGAGTAAACTCTAGTGAATTATACAGGCCTCGTTTCTGTCGCACTTTTCAAACACGATTACGCCACGCTAATGCCCAACCATGAACAATTCTCGTCATCTCTAAACATCTTTAAACAATTCTGTTCGTCTCTAAATTTCTTAGACCCTCTCATCAACTCTGACCATCTCTGTACGACTGTTCCAACCCCCCTAGGGTGCAGTTGACAGGATTAATTCAATCCGATATGGCAACTGGTGCGGTGTACGCCAGTGTCGTTTTTGTGGTTTTCCCATTTTTTGCCCTGTGGTACGCCTAGGCTGGCTAATCCTTGTTATGTACACTGTGGATGTCGTTACCATGCAGTGTGGCACACTGTTTGGACATGCTAGCTAAGAGCGCGAGCGACTCCTGCTTCAGGGGATGAGCTCACTCGTGGCGGGAGAGATGCGTGCTGTGACAGGAGAGATGGAGGAGGAGGATGATTGTCTTGGCTGAGGCCTCTTGGCAAAGCGTCCGGGCTAATGAAGGCAGAGCTGCAGTCGGGCCCCCATTATGCTACAGTATGTGTCTTCAGGTGCCAAGGGGAGCTTGGGCTGCCGCGGTTGGACCCGTGTGTGAGTCAACAGGAAGTCCAAAGAGCATGGATTGGAACGAAATAGACACATGTACTCTCACATTTTTCTCTCTCTGTTAGTGTGTGTGTGTGTGTGCTGTATGGACACTTGCTACTACTCTAACTGAAACTTTTTCCTGAAATAACAGCCACTGGTCGTATACTGTATGGCCACTAGGTTACCAGTAGCCTGGAAAAGGCCCTGGCAATCTTTCAGATTAAGGGTCTGGCCACTTTTGTTTATCCATTATGGTTTGGTGTGTGATATCCTTACTGATTACACAGGTCTTTTAAAGGCATGTAAGCTTGATGAAGCTGTGACATCAATCCTTCATCCCAAAGTGTTTAGATCTAGTTCTCCTTCTTTGCAAATTTGGATCCAAATAAAATCATTTAGATGTGGTGAGTGTGTGAGTGTGTGAGTGTGTGAGTGTGTGAGTGTGTGAGTGTGTGAGTGTGTGAGTGTGTGAGTGTGTGAGTGTGTGAGTGTGTGAGTGTGTGAGTGTGTGAGTGTGTGAGTGTGTGAGTGTGTGAGTGTGTGAGTGTGTGAGTGTGTGTGTGAGTGTGTGTGCGTGTGTGCGCGAGTGAGCCTCCACGCTGCTGTTGTGTGTAAACATGCGTGGGTGAGCAGCAGGGCTCATTATGATGGGTGTGTGTGGGAACGACCGTAAACATGACATTCTCCTCCGCTGGCCGCCACTGCTGCCCGCGGCCCTAATCACAGCCCTGCGTGGAGCACAATGAGTAGTAAGTCCAGCCACAACACACACACACACACACACACACACACACACACATACACACACACATACACACACACATACACACACACACACACACACACACATACACACACACACACACACACACACATACACACACACACAAACAAATGTAACACACACAAATGTATCACTCACACACACACAAATGTAACACACACAAATGTATCACTCACACACACACAAATGTATCACACACACATATCATATGTATAACACACACACACACCATATAACACACACACACACACACATACAGTATACAACGTGCACACACACTCACATTCACAACATTTTTATTGGGTGCATCTGTCATATTTCTCTGTCAGAGAACCTCAGCAGAACTGAAGTGTTCTACTGAAGAGCTGTTCTTATTGAGTTGTGTGGCTCTTTCTACACACACACACACACACACACACACACACACACACATACCCTTGAGAGAGATCTGAAACCCTGTGACCCTCAATCACTCTCTGTCAAGGCTGCCAAAACCACTCACTGGATCACTCTCATGTACTTTCTCTGCCATTGAGTATGTGTGTGTGTGTGCCTGCGCTCTGTGTGAACATGAACTTGTGTGTGTGTGTGTGTGTTCTCAGTGTGTTTAGGCTGTGTGTGTGTGTGTGTGTGTGTGTGTGTGTGTGTGTGTGTGTGTGTGTGTGTGTGTGTGTGTGTGTGTGTGTGTGTGTGTGTGTGTGTGTGTGTGTGTGTGTGTGTGTGTGTGTGTGTGTGTGTGTGTGTGTGTGTGTGTGTGTGTGTGTGTGTGTGTGTGTGTGTGTGTGTGTGTGTGTGTGTGTGTGTCGTCCCCGCGTGTCCTCACATGTAATGGCCGGCGTCCAGCCCGTCTCCGGGCTCCATGCCGTGACCTCCGTGCTCCCGGGGGCCCCGTCTGAGGCCGCTGCCCACTTGAGAGCCCCGCGGCCCGGATGCCGGCCCCGCCGGAGGGGGGCAGATGAAAGCGCGGGCGCTGGGAACGGCCCCAGAGTCCCCCGTGTGAGCGCCGCCCCGGTGGACCCAGCGGCGCGACCAGCAGCGCACCACAATTAGTACGTGTGTGTGAGCGCCCCGCGGGCAGCCTCTCACGGCCATCACATGTCGCCCGCCCGCCCGCCGCTTTAAACTGTGTGTGTGTGTGTGTCTTTGATATTTGTGTATGTAGCAGCCCTTATATGTGGGCATATCTTGAACTCTGTTTATGTGTGTGGGTGTGTGCGGGATGTATGTTTTTAGTGTGTGTCCATGTGAAAGCGTTTGAATGTGCTGGAGAAAGTGTATTTAGAGAACGTGTGTGTGTGTGTAAATGCGTAAATCTGTTTCTGTTTGCATGTGGAAGCTTGTGTATGTGTCTGTGGGCAAATGCATGCGTATATGTGCCTGTTGGAGAGTGTTTGTGTGTAAGGACACTGTGTGTGTGTGTGTGTGTGTGTGTGTGTGTGTCCAAGAGACGGCCGCAGCTCTGTGGCTGGGCTTGGGCTTCGCTGTGTCTGGGGTTCGGAAGGTTGTGTTGAAAATGTGCAGCTCAGACCCCAGTGGCTCGGGGATGCCAACCGTGGATGAGCTGCTGGCCAGCAGGGCTGACCGCTGGTGTCCGGTCAGAGGCGGCCCGGCCAGTCAGACGAGCAGGAAGTGACCAGGACACCAGCCAGATGAAAAACGTCCCTGGCCACGAGCGGGAACGCTTTGGCTACTCGCACTCTTTCACTCGTTCACTGTGTCTCTCTCTTCATGCACTCGTTCACTGTCTGTCTTTATGCGCTCTCTCTCTCTTCAGTTCATGCGCTCTGTTCCAGATCTGTCTTTAGACTTTCAACTGCTGTGATGGCCACGCAGTGGCATCATGTCCTTCTCAAAGCAGTTTGTTCAGTCTAGATCTTGATTTGCAAACAGAAAGGATGTGTGTGTGTGTGTGTGTGTGTGTGTGTGGAATCTTTTTCTCACGGCTCTGTCCCTTATCAGTCTGTTGGTCCCCATCTCTATGTCTGCGTCTCTTCTGTCTCCTCTTCCTCAGTCCGGGTCTGCCGCCATCTTTTTATGGCTCCTCTTTCATAAATACAACCCCCCCCCCTTCGCCCCATATGCTTGGCTTCATTGACTCGTGTGTCAGTGCTGTCCACCACAGCAATAGAGCGGTCAGTCAGCGAGCGAGGGCGTGTGGGCAGTACAGGTCCCCAGGCGGTGGCTGCGTTGTGTCGGCGTGTGAACATGTGTTTCTGTCACTTACATTAGTGCCCTGCTCGCTCAATGGAACTGTTTGCATTGGTGCTGAAATGTGGCGGGTCCTTATCTCCGATCAACCGAGGCTTGCGCTGTTTGTCCTCTCTCTCTCTCTCTCTCTTTTCTTCTTATCTCTTTCTGTCTTTATTCCTTTCTTCCTCTTTCTCTCTTCATCACTTTTTTCAGCCTTTACTTCCCTCCGCTCTTGCTCTTCGTAATTGTAGCTCTCAAACCATCATTGCAGGGTCATTGCAGGTGAAGTGGCTGTGAAGTGTGTGTGTGTGTGTGTGTGTGTGTGTGTGTGTCCATGTGTGTGGCTGGGTGCATGCGTGCGGGTGTGCTGCTTTGGAGAGTGTATGATCCGTTGAAATAAAACCTTGTAACAGAAAATGTCCCTCTGAGCACATACCGGTACTCACACACTCCCTCTCTCTCTCTCTCTCTCTCTCTCACTCACACTCACACTCGCACTCTCTCTTACACACACACACACACACACACACACTCTCTCTCTCTCTCTCTCTCTCTCGCTCTCTCTCTCTCTCTCTCACACACACACTTACTCTCAAAATCATCACTCATTACCATCACTTTTGGGAAAGGCCACTTGCATGCTGTCAGAGTGTGTTAATGTGGCATGTGTAACACAAACACCAGGCTTTGACCAGGCGCCTCAGGCATCCACTCTCGTCAACGCAGAACTGTTGCATTCTCACACAGAAATGTGTCACTGCAATGGCTGTGCTCTGTCCCCTGTGGGAGTGGAAGTGGAATCCTCCAACACACATCATGCTGAAGTGAAGACTCGTACTGCAGTTATCATGACGATAATGATGATGATCGTAATTGTCGTTGTTATGGCTCAGGACTCCTCAGAGTTGGGGAAGCTTCAACTTTCTGTCTCGCTCTTTGTGAAGACGGTGCTGTTTATGTTTGGCTGGAGGAGCCATCTGGTCTCTCTCTGCGCTCGCACACTCTGGAAAGTTCCCCCGGGGTCATGATGCCACTGCCAGCGCCAGGGTGTGGCGGGAATCTCGCAAGGGCGTCTCAACGGGGGGTCATCGGAGCCGGTTCCCGGGGGAACTGGACGATCCGTCCCGTGACGTGGGGAGAACGCGGCAAGCGGCGGTTTCGGGTCAGAACTATCTGAGGAATGTGCTGGTGTTGCTTAGAGCCCACACAGGGCAGCCGTGCAGGCTCCACAGGGGGTTAACAAAGCCGCTTATGTTAAAACACACACACACACACACACATACATACATACATACATACATACACACACACACACACACACACACACACACACACACACACACACACACACACACACACACACACACACATACTGTACATACATAAATATGCATGCAGGCACATGCACAAAGTCTCTCTCAGTTTCTCTTCCTCTTTCTTTCTTAATCCCACACTCTATTAGGCATACTCAGTTTTTCACTCACACCCTCATTCACTTTCACGTGGGCAGGCAAAGGGCATTTTATGTCAACATCCTCATGCAGCACTTACACTCACACTCACACTCACACTCACACTCACACTCACACTCACACTCACACTCACACTCACACTCACACTCACACTCACACTCACACTCACACTCACACTCACACTCACACACACACACACACACACACGCAAACGCAGACAACACTGTATTGTCATTCTCAGCCATCAATAAGCCATTTTCCACTCTGTAGTCCCGCAGGTGTGCCTGAAATTCCTGGAGGTGAGCGCGGAATCTTCCGCAGCCGCTGCCACCTGCCAATCAAAGCAGCTGTGCATCGTTTCCCTCTGGCCCATTAATCAGCCCCGATGCGTTCACCTGCCACTGGCCCGAGACGCCGCAGAGCCGCTTCCCCCCGGCCAGCCGCTTCCCCCATAAATCCTCTCCGGTGTCTTGCCTCTCGCCGCCGAAGCCCATAACCCGTAATTCCTCCAGTCAGCGCTCGCCAGAACACGGTGTGGGTTCTTAATAAGACATCCCCGCCAGCTGCCAGAGCCAATCAGAGCGGGGCCGGCCGGGAGAGCAGGAAATGTCCTCGGAGACCGTTGGGGAACCATTTCCGGCCATTGACTGACTGACTGGCCGGGAGCGAACGGAAGCGGTCTAGATTCTCAGGTAGCCGCTCACCTGGGAGAAGCGCCAGAACTGGGCCAAGGGTTGGTCAGATGCGCTTCTGAGACGTTACGCCCACGAGTTTGTGACCAAGCCAGCGAGTGTAACCTCAGTAGTGTAGAGTAAACGCTCAGCCACAGCTTGAGCGATGGGTGGGGGGAGAAGGCTTCCAAACTCGTCACGGAAACCGCCGTCAGAGAGCTGCCTCAGCTGTGTGCGAGCTCAAGAGCAGAGTGTAGTTCTGCGAACGCGGCCCGTTTGGACTGTCCAAGCGACACCAAACAATTGTGCCTGCGCCTTGACTGCGTGTACGTTCATAAGCACAGGCTCAGGGTCAAGAGAACCAAATCTGTTTAAACGGCTCATCAATTCAGCAGATCCATTTATGCAACTCAACTAATCAGTGTGTGCCTCTGAGAGTCTGCAGACCTGCGGCCTGTCTGGACATCTCTACATCTCCTGCTTTCCTTCAGCCTGCTAGTCTACAGACCACATCTAAACAGGAGGGGGGGGAGGGGGCACGGCCCTCTCACACGGTGCTTCCATTTTCCACTTAGTGTTTGTTCCCTGGGGAGGGGCGGTTAGATGCTGGGGAGTTGTTTTCTTTTGGTCTCCTAATTTGCTCGTGGCCTCCGTGCGCCTGCGGTGGTATTGGAGGGCGCCTGGGGTGTCGCTAGTGTTCTTTTCCCATCATCCCATGGGGCAGGGTCCGGTTTCTTGTGGTCACCTGATTAGGTCTCCACAGACCTGTGGTTTGGACAGCACACAAGAGGAGCCCTGCGCTCCATCGCTACCGAGCTCCAACACACCATCTGGGTCGGCCATTATCTTTGTGTGTGTGCTTGTGTATGCGCATGTTGGGAGAATACTTGCAATTGCATTGAAATGAGAAAATTGAGGCAGTTGAAAAGCACTTGCACTATAGTCGGCATACATGCACATCACCAACTGTGTGTCTCTCTTTTAACTGCCAGACCACTAGGCATAGCCCTAATTTCTTTACTGTAGATGCAGCCTGTTCTGGTCAAAAGTTTCTTTCTAAACCGGGTAGTTCTTGCCCTCAATTAGGATTGGGTGAGTCCCGTTCAAAGCCGTTGTAAAACACTCTGCAACCCTCCACATTCTATATTATTGCACCACAAATTGATACTGAAGTTGGAGTTACTTCATCTCTGCGTTGCTTGGCAACTATTCCACCTTTACAGCATGCCTAAAATTCCTCTTACCTGTTCTAAAATCACTGGAACCTAAGGCCTCTTAGGACTTATTACTTCATTCAAATCTGGATGAAAAGAGGCTAAACAATAGACATTCACACACCTATCAACCTATCAGCTAAAATGAAACGTGAGAATGGTGTTCAACATTTGTCAGGAAAACGGCAAGAAAGAGATGCCCAGAGGCTTCTCATCAGTGTGCAGTGATGAGTAAAATCTTCCAGTTGTTCCCAGAGACCCTGAAACTCCGTCTCATTAGCCTATCCAGCGGCGCAAGGAGGAAGTGGTCTCAAGGTGGGAGTCTGATCTTAATGATTCCACAGCACAGACAGACAGGACGCTGTGACCATGGGAGATGCAGATAACACACAACTGAGCAGGAGGAAGCCGTGAGATGTGATGCCACACTTTGCTGTTCAGATCTCTGTGGCACTGAGCCACGCTGCTCTTCTCACAGCACGACTGGTCAGTCTGTGTGTGTGTGTGTGTGTGTGTGTGTGTGTGTGTGTGTAGCACTGTGCTTAGCTGTGCTGACCCGTGTCTTGGGTCTGTATGGTCCCAACTGCTCTGCACCACTGTGCCTGTGCAGCATAGTGAGTGTGCTGTCCCACTGGAGCCTCTGTTTGCTGCCTAGTGTGTGTGCACTGTGCTGTACTGTACTATACTGTGTGGTGTGCTTCGGGCGGGGCCTCTTCCTACCCTAATGTGGGGTTCCAGTAAAGCCAGATGAGCCGACTAGCTTCTCTGATCACTGCTTAACCTTGTGGGCTGCCCCAGCATGCTGCTGCTGCTACTGCTGCTCAAGTCACTGCTGCTGCTGCTGCCGCTTTAGACCAGAGATGCAGTTGCTTTTAAGCAGTGTGTTTGTGCAGACTGGCCATGGCGTGGACTAAATTATTGTTGTTCTTACCTATATGCGTGTTACATGTTACTGGGTTGAATAGTTGTTGTGTATTGGAATGGAGTGAGCGTTGACGCTCTGCGTATCACAATTTGCTGATGTGTAGCTTAATTTTCAAGGACATTCGCAACCGATGCACCAAGCAGATATAGGATATGGGAAACAGTCATCATATGCACGCAAACATCATATGCATGCGTGTGTATATCTCTGGCCGGTACTCCTGGCACTGCTACTGTTAGTGCTACTAGCTGATCATACTGGCACTTCTGTTACTAGGTATGAGCTACTGTGGCTACTGTGGTATTGCTACTACTTGCTAAGAGTGCTGGTCCTGCTGTGGTTGCTGGTTGTGCTTTGGTTGCTGGTCCTGCTACTTCCTTGCTGTGTCCGGCGGTGCTGCTACGTATTGCTGGTAGTTGTGCCTCCCCCGGGGCCTCATTGGAGAGCCGTGTGGTGTGGTCTGGCTGGACACCACACAGCCTCTGCCAGCTCCCTCAGACTGGCCACAAGGACATAACAGAGACGAGGCCTCTAGAAGCTGACCTAATGGCTGTCGTCAGCTTTCTTTACTGGGCTAGTGGTCTGTAGAGAGAAAGAGAGTGAGTGTGTGTATATGTGTGCGTGTGTGTGTGTGTGTGTGTGTGTGTGCACAGTTGCTATTTGGACATTTTGGATACTTGCCTCAAAGCGCAGTTTGCACTTCTGTCAGAATTGGCAAGTTCAGATAAGTTGACAAGATCAACCCTTGCTGAACCCATCTGTGTCTATGTATACGCATACGTGACCGTGTACTTCTTTGTGCTTTGTATTTTTTTTTGTCAGCGCTTTGTTGGACGTGCCAGCATTTTGTAATAAATTACATTCGTATATTGGATGCAAAACCAGAGACTGTTGACGGTCCGAACAAGCCAACAAAGTTCACCCAGTTTAACTGCTGCGCTTGCTGCTTGTCAAGCGACGTGACATCCCAGGGCATGTGGAGGGGAGCCAAGAGACGCAGGGTTGCGTCCTCCAGCGAGGTGAAACCCGCCTCCAGGGGCCCGAGCGCTACACAAAGGGCCTGGCCTGCCTCAGGGGCCAGTGCCAAGGCCTTCACAGTTTGCCAGCTTCAAGCCGCACTGCTGCAGCCGAGTTTGTCAGGGTTGTCGAGACCAGCTGTCGGTGGTGTAAGGAGTGCGCAAAAAAAAAGAAAATAGACTTGTCTGAGCTTTTTTTTATGCTTTTGTAATATGGTGTGAAAGTAGTGCGACAAGTTGGATTCCTCTTAGTTGTTCAGATGTTTCTTTTATATAATATTATTATTAATATTATTGTTGTTGTTATTGTATTATTGTGCTGTTTGCTAAACATGCTTAGGTTAGGTTGAACGTTTGTGATGGAATGGCGTGAGTAGGAGTTGGAGTCGGTCTTGGAGCGGTCTCGGTCTGCGAGCACTCTCGTTTCGGCTCTGTTTTCCTGTATTGTTTTGGTTGCCATTGCCATTTGATGTCCAGTCCAAACGCTGGAGAGGGCCGCGAGCAGGCCATAAATCTTACCCAATCATAAACATCATCGCCACGGATGTCCTCTGCAGCTAATCTTTCCCTCATAGCCAGAAAACACGAAATAAGTTGAGAAATGAAACTAATGCTTAGAAATGAAATATAGTTGTATGTGTCTAGCAGTGATCGGGGTCATGGAATCAAGTCCTGGGGAACTCCAGAACTGAGGGAATGTGCGCCTGTTGAACTGCACTGTGTGCTTCTGTTGCAGAGCATGTTGATTACATATTGTATGTAAATGTGACATGGGTAACACATCTTCAGAAATGCCCAAGTAGGGTATCTTTGACTTACTGACAGATACCCATCTTTCACTAGAAATCATATCAAAATAGAAACGTCACATTGCTCCAATTAGTCTAATGAAACAAGTAGCAATAAAACAATTGCCCGTCTATATGTGCATGTGATGCTACTGTGATAGTAATGTGTGTGTGTGTGTGTGTGTTTGTGTGTGTTTCAGTCGGTGGCAAAAACAGGAAGACTCCTGATCAGCCATGAGGCTCCAGTCACAGGAGGCTTTGCTGCAGAGATCAGCTCTACGGTGCAGGTAAGAGCCGTCCGGCCACACACGCTCTCTCTCTCTCTCTCTCTCTCTCTCTCTCTCTCTCTCTCTCTCTCTCTCTCTCTCTCTCAAATTCAAATTCAAATTCAAATTCAAATTCAAATAGCTTTATTGGCATGAATGTAAAATTTTACAATATTGCCAAAGCATTCAATACAATAGTTATACGGATGATAATAATAACACAAACAATAACAAAAATAATGGAAATACAGATAATAATAATAGTAATAATGATCATAGTAATGATGATGGTAATGAAGTAATATCAGGCTGAATAAAAAAAATTATAATATTATTATAAAATATTAATATTATTAAAAAAAAAAAACATAAAAAAGTCAAATGAAAAGTAGAAAAAAAAGTAAAAAAGAAAAAAAAAGCCTATGAATTACTATGTTATTGATCATGAGACATGGGCTGTTTTCTGAGGATGTGGCAGGAATGGATATATTCGGCAGCTAGGTGTACACAGCTGTCAACTTCCCCCAGGAGGAATAGTAGTTTTTTTTCATCACTTATGATAAACTTACGTTAAGTGACGTGAGTGAACAACAAAATAGTCTACTTCCATACCGGAGTAGCAGGAGTGGCTTCGAGTTCAGTTAAAGCTTCTTTTTTTCTTTTCTTTTTTTTAACTGACTGCAGCTTGAAGTTAGAGGAGTTAACGAGTTCAACACGTGTGTGTGTGAGATGTAATTTCGATAAATTTTCGACTGATATCATCACACCCTTAAAGCTCATTACCATCACAAGTGTCTGTTTCTGAACATGCTGCCATCATGGCCTCTCATTCTTCCTCTCCATGAGTTCACTTCAGCTGATGATAAACTCCCGTGGCTATCTGGCAAGGGTACCTCCCCATCTGATCACAAGTTTGCTTGTTGAGGAAACCTTCTGGAACCTTCTGGATCATCCCAAATTCTTGAGCTTCTCTCACTCTCTTGCACTACTCCAATAAGTTCAGGCCAGGACTCTCAGTGTCCATCAATTCACATCTGCTTTCCGTGTGTGTGTGTGTGTGTGTGTGTGTGTGTGTGTGTGTGTGTGTGTGTGTGTGTGCGCGCGGATGTGTGCGCACTTGTGTGTGTGACTTAATCCTCGTTAAAGCCTTGCTTCGTAAAGACCACCATGTGGGCTAAACATGTTACTTAACCATCTCCTAATTTTCTTTTTTACGAGAGACTTGAGACTACTCGAAGGTCTCGTTTTAACCGGGAGTGGAGAGCCATACGGTGACAGCTTTACTAGCGCGCGGCTTCTCGCGGCCGAGGCGTGAGCCGAGAAACCTCTCCAGGCACCAAAGTGCGCCAGGCGACCTCTGCTCCCCCATCAGCACGGCAATTAGCAAAGAAATGGACTTCGCCCTCGGGAGCGCTGCCTGCTTTCAGCCAAGCCAAATAGCTCTCTGACCACTCGAGGTCCAGTCCACCTGCATCAGCGTGGGGGCGGTTGCCAAGGCGAGGAAGGGTTGCGTGGTTATTTTTTAATTTTTTCTATTTGTTTTCGTCATGGAAACGTGACCCTGGTGCCACTGCCGGGAGATGACTCATGGGCAAATCACCATCACAATGGGACACATCCGGCAGGAGCTCAAACAGCAGGGGTGAGGAGGGGCAGATGAGGGGCCCCGGTGCTCTCTGTGTGTGTGTGTGTGTGTGCTCTGTGTGTGTGTGTGTGTGGGGGGGGATTGATGGAGCGGAGGATCAGGAGCGCTAATGAAAAAGCTCAGGAGTGCTGGAGCACTGCTACTGTGAGAGCCCACTGAGCCCTCCACGCTGAGAAGCAGCTGGACAGCACCGAGTCTCCCTCACTCTTTTTCTCTCCCTCCTTTCCCTCTCTCTCTTTCTCGCCTTCTAATGCTCTCTTTTTCTCTCATTTATTGAAGCACGTTTTTTTTTTCTCTTCTTCTCTCCTTTCTCTACTTTTCTTAACTCTACCAATCCATCCCTCCTCCCCAGCCCTCTCCCTCCCTCATTCCTCCTCCCTCCCTAATTATCCTGCTCTGTCCATCTTATGGGCACACATGGATCCAGTGCTTTTAACGCCTAATGCAGCCACTGTGCTGGCGCAGGGAAAGGAAATAGGATGAGGTGTGTGTGTGCGTGTGTGTGTTTGTGTGTGTGTGAGCACGCAGCCTGGTAGCATTGGCCTTGAGAAGACAGGATTTTTCATGACATCCCTGCTGCACTCCTGTTGTGTAAATCCAGGTGTGTGTGTGTGTGTGTGTGTGTGTGTGTGTGTGTGTGTGTGTGTGTGTGTGTGTGTGTGTGTGTGTGTGTGTGTGTGTGTGTTTAACTCCACATGCAGGTCTGTGTGTTTGTGTGTGTGTGTGTTGGGATAATGAGGAGATGGGGAAAGGCACTGGTCCTGTTATTCCTGGACAGGCCACTGGAACAGAAGGAAGTCTTGGGGTCGATTTGGGCTGCTATTCCTCCCTCTGTCTCTCTCTCCCTCCCTCTCTCCCTCTCTTTCTTTACAATCCCTGATTTTCCCTCTTTTTCTTTGGGCTAATATGGAGGTGTTGGAACTCTCCTAGTCCAGTTATTCTTGGTGGGCTGAATGGAGCCGATGCGGTGTGAATGATTATCCTGGCCTTATGTCCTGTGCATATCTCTTGTGTGTGCGTGTGTGTGTGTGCGCACATGAGAGAGAGAGATGGAGAGAGAGAGAAGGGGAGGCTCTGGACTACTGGGATAACCAGTGTGAAATGGTGAACCATTCCTGTCCTGTCTTAACGTGCAGCTGGTCCTGTGTTGATAGGGATCCCAGAGGCACAATGTTCCCATCGATTGAATGAACGTGTCACTCAGTTTGAGTGATGTGAGATGAAGGGTCTGCTGATTGTAGATGAGGCCTGATCCTCTTTGGAACGGATAGCACGTTATTTCTCTCTCTTATTCTCTCTCTCTCTCTCCATCTCCGCTTTCAGTCAGCAGACTGCAGTGAGATGCCTGGCCACCCGCCGCTGTAGAGTATAAGCTGTGGTGTGCAGTCTCGTCACAGAACCCAAGGAGATCTGCAACATGTGTGTTGCTGACCCATCTCCAGGTGCTGTAATATCTGTGTGCACGCTTGCACGTAGTAGGTCACACACCAAAGGAAGAGTGGTATGGATCCTCTTAAAGTTGGCATCTAGTCCTTTGGTGGTCACTAAACCTACAACTCTCTGAATGCTGCAGTGCTCAAAAGGCTGCTTTGAAATCTCCAAATGAGTTTCGGTTTTACCACAATAAACGGGTTGTTTTCAAAGTCGTCGTTCTCCACTGGTGTACAGATCGTGAAAATACCCACCACCACTTCACATGTCTTTTATTTATTTATTTTGTTTAATGGGCAAGTTGCTTTAATTTGACTTGTTTCATGTTGTGATGCCTGCCCTTTTATTCCCCTAGTTATTAGCTCGTCATTTCCAAATAAAGGGGGATATTTAGCATGTAAGTGAAAGCAAGCAGCTCCGCTCGTGTCGAGGCAGTGGTACGGGCAGCACTTCAAAGCAGAGGGGTCCAGCTTAGGCCCAGCGGTTGCTGGTGGAGGATTAAACCCCAAAGTTCTGCGCTCGTGAAACGCCGGGACAATCAGAACCAGATCAGTGGCGCACATCATGCTTGGGTCGGTTATGGAGTTGCCATCTACAGACCCGTTCTTGCTCCGGTCAACATGCTTTTCTCTCTCCTGGAGTTTCTTCTCTCTCCAGGAGTTTCTTCTCTCTGCGCTCCATCCAGTATGGTCCCCCCCACCGCCTGCGGAGCTGTTCTCTTTCTTGACTGCTCCGCTTTCCCTTCATGTTTATGGTAAAGGCATTCCACTCCATCCAGAACCGTTCTCCATCTTGTGTACTTCTCCCTCCTTGCTGAGGTTTGAGCTGGTTTATTCCCAACCCATAACCCATGTCACTTCAGCCGATAGGGTGCCCATCTAGGCCAAATTAGAAGCAGGAACTGGCAGAGTTATACACCTCCCAGACCTGCCTTGTAGCCATGTTCTAAAGCTTGTCATCACCACAGAGAAAAAAGGGCTAATTGTTCCCTTTCTTCGCAGTTTGACTCCAGTGTTTCTTAACTCTCTTTGTATGGAGTTCCAGCAAGCTCCATCATAGCATCCCCAACAAGAACGGCCTTTGGTATCAGCAAATGTTCACTTGCAGTTGCTGCAACACACTGTTTTTGACAGTGTTGTCTGATTCAACAACCATCTCGTTCCAAACTGCTGGCAATACTTTGTAAGAGGATCATGTCCAAAGTCAATGTGTCTTTATTATAGTCTGGTGGTATACAGTGAGGCTCATGAATTTCCCCTTGGGGATCAATAAAGTATCTATCTATCTATCTATCTATCTATCTTGTACGTATTTGAACCCATGCTAAAGTTTACTAAAAAGAGGAATATAAAATAATCTTTTGGAAATTGAAGAAAATAGGAAATATCCAACCTTTAAGAACACCAATTTTCTTTGTGAATGTATAATGTATCGTAAATAATAAAAATGTTTTAAAATATAGGGGTCATAAGAATATTTACCCCTATATTACATTCCCATAAAGGCAGGCAGAATTGTATTTCTAAAGGCCAGTTATTTCATGGACCCAGAATACTATGCATCCTGATAAAGTTCCCTTGGACTTTCCACATCATCACATACCCTTCGTCATGCCTAGAGGTTGGCCTATTAGCTGGTTTCATGCTCATTGAGCTCAATGCAAGTCAAACCAGCCAAACAACCATCAACGGCCTACTGAAAATAAACAACACTATATTATACAAACCATGATTTTTAACCATATTTGTGACCCTGTAAAGCGGAACCAGTCGTTTCGGTAAAATGTAATAAATTAAGTTATTGTGTTCACGTGAACGGCCATAAACTAAGCTTTCCAACGATATGTATATCGAGGGTATTACACAAACTATCGCTAAGATAACCGCATCCAAAGTTGACATGGTTCTCCTGTCACAATATGCCAGAAGAGGAGAAATCACCTTTTCAAGCGGCGTGTGCACAACGGGAATGACAGCAAATGTGTTGAATCTTCGCCGGGTTTAACAGTCAAAACGTATGTTTTTCCGTGAAATGCGTTCACGATATGAAACTGTAGACTGTATACAGTCAAATTATGCGAAAAAGTGAAATTCAACATTTTAACCCGGAAGTTTGTTATTGTTGATTTTCTCAAAATAACGTTCCAAGTACTACTTTGGAAGATCGAGATGGTCAAAGGCATTTGTTGAATTGAGGTGAAATGATTCTGTGTTTTAATTCAGTTCATGTGTACTCTCTTGTTTCTTGAACCATTTCAGAGACACTGTGCTAGACTTTGGTACTTTTTGTGAGTCACTTTTTCTGAGCAACTTTCTTTACATTAATGTAGATGGCATATGGTCATGTGAAGAAGGAAAATGCATTATTAATGCAGTAAGGGTTTTGCATGCCTTTAGCTTAGGTTGATCACTAATTTTAAACCCAAACTCTTGCAGCCTTGGTATGACTTTTAACAGTATTAGCTGTTTATTTAATATTTATCCTCTCGCCTTATCTAGATGCACATTGAATAACATTAAGCTGTGTTTGCAAACAAAATACCCGCATCGAAAAACATGCTTGGACGCATTTCCTTTTTTAGATAACTTCGAATATGATCCGACAGCATGATTCATGGATATGTGCCTTTGGAAGATGCCAGAGAACATTCACAGACTGTCCATTTGGATTTAAACAAATATGCTTTTGCCAGGCCGGCAGAATGTTCTAGAATGTGGCTATCCTCATATGACTTGTGGTGAGCCAAGAGTGCTATTGTCTCTCTTGGCACCCGTAGTCAGTCATATTGCCATTTCTCTGTCACTCTACACTTTCCATACTCTCCAATCTGTGGCTGCCGCAGACAAACCTCTCTCTCTCTCTCTCACTCTTTTTCTCTCTCTTGCTCTCCCACACTCTCTCTCTCTGTCTGTCTGTCTCTGAAGGAATACAGGCAAAATATATGACTACAGATTTGAATTTTATTTTTAAAATTTGGGTCCAGCCTTGTCTGCCATGGCGTTTGAAATATTTTCATACTGTTGTATATAATGATGTGTGCAATGGTGCAGTACCCAGTGATAAACTCCGATTAGAATGAAACTGGAGCATTCCGGAAGTTGGCGGGGGAGACGCAGAGTGTCGAGACAAAGCTCTTCAGAGTTCTTCCTGTAAAAGTATTTAGCCATGAGGGCTTTACGGAGCTTTTGCTCGAAAATGGACAAAGTACAGCTTTTCACTGGAATCTGTCCGGGCTGGCAGGTGTATTTTCTTGTAAAAGGCCAGAGAAAATTACACCTGCTGGGAATTATGAGGCGAAAAGGGTTTTGATGTTCTGGTCACCATCATTTGGTCGTTTTATGTCGCAGTGAAGAGGAGAAAGAATGTTATTGGAAAAGAGAGCTTGAGCTCATCTTCCAACTCTGTGTCACACACACTAAAGCAGTGCAAGGCTGCAGAAATGCTATTTTTGAAAAGCCATATCAAAATCATTCTGCTTCTTTTGAAATGTTTCGACGTGCCCTGGCACACACAAACGTTTTTACTTTAATTTGTTGTAAACATGTTAGGTTCATACGAGTTTGTGTTGCTGATACCTCTTCTGTCAGCTCTAGCCACTGAAAATAAATAAGCAGAGAAATCAGTCCGATTACAAAAGCTGGTCAGTCTGACATGGAATTGTCTGCGCTCATTACTATTCATGAGCTCACCCAGTTGAGACCGCATCCACAGAATTAATTTAGCTCAGTGACCGTTTTCGTATGCAAGGATGTCTGGACATCAACGGGCTTGTGTGCTATGCACAAATAGAACTTCAAAATGTCCATGTTGCCCAAGACTTTGCTTCAGTTTATTTTTTATTGCAACAATGCCATAACACTATAATTTTAAATTATTTGTCTGTTCATTCATCACATTTTGAAGAAAGTGACTTTATTAACTTTGACGAGTTCAGCTGAAGCCTGGAGCAGTACTTTCGCAGCCCGTCGGTAAAACTCAAGGAAGTGCTGTGTTATACAGCTTTAATGCACTCCTTAGCCTAGCAGGTTATAGGTCCATTTGGACAGGGCCAGCGCTTGCTAGCCAAGCTAAGTTCATGCCATGAAGCTAAAACATCTGTCACCAAGCTGTTATGCTATGGACGAAACCGACTAGCTGTTAGCCAACCAGAGTCAAACAGCTTAGCTTGTAGAATATTAATGAGAGCTGTCACAAATCAAGCTGAGTCTTCCTGCAGGCACGCTAGAATAGCTTGAGACAAGATAACCAAGGGAACCAAAAAAGTTTTTTTCCACCAAAAAAGTTAGAGTCTGGTAAAACTTCAAACATTACCATAAAGTAATGAAATGCATTTGGCAGGGCACCTTTGAACTGCATGAGGAAGCTGCATATAAATAAATAAGATAAATGCAGCTTTCTAGCAGATGAGGGAAATATGGACGAAAACGGTAATGCTGTTGTTTTTTTTTCTCGAGTGCATCCTGGTGCTATGATCTTCTAGTCTGGTTGAACCCAGACAGCTGTCAACAAAGTTGAATTTGCTCTGCAGGTCCAACTGGAAAGCGATTAAATTGATGCACGTTTCCAAATCACCAAAAACCTAGGATCCAATCACAGTTGCTTATCCGGTATGGGGCGGGCTTTACTTGATGACTGATGGAGCAGTGCGTACAACACTGTTCTGTTTTGCTGTCTTTTCCTGACATTTTTAGCATAGTTGAATATTCAGGGGAGTCTAGTGTCCCTCAAAGTATATTATGATTATGGCCTTGCGGCTATGCATCATTCAAGTCAAGATTACAGGTGCAAATAAATCAAACGTAGTAAAAAATTTAGATAAATCAAACACAGCAAACATTGTAAACAAACATAGTAGACACATTAAATGAAACCCTCTGACACAATAAAACCGAACAATAAAAGAGAACACGTTTTATTTCCATGAAGCGCAGACGCTCCGCTGTTTCTCAGGGTTGCTCTTGACAGCCGCTCAGTTTTCGTTTTCCCTCCGAGGGATTGGGCCACCTGCGCTCGAGAAGACACGAGGGGTTAACGCTGGACACAGCACAAGCCAGCGGAGCTGACAGACGGAGGTGTTGGACATGGATGACTCATCACACAATACGCAAAACACAGCCTGTCCTCTTCTGCATAATTGAATCAGGCTGAATGCATTAAAACGTCTGAAAAGCGCTCCAGACTCCCCAGACGACGTTATTAATGTCCTCTAAGCCCCGACGTGGAGTGCGATTACAGCCTCTTACGGTTTAAATTAAGTCTTCATTAAAGCTTAAGCGATGTTTGCCCGCGAGGTGAAAAGTCATTCCCAGAACCTTCACTGGTCCACCCACACTGTTATTAGAGGTAAAACAAAAGGCGAAAGGAACATAATAGTGTCATAATTCATATGAATTCCCTTTTTTTGCGTGTGTGAACAGTCCTCACATTTGCTCAGATTTTACAAGGTTGGCGTTTGGCCTAAACTCTGTGTTGTATTTCTTGTTTGTGGCCGTCCCATAGAAGTCAGTTTGAGTTTTCCCATCCTTGCCGCCATCATGTGTGGGGATAAATCACGGTCTCTCCCATCATTAGGCAAAAAGAAAGATGAACCCAGAGCTGAACTCCTTCAAGTTGATCTAGTCTGTCAGTCCTTTCTCTGCCTTTTACTGTATTCTCCTATTTTATTTGAGCTTCTCTTTTTCTTCTGGCCTCAATCTCCCCCCCAGCCGCTTTTCTTGACTTCTAATCAAATCTACAAAGTCTGCTCTTCCCAGTCGCTCAGTTAAGCCAGATGTAGTGTTGGAATTGGGTGGCGGGAGGTGCCTGTTGCAGAATGTATCCATAAACTGCATTACCCAGTAAAAAGCGAATTATCGCTCATTAGCAGGGCAGAGAGCAGGGCGCTTGCCAATCAGACGGCACAGAAGCTGAGCAGCTGCCAGGCTGCCAGGGCGAAGGCGTGCTAGGGTGCCTGTGTTGGCACAGACCCAAATAGGGCACTTCTCCTAGGCTTTCCACAGTTTCATAATGAACTGAATTGCTAGCAAAAGGTTTCAACTTTCGTCTAAACTCTTCCGGTGATTTTCTAAGAATAGAATGCCTTTGACTAGAATGTATTACGGGTTCTAAGTAGACCTTTAAAGCGTGAGTGCTGAAAACGGTCTCCACCGACCTATATCAGCCTGGCTAAGTTGGAAACGAGGTCCTATGTCCAAAATTCCAAACTTAACATAATGGCTTCAAACTTCTTTTGATGCTACACTGACTGCACCATCTTAGCACTAAATGCCATTGCATATTGACGCCAAAGGGCATAGATTCTTCCATTGTGTTGCTATAAAGTGGTGCTGCACAGGAAAAAGCCTTTTCATTTATAGTTAAAAGCTGGTCTTCCTGAAGTTCCTGCGTTGATATTCCAGAGTGCTTGGGCTTGTGTGCTTGGAAAGAGGTCCTCATTTTCCCTGTGCTGTTTTCACAGGCTGAGTTTCAAGACTGTCACTTGCTACCTTAGTTCACACACTTCTAGCATTCAGGTTGAACTGAACCAGAAGCACACACCTTGCAGGGATTTGAGGATTAGTTTCACGGCCTTTCAGCAGCAAGTCTTAAACACACACACCGAGATATTCTCACTGGTCACACACACACATGTGGTCAGAATTATTCCAAGACAACTGGTGTGAGACTGCAGCTTTATTCACGATACCGGGAGCATGTTACTCACATGAAGTCAAAGTAACAAACCCACACATCTGTGGGTGAAGCCAGTTCTTATACCCTTAACACACACACACACACACACACACATGGAACATCACTAGATACACTGGTAAGTCTTTAACCACCTGGTAATTAACAGAGATAAGAATGTTTACAAGAACTCCTCAACCTAAACCATGTTTGTGTTTCATGGGGTCACCAAGGGGCCACCATCCTCACATTGCCACAGCAGGGGTTCTGGCTATCTTCACATTTCTAAGGCCAGGATGGCAACTAGAGTTAATTATATATGTAAGCCATAGTAAATGGTTAATACAAATGAGAAACATATAAAATTTATCCCACACACACACACACACGCACACACACACACACCAACCACCACCATCAGAGAGGCTGCCTGGAGTGCCCACCTCTCATGTGGCGGCGCAGAGAGAAGTCCTTAGAACGCTGATCACTTCCTCATGGCGCTCCATCACCAGCAGACCAGCAGCTAGCAGATTTACACTGGACTGTGTGTGTGTGTGTGTGTGTGTGTGTGTGTGTGTGTGTGTGTGTGTGTGTGTGGGGAGGGGGGGGGGGGGGAACTCCCCACCAATATAAAAGACACACTGGTCTATTGTATTCTGCACTGGGGTTTGTGTGAATGGTGACACCAGTGGTGTTGTGCTGGTGAGGTGTTGACTGGACCCCTGGGCCTTGAATTTTTTTCCCTCAGTGTCCCGCAGATGTCCCGAATTCTACTTTGTATTGTCCCGAACTTAACCACAATTGTCCCAAATTTAAGTTTTACGTTGTTTTTTTTTTTTTTTTTTTTTTCATTCAACATAAAAAAACATGGCATAATAATCTTGTTTCTGTCATGCAACGTGCATTGGCATGTTTCCTCTAAGGGGCTCGCCACTGAAGTGGCCTTTGTCAGCAACTTCAACATTTTTGTCCTTTTTGTTTTTATAATGCAGTGCGCAATTCGGTGGTCAGTGACTCGCGCTGAATGTGTAACGTTATCCCATAATTCATTAGGTCACTAACAGCTACAACCATAACAATCATGACGGAGATCATTTAATCACATCAGGTCAAGACTTGTCATTTTTGCTGTTCATATTTTATCCAGGTGAAAAAAAGTAACGTGTGTGTTCCCAATTGGTTTTGCTTTCTGCTTTGACATTTTTTCTATTGTCCCAGAGTTGTCTCAGACATCTATCTATTTTCGAGCTATTTTGATGGTCCCCGGGACATCAGGACATCGTTCATTTGGAGCCCTGTCCCTGCTGACCCCTGGTGCTCGTCTCTTTGCAGGAGGAGTGCTTCCTGAACCTGGAGGCCCCCATCGCCAGGGTGTGCGGCTACGACACGCCGTTCCCCCACATCTTTGAGCCCTTCTACATCCCCGACAAGTGGAAGTGCTTCGACGCTGTCAAGAGGATGATCAACTACTGACCCCCCCCCTCCCCTTCCTCCCTAGTGTGCTTAGGAGCTGCTGAAAATGTATGTATGCTGGGGCTCCATGGCTCCCCAATGGTTCTTTGGCAGTCTGTGTGATTTAATAGGGTCCCTGCAGCACCGCTCCAGGATAGTGTTGCAAACGCTTTTCACACATAATCTGTTTTTCATAAGCATAGAGGCTTGAAGTGCATTTGAATTGATCTGTATTTATCATTTCCCAACGTTGTCGATGTATTTATCACTTGGCCAAGAATCTGTTCAAATTCTGCAGCCTGTGAAGCTGGCCTGGTTACCGTATTGCTATTCACCCCCGCCATCGATGCTCAATGAAAGATTAAGTGCAGTAAAACGTTTAATGTGGTCAAACAGAGGGGACTGTGCCATTACAAGCATGCTGGTTTTATGTGCAAGTTTTATTCTCTCGTTCTCTCTCTCTCTCTCTTGCTCTCACTCTCGGTCTCTCTCTCTCTCTCGCTCTCGTTCTCTCCTCCCTCTTTTCTTCTCTTCCTCTTCTCTCCCTGTCGCCCTCCCTCTCTTTCCCTCGTCTTCTCTTCTGCTTTTGTTTACTCACTCACAGTTTCTCTTTCTCAAGAATGCTGGATTTATGTGCAACTTTTATTATCTCTCGCTCTCGCTCATTGTGCTGTTGTGCTCCATCTCTTCATCCTGTCTTTTCTCATTCTGTTATTAACTCAGTCACACACACTCTCTAACTCTCCTTTTCTCTCATCCCTCTTTCCTTGACTGTCTATCTCCTGCTCTCGTTCTGTGTGTGTGTGTGTGTGTGTGTGTGTGTGTGTGTGTGTGTGTGTGTGTGTGTGTGTGTGTGTGTGTGTGTGTGTGTGTGTGTGTGTGTGTGTGTGTGTGTGTGTGTGTGTGTGTGTGTGTGTGTGTGTGTGTGTGTGTGTGTGTGTGTGTGATCGAGAGAGACATGATGTGAGCTGTTCTCTGCTGTGTGACTAACATGCATTTACATCTCCTCCTCCGGCAGAACCATTAGGACCTACAACATGTCTCCTCTCCTCCCCTCTGTGTCTGGCGAGGCCAGATCGAGGTTCCCCTAACGTCATCCAGCAAGATCGCTGAACAAGCACAGACTGTTACTACGGAGCCGACGAGACACCAGGGAACCTTTTTTTAAAAGGCCTTTTGGGAAACGAACTTTGGAACTCGGCCCTTAGAGAGCAGCGCGCCATTCACCGACACTAACTATGTAGATAATATTCTATGGGTGCTCTGCTGTGATAGCTAGCTGAATGTCTCTCTTTTTTTCATGCTATCGCTCTGCTCTTTCAGCTGAATGTGTTGATGCCTTCCTTCTGTCATTTGCTCTGTTTTGTCGTGAATTTGTGTCATCTTGTCTCAGCCACGCCACTGGGAAGGTGTGTTTTTTTTAAAACAAATAAAGTGTTCGATTTTGCAGTGTCACAACTGGATATGCTGGTGTTTGTGTGTCTGCGGTGTTTCGTTTGTTTTGTTTTTATTTCAAATCACAAATCAGTTTAGCGTGAAGCAGTCTGGAGTCTTGAATTCGACAAGAACATACAAGATAGCTAAGGATGAACACAGTCTAAGCGGGCAAGTAAAGGCAGCCATCAAAGCGGCATCATCAGCAGTCTCAAAGGGCCAAAAGAAACTCTGCAGATGATTACCCTTCATAAGCCTACTGTATCCAACTGCTCATTCATTCATGACTACAAGCGAAACTGCATGCCTGAGTGGAATAATACCAGTAAGACATTTATGAGAGGACAAACAATAGACATCTTTGTTTCATACTGGAGTACTTTTGAGTACTCTTGCCTTTCTCTCACTCCCACTTTTTTCAGACCGGCTGGCATTAATTCCTGACCCACAATTGTGCCTGTAACATCTAGACTTGGATCTAATCGGCTAGTTTGGCAAACGCACCTTTAGGGCTTTTTCTCTGCATGCACGCATGTTGGGACTGCAGTCTGTGGCTGCCACGTATCTCCGTAAGAGTATTCTGGACCGCTGTAGAGTGCAGCTGCCATTCATCTCATCAGAATATGCACAGCCTTCCATTCACCACAGATTTCAATACATGATAGGTTGATTGAGGGTCTTTTAGTGGTGATGCAGTACCAAAGTTTGATCTGTTTCCTTTCATCTGACAAACAAGATGAGACATGACAGCAAAGTTCTGTTCTCTTGTAAATTACCGGTTTTAAAACCAGACCCGAAGAAACTAAGTCACGGCTATTATCCACAAGCTTTCTCAATGAGAAGCAGAGGCTTTCCCTTTCATAATGAAAACACCTTCTCCATCCATATTCGTGTTCTTAATTGCCTTGCGTAGTCAAATATGTTTCTGTCCTTGGCCCTAACACAGCTGAGAGTGTCCCACTCAGTGGATTCTCTCTGTGTATCTTTCACACTTCAATCTTCCCTGCAGCCTGACACAGAGCAAGGTGCAAACAACCCACTAGATCATGACTTATTTGTCACCCACTGAGTAAAGACCTGTATGTGATTTCAAATGTGGCGTACTCACTCCGTCCGTATGGATAGAGGTGCCTGTGGTAATGAATAGATGCAGATGTAATATATTAGGCCCCTGCGTGAGTTGAAAGCGCCTGTGTCGGGCTACTGATGGACAGCTGGGTAATACGTATAGCTTTAACAGCTCCCATCTGCACAGGAAACTGCAGAAGAGCTTGAGGGAAGATGGAGTGTACATCTGTGCATGTGCGGGTCTGTGAGTGTATGCAAGACGCCTGGCGATCCGTTGTAAATGAGTGCAAGTCGCCAGCCAAAAACAACCGATGTGTCTCGTCTCTATTTAGCCAAAGTGCTAAGCTGAATCCCTGAAGGCTTTTACTCCGTGAGGTCCTTCAAATTCTTCAATTGTTCCGTTGAGGATGTGGTGCTGAAAAGACCCTGAAGCTGCATAAGCCGGTCTTACATGACGATCTCTCTCTGTATGCTAACCAGTGGTAGCACGCTACACACTCCTCCCTGTTCAGGGTTGTAACTCTCTCTCTTGAACTCCATCAACTCCATTCAAAACTCTCTTTAATTCACCCCTCTTGACTTTTAACTCACGTCTCCTATAGTCTCTTTAACTCTTCCTTTTCTATAAGCTTTCTTTAGCTCTTTAGATGCCTTGTTGTTGCCCTGATGTTTTTTGCGACTCTTTGTAATGAAGTTGCTGTGGTGGCCCACTGTGGGCTCCTGTGGCTTTGGCCGGCAAACAAGGACACAAGAAAACACATGGCAGGGTTTGGGAGGGGGCGCTGGGACACAGGAAGAGACAGGAAGAAAAGAAAGAGGGGGATAAACCATTGAGACAATGCCACTAATCACCTAGTATCTGTCGACCTCATGTTAGCGGCGAGGGACGATCCTCGGTGTTTGAAAAAGCACGTCGACCACAAACTGCAGACGGAATATAAAGATAAACTGGCGTCTTTCATTTTGGTCAGGGAGAAAGCTGGGCCCCAGGCGCTGTGGCCAGAGAGGACTCTCTCTGGGGTGGGGCAGCACAGATGACCTCGGCCTGGGATCTGTGTGTGTCTTTGCGAAGCTGCAGATTACTTCTGCCTGGTCTGTGTGTGTGTGTGTGTGTGAGGCAGCAGTGATGGCCTCTGCTTGATGTGTGTGTGTGTGTGTGTGTGAGAAAGAGAAGCAGCAGTTTTTAGTCAGATTTTCAAAACTCAAATTTGGCAGATTTGAGTTGTGTTGGACACAACAGACCACTGTCTAAGCTATGTGGCTGTGAACCTTGTCTATGTAATCATGACCCTTGCCGTGTGTGTGTGTGTGTGTGTGTGTGTCTGTCTGTCTGTCTGTCTGTCTGTCTGTCTGTCTGTGTCCATGACCCCTGCTTATGGCTATGTGTGTGTGAGGGACCGGAACCCCTGCCTTGGGCCTGTGTTTGTGTGTCTGACTGTGAGCCCTGCTTGTGTGCGTGCAAATGTCTGTACCGCCGCTGCTCAAATGAATATTTAATTCACTTTGTGCTCTGATATTTGGATAATTCTTATGATTTTTGGCCTTTGGTCGTCGCTTTGGTTTGTTTTCTTAATTGCCCACAGTTAATAATTCTGTCATTCCCAAAGCATTTGTTATATTCATTTTTCAAGCAAGTCAAGCTAGTCTTTGGTGAAGTATTATTTTATGGACCTTCCAAACAGTATTTTCTTACACTTCTAGGACATTTCAATTGAATTATTGATGTTTGGTATGTGATATCCACATCTCACTTGTTTGCGTTTTTCGACTTGAACCTTGAGCCCAAGAAACTGTCTTCACCTCGCGATGGTTGAGGATTTGAGTTGGAATCAGCTCTTCACTGTGAACCTGTCTTGGTGATGGATGCGTTTGTAAGGTGAATGATGAAGTTGAAACAGTTGAGGTGAAATAATCATAGAAACAGAACTAAGGGGCAATCATTTCTAAATACAGACGGGTATGAGGCAGTGGAAAAAGATCACTAACACTAAATCTTTCTGACGTTTTGTTGTCAGTCAGTAAACAACAACTTACTCATCCAAACTATTGACCAGCTCCAGTGCGGTTTTTCGGTGTTTCTGTTTGTGAATGATGAATCTGCTCTGGTATGGCAATGGTGCTAGCGGTGGAGAAAAGCCAGGTGAGGAAGTCCAATCTGTTGCTGAGCGACGGTCATTCCAAATGCCTGGGGTAATATTTTGAGTCAGGTGTGCTATTTAAATTTATCAAGACTTTGCCAGACATTCTTAGCCAGCCCCTCCCTTTTCTCCTGCTCTCCACTTTCATTCGCTGAAATGATAGTGTTTAGGAGATGATTGGCCCCCATGTTTGAAGACATGAGAGGCTCTTGGTTGGGTTCTGTGGGCTCGTGTGGCTGTGTGTTGAAATGGGGATTTCCAAAGGCCTGCTCTGGCAACTGCCATGGTTTCAGTGGTGGTATAATGTATACCGTGCTTTGCCAATGGCAAGCTGCCAAACCACCCATCTGTAGGCGCAACCACATACATATGTTCAAGCTGTAAGGTGACAGATTGCTTACCCCTCAGCATGGAATGTAGGCTTCATAACATGATTGTAAGGCCAATGGCATATGCTGTAGGGAATCATTACTGGAGCACAAGTGAGGTTGAGATTCTCTAGATTAGATCTGACGAGCCTGGGCTAGGCTGGATATTCAACTCACGGTCTTCACAGCCAAATCATACCAGTGCTATGCTTATTCAGATGCATTCATGCACACTGCATACGTTACAGTGAACACACAAGCCTGTCTCATCCGCATTTTATTGCATCAGCGTTAGTCAGCTGAATTATAGTAACTACAAGGTGTAATACATCCTAAAACAACGTAAAAATAACATAACAATGTCAGGATGGGGACATTTCACATTATTTACTCTTAAGCTCCTGCTACTGATTACTGGACTGAAACTCTCAGATCGCTCTGAACACCTTGGTGATGGAAACACAGAGATTATGGGATTGTGCCAGAAGCAAACTCTAAAAGTAACAGAGATAAAGGGGTCAGCTGTGGAGCACGCTCCAAAGGCATATAGATATACAGTAGGCCTACTGTACATCCACACAGCACTTAGAGGGAAAGGATGACTTACTTGAGACATAAAGGCAAAAGCTACAGTTGATAGCACTGCTCTTTTGATAGATTTCTCAGAGATCGCAGAACTATACTTTTCTTATATCATAAAAAAAAACCTTTTTGACATGAACAGAGTAGTCTATACTTGGCTTGACACTTGGCTTTTTACGCTGTCTGCTCTTTGCATTTCATGTCACCACTTGAAATGGACAAAAATTAGAAGCAGACTGCTTCTCCTGCAAATATGTATTCTGAATGCCCCAAAGGAGGCAAGACACACACACACACACACACACACACACACACACACTGCTCTGTTGGACATTAACGTTAGCATCTCCAGCCCTTCTCACTCTGAACTTATTGAACACAGATCTGTATGTCCATAAGCAGAACCAGAGCCATGCACTTCATATGGTATCCTGAGTGAACCTCCTTTGATGGAAATCAACTGTGAGGGCTCTCTGCTTTGATCTCTGGATGTACTGTATCCATGTAGTCTGTCTGATCTAAACACTTAGAGCAAAGTCTACACCACCACTACCAACTGAACCATCCACACACACTCCATCCCTCTCCGTCTCTCTCTGTGTGATGGATGATAATACTAGAGGGCTGTTTCCGTGAGTCAACAGAAGAGCAAAGAAGGCACACACACACACACACACACACACACACACACACACACATAAACCTGTGCACAACACTCACACATATGTACACACACACACACACACACACACACACAGTGATTATACATGACAGTGTATTAAGAGGCCATAAAGCTAGCGTTAATTCTGTCGACTGGGAAACGGAAGGCAGGAAGGGAAGCTTCTGTTGAAGGCTGAGAGGTGTACCGGGCAGCGATCTCCATGGCGACAGAGGTCTCTTCCCCACTTTGTTTGTGCGTTTGTCCCGGAATGGGTTACTAAGGAGAGGGAGAGCGGGAGAAAAACAGCGGTCAGCCGGGAGGTAATTTGCCTGCCGGTTGGGGCCAAAGTGATTGTTTATACACCAATGCCATCCTGTCGGAGACAGAGGACAGTTCTGTCTCGCCTTGACGTAAGTGGCACTAATTGCGCGCGGTCATGAAAATAATTTCCACTTCTTATTTCAGAGCCCCCTTCGCGGGCCACACCTCTCTCCCCGGCCCTCGGCCCTTCGCTCGACGTCCGGGCCAAACGCGCCAAGCTTTCGCGTTAGGCGCCGAGAGGACAGCGTGTCTCCGGGTGACTGTGCAATGTGGCGCTCTCGTCGCTAAACAAGTTTGTTTTTCCTTCGCTCGCTTGTCCCTCTCTCTCCCAGCGCCACACACGAGCGAGCGAGCACGCCACTGTAAACCAATACGCTGCAAATGCCTTCCATCTGCATAACAAATGGAAAAAAAGGTAACTGGGGGTTTAGGCAGATTTAGCCATCGACTCTGGCGTGCCAATCCTGGGCCGGACTTAAGGCTGATGGGTACGGGAACGTAATGGGAATTCTGGACTCTACTGGGGCTAAAATGACCTCATATCATCTGGTAATACTGTATGCTCTAATACAAGCAAGCTGACGGCACTCCTGGCTTCAACCCCCAGGCTGTGGCCTGTCCAAACGCAGCGTGCTTGAGAGTTATCAAAAATGCGGAATGAACAACGTGTTGCACAACTGCGGTGTGCACAGCTGGCATAAATTGTTTTAATTTGTCTTTTTTTTTCTTTTTCTTTTTTCCAAATTTTATTATTTGTTAATTTGTTTATGTCTTGTCTGTGGCAAGTTACGGGTATGCTGGTGAGTCACGCCACTTTGTCCGGCATCATGTTCATGTTTTTGTTTGTTTTCCTATTATTTGTCACTTTGCTTTTCTAAAACAGATCATTCCAGTGTATTATTATGATTGGCTGAATCATGTTCACTGTCGTAAAGCCCAACACAACCCCACACGTTGACGGCATTTCACTCTATATTACTGCACTACCACAACTTGATACAAAAGTGTTGCTGCGTCTTCCCTCTGATAGAGGGAATTTTGTTATAAAATAATGATTATCTATGAATAAATCGTTACTAATTTCGTTCCATTTATTTTGTGAAATCTATGTGTTAACCATTTTAGAAAGCAATGAGCCACTTGAGTCCATAGGTTAGCCTAAAGTGATTTTAGAACAGCCTAATAACGTCCTTTAGCTGTTCCAAAATCACTGTCACCTACCGCCTCTTGGGGCTTATTGCTTAAAATGTACAGTACAGTATGTCTTGGTGTCTGTGTGTGAAGCGCTTTGGATTGTCTCTGCTATATAAATAAAAGATTCACTTACTTACTAAATGTGGGTATGCAACAACACATCAATACGCAATCCAAAATCTAAGACAAATCCATAGGCTAGTTACTTTTAACACACTTTCTTTTCCCACGCAATCATTAATGCCATAATCTTGCTGGAGTCAGTGAGCAGACGTACTCAAAGCTTACTGTCCTCATTGATAGTGTCTGCCAACCTTCATTAGCCCAAGCATATACGACTCTGACTGATCGTAGAGGCCAAAGGTGATGAAGTCCATGTGGCGATAAGTGCATATTTTGGCATTAAATGTGGTTCCATGGTGATATCTATCACTAGTACACAAGGGAGATGCCTTTGATAATCGGCGTCTGTTAAAGAGGTCTGTAAGCCTACAGTGCACTCTGAGCAGGAAATCTCACTTTCCACTGAGGCGTCCAAGAAAATAAAACATTAAACAAAAGCGATTGATTCATAGGCTGGCAAACATTCAAAATCCCAGTCAAGGGGTATTATCTATCACAGTTTCAGGAAAACAAGAAAAAAAACACATCCTTCTCTTTTCTCTAAACTGATAAAGCTTAAGGTTGCATGGTTGAAATATTCCTTAGAATAGCTCAAATTCTTTTGAAAGTAAATCTGGCCATTGAGCTGCAATTCTAGCATGTTTACATAGACCTCCTGCTGACCCACTCAGTGTGTCTTGCCTCTCTTTGTGACATTTATAGCTGCTTTTTGGCAGTGTGTGTCAGTGGGGGTATAATCAGCAGTGCGTTCCACACTTCATTTCACATGAGTCACTGTCATTTGTCCAGCGCGGCTGTTAAAACCGAGCGAGGCGCTGCGCCTCTACCCGTCAGGGCCACAATGGTGCTGCAGGATCCAAAGGCCTGAAGTTTCTCTGAGGAGCGACGATGACTCACCTGCCAGAGAGCGCATGAGAGAGAGAGACAGAGAGAGAGTGTGTGAGAGGGTTACAGAGAGGGAGAGAGAGAGAGAGAGAGAGGAGGGGGGGAGAGTGAAAGGGAGAATGACAGGGAGAAAAGAGAGAAAAGAGAGAGAGAGAGAGAGGGAGGGAGGGAGGTTCTGAGAGTGTGAACAGTGAGAACATTCCTGCTCCCTGAGATCTGCCACACACACATACACAGAGAGCATAGCGTTGAAGCTGGCTCCTGGCCAAACCTGACCCAATCTGGCCCACCCGTGGTACAGATCTGGTACAGATGGGAGACAGGAGGATTACACTCAAACTTCCACACTCTTCCTTACACTCAGACTGCCTCACCAAATGTGTGTGTCTGCTCTCCCAAGGAGAAGGCTGTTGGCAGCCTTACTGATCTGGGGAACAGCATACTGTTGGGTCCAACTTTTCCCCTCAGTCTTAGCGTCTACTTTTGTTTAGTTGATTCTTACATTGCTTTATCTTATACTCACTGAATGTTCTATGATAACATGCCAGGTCTCAAATGTCTCAGATGTCTCAGGTAAGTGTACAACACATCACTGTGTCTCAAAGGTATGAGGGAGCTTTGCAAAATTATCAATTAAAGGTGCCGTGCCACACAAAACCATTTTACTTGTTTTTTCTTTAAATAAGGTCCATATATGTTTGTGTTATGTCGTGAATGTGAAAATGCACTTCTACCTCCTCTGTCAGCTCTAGCCACTGAAAATAAACTAGATGCACCGCATAGCAGTACACCATATGACCGCCGCTCAGTTCAGCACATTCTCTCCACAAAAATATATTGACACTTGTCAACTTTTCCTGTAACTCCTATTTGTGCAATTTACATTGCCTAAGAATTGGCTTCAGTTAATCTTTTGGAACAATGCCATATACTTCGAAATTCACTGTTCATCACATTTTGAAGAAAGTGACTTTGTTCTGTTGAAGCCTAGCAGTAGCCTACCATCATGGCACTCTATGACCAGTGATAAGTAGCCTAAAACGCTGATGTCAACTCAAGGACATACTACAGTATGTTATACAGGTTTAATGCACTAGCTAGTAGGTTTTAAGTCTATGTGGACAATGCTAGCACTTGCTAGCTAAGCTAAGTTCATGCCATGAAGCTAAAACAGCTTTCACCAAACTATGCTACGGATGAAACCGACTAGCTGTACACCAATCAGAGTCAAGCAGCTTAGCTCGTTGAGTGTTGATAAGAACTGGTGCAAATCAAGCTGAGTCTTCCTGCAGGCTTTCTATACCATGCTAGAATGGTTTGAAACAAGGTAACCAAGGCATTTCTTTCCATAAAAAACCTTACAGAGTTCATGGTTGAACTTCAGACATTACCACAATGTAATGAAATATGTGTGTCAGGGCACCTTTCGAAACAGCCCCAATCCACTGTTACAAAAATGTTACAAAAAATAGGCTTAAGCCTATATTCATAACACAGATAAGGAGACCGTTAATATGACTTTTTTTCTTATCCTTGATGGCTGTTGAATAAGTTTTACAAATACAATATAGGCCTACAAAGACATATAATACAGTAAGTATGAGAACAGAAGGCTTGTCATATCAATATCATAATCAGAGTTCTGGAGGCTCAGGGTCATATCAGACTAAAGGATCAGGGAGCAGCCGCACATTAAACAGTAAAATATAAATACTTCATCTGCAATATGCAGAGTCTGGGAGAGAGCACTGACAGTGCCCATGTCTGTGAACAAATATATAGATGTCATTCCTCTCTACTTTGCCCTCTTTCTCTTTCTCTCTCTCTGTCCCATTCCCACACTCACACACCCAGAAATACACAAACACATTTACAAAACCCTTTTTTTTCTGATTATTCACTTGCTGTAAATAGAACATTGTTTGCTTTCTCATAAAATCACATTTGTTAGAGAAACAGAGCCAGCGCGTTAGTGAGGGTGCAGGCTGTAGTCTGGGAAAATTAAGACATAAAAAAGTGCGGGAGAGATACAGAGTTAACCTCTCAAAGTATAAAGTGTATTTCACTTCACAGGCCGTTTTTTGTCCAGGGAATGGGAGGGACTCAACTTACATTTCTGAAGCCTGGATCTCTTCCAGTCTGCCCCGGCAGACGCCTTTTTTTTAAAACCCTTCTAAAACTAGAAGTGATAATATGAATAACAGCTATGTTTGCCGTTGTTGGTTGTTGTTATTGATGTTTACGAAAAAATGCCAAAAGGACATGGAGTACATCTGTTTCAAAATACAGAGTTAGTGTTTGATACTTCTATATCATCAGCTTTACCCAAAAGTACATATTTCTGTTTTTACTTTGTTTGGGTTTGTTAAATGTCCTGTATGATTTTTTTTTATATTTTGTTTGTTTAGTTTGTTTCTTTTCTTATATTTAGCTCTTCCTGGCTCTAAGGCTCATGCCAGAGTCTGTGAGGTAGTCTCTAATTAGAGAAGGAGAAATACATATATAGGCTTCGGTGCGGCTTTTAGGAAACTCTTTATTTCAGTCCCAGAATCACAATGCTGGAAACCGTGCCAGCTCCGTGCCATCCACACACCAGCACTTGGTCTTCCGGGGTTCACACCTCCTCGCTGGGCCTCAGACAAAGACACTGAAGTTGGAGTGAGAGGTTCTCACGCAAATGGCCCTGGAGCAGTATTCTGAGTTGCGGTTGATCTCTCTGCTTCGCAGGGGATATCGCATGTCCTTTTAATATGCCTGGGAGAGAGTGCACGGAGAAGTCAAACGCTGCCTTTTCATTTAGAACATCAGACGGCTAATTTACAGCTCTATAATGAAGGTTGTTTAATGGATTCTCTGGTTTCTTGTTGCCAAGGAACTCGCGCGGAGTTGGCCTCTTCTTATTTCTGATTTGAGCTGCACTGCTGATGCTGTTGCTGTGTGTCGTCTGTGAAGGCCAGCTGAGCGCAGGAAGTGCGGCTTTGCCCAGTATTTCCGTTGGCTCACATGTGGACTCCTCTTAGAGCAGGCAGCGTCTTGATACGTGTCTCTCCACAGACAGGCATGCGGTCGCATATCTAAATTAGAAAGCAGAGCGACTCCAGCGCGCCGTAATCGGGCAAATTAGGTCTATTGGTTGCAATCTGTTACATTTCTTGCGGCGAGCAACTCGGTGGCCTTTTAAAGAGGTGCCTCGGTTGAGACAAGTTCTTACATCTCCTCTTCTTTCAAGGCTGTCAGACTTGCAATAACTGTTGAATCCCAGTGAACGTAGCAGATAGTTAGAGTAGTGATCTGTGTTTTCTTAAAGACTCCCTAGTCCAACAGAACTCTCTCTCCACTGCATGCTCCGACTACCTTTGGATGTGTGCCTGTGTGAGCTGACAGGAAGCTCTCACCATAAAGCCTCTGTGTAAACCATCACTCGGTACACAGCACATCTGCCCAGATGCCACCCTGCGTCAACAGATTCACTAATTAGGACGCAGTGTGGCCCTCTGATCTCTGGTGCAGGGAGGGCGCGCCAACCAGCCAACTGGCACCAACACATTTCATGCCAGCCCTCCTGCATCGACTCCCCATGACATGTGAACAAGGTTCTGGATCCTGCTACCCCTTCCACACACACACACACACACACACACACACACACACACACATGCACGTGGGCACACACGCCCACACTCTTCTGTGTTGAGTAAATATTTATAAATATGGAATTGTCCCCCCCTTCTATCTACGGATGAGAGGAAGGGGGGAGTCACCAGGAATGTGAAACTCCTGGGAGGCTTTGTTGAGGGAGTGCACATCTGTGTGTGGCGCTCACCACCAACTCACCATCGCCAAACACACACACACACACACACACACACACACACACAAACACACACACACACACACGCATACACAGACAAGACACACACTCACAGACACACATACACCATATGTGAGCTCTTGTGTGGGGGTCAGGGCTTGTCTAGGAGTGTAGTGTGTATGGAGGAGGCGGAGTGTGCTGGTGTGGTTTTCAGTAAGGGAAGCAGCTGTTAGTCTGGTGATCAGGAGCGTGCAGTTTACTCAGTGAAGACACAAGATGAGAAGAAGCACGAGCCAACCAACTCTCTATCTGTCTCATCTATCACACCCTCTCTCTCTGTTCTCTCTCCATGGGGATCCTTCTTGTCCACAACATACCGGTACACCAATGTTTGTGAATAAATATTTATTCCCTCTTTTTCCATTTCCTATCCCCTTGTTTCCATCTCTCTCCCTCCCTCTTACTGGCTGGTAATGCTCTTCATACCAGTTTCTGAGAAATGACCGTACAGTTGGTCCTCAGTCCTTTTTTACCCCTTCACTCCTTTTTTGAGTGGGTCTCTCACAATTGAACAGCACATTACATAACAAATCTATAAATTAAACAACAACAAAAAAAAATTAAAAACCCCATGATATCAAGTTAAGTAACGGATCCTTCATCACAATCTAGCTAAGTAAAAATAAACAATAATAAATAAAAGTCTGCATGATGTGTTTGATTGACAGAATTATGCTTGACCAATGTTTGAAACAAAGTACCAATACAACTAGGCACGCAAGGACATTTGGGGGATATCAAAGTACAACTCTCGTCTGGATGTTACAGCAGAGATTAGTTTAAGCTTGCAACATGGGTCGCCAATGTTTTGAGGTCACTTGCCAAAAGATGTTGGGAACCCCAGGCCATTAGGCGTCACTGGGCCCCAAGCAAATGCACTTTACTTAATTGAAGCTATCACTTAATCAAACGCTATCAGTTACTTCTCAAATGAAATGAAATGAAGATTGAACTATTTAGCCACAATTTCCAACAGCTGCACTGGTGGTTGTCATACTGTATGTGTTCTTCTATGTCCTCAAAGGAACTCTGGAGCATTCGTAGTGACCATCCATACTCAGTCTGGCTTAGCAGCCAGATCTAGGAAGGCTGTTGGTTGTTCCAAATGTATTCCATTTTTGAGAATGATGGAGGCTACCGTGCTCTTTGGCACTTTCAATGCTGCAGAAGTGTTCTTGTATCCTTCCCCAGATCTTTGTCTGACACAATCCCGTCTCACTGGTCTAAGGACAATTCTCTTGACCTCGTGGCTTGCTTTTCACTCATACACCATCAACTGTGAGACCTTATATATACAGATGCGTGCCTCTCCTAAATGTCCAATGGATTCATTTAGACACTAGGTGGAGTCCAATCAAGTTGTAGAAGCATTTCAAGGACCATTGATAGACGTAGGATGCACCAGAGCTCAATTGCAGGGTCGGAATACTTATGCTAATAGCATATTTCAGTCTTTCATTTTTTTCTGGAGTACTGGAGTATTGTGTGTGATTGATGAAACAAATGAATCAAATCTATTTTAAGATGAGTCTGAAACGTAGCAAAATGTGGAAAATTGAAAGGGTTTGAAAACTCGATTGCACTGTATTTGTATAATCAGGTCATTAACTCTGGCAGGAGTTTGTTTTTTGAAATGTTGTTGATGTCTGTCAGTGTTCCATGACCATGCTCTAAACCGCACCAGCAAATAATAATATATTGCATATGTCGTTTCCTTGGTTAATCTTTTGATTGTATCCAGACTAGAGAAACATTATTCAGTGTTATTTAACCACAAACAAACCATGGCATTTAATAATACTAATGGCTATTTTTTTTGGTTACAACAGCACATTTTCAGGCATAACCAAACCAAATCAGCTATTTCATCCCCTGACTTTGTACAGGACATTCTGATATCATAAGACACAACCTTCAGCAACGGGCTGTGCCATGCCCTTGATGAACCCAGTACTGTAGTTGTCCATGTGTTCCTTCATTAACCAGACTGCTCCACCCAGTGACTGAAAAGGCAACATCGTGTACACACACACACACACACACACACATACCCACACACAGACAGATGTTCGCAAAGCACCGTTGGCCCCAATCTGGTTCAGATCTGGCATGGCTGTGGCCCTGTTGCAGCGTCAGCTGCTCTGAATTTGCACCTCGGGCCGATGAGTCACCAGGCAGAGTTGGCCTGGCTGGCCTGTGTACTGTCGAGGCACTGATACAGTCTCTGTAGTGTCAGTGTTTAAACATGAGATAGTGTGCTTAGAATCACCTGTCATTCGCTCATCTTTCAACAGCTAGGCTTCTCCAAGTTCCTCCACGCCGCTTAGGGACCCTTTGATAAATGGCCTGTAAACGTACAGGCTTGTAAATATTTCTTCACTGCCAATTTGGCCTTTTTGCCTGGATACCAAATGGCTTGTGTTGCTCTAATCTCTTGTAATTTGCCTTTCAGGACTTCCTATGAACCTGAAATAGAGATGAGATGTGAGGAATGTGTTTGTGATTGTGATAACTATCTTACATCCATAGACACACAGTCATATGTGTTAAGTGTTCTGTGGTAATTTGATTTAAAAAAAAATAGGCTTTTAGTTTGTGTGTGTGTTTGTTTGGGGGGAGTGTCCTATAATATGAGTTTATGTGTGTGTGTGTGTGTGTGTGTGTGTGTGTGTGTGTGTGTGTGTGTGTGTGTGTGTGTGTGTGTGTTTTAACTCTGGAGGGGCCCTATCCCTGATCTGTCGGGTTCTGGTCCAGACCTGGCCCCTCTGTGTCGTGTCTCAGGGTCGCTGTGCCAGGGTGGTCTGCAAGGCCTCTGAGTGCCCTCCAGCCTCCCATCACGTCAGCCTCACAGGCGGAAAAGTTATGGCTCCCTGTGAATGAGCACACGGCCGAGCACTTTGTCACGCTCGCGCAACAGACAGGACCGCACATGGAAGAGCAGAGTGATGATGGATGGTCACAGCACCGTGCGGAGAAATAGCTGAAATATTAATGATTGCATGTAACATTGACCTCGTGACAAGCCTCACGTTTGAGAAACGCGAGAAGCCGCGCAGGGCGTTTATTGCACGGAGAGGACAACAGAGAACTGGTTCCCACCAGACGGACCATGGGTGAAGTAATACATTTGGCTATGCCCTCTGTTAGTGATGCAAATTGTTTATTTTCTGTCAAACAAATAAATTGCTTTGAGAATGGTAAAGGCATATTGAAAATGTTTTGGGAAAATGCATGTTCTTTTCTTTATTTCTAATTTATGCAGAATTATTCATTGCTGTTTTTTACTCCCTTTTTTCCAAATGTGCTGTTTAAGTTGCTTTGGACAAAAGCTAAATACCTGTAACTACAAATGTGAAAAATGCAATTACAAAATTAAGACATAGCTACAGAATGTATGGTTAGAAACTTGAACATTAAGCATGTTGTGAAAACTGTCAGTGTTTAAAAAATATGTTTCGTCTCCACATCAGAGGCTTTTCCAGCGGTTACAATAAAAATGTCACACATTGAAGTTGCACTTATGTTTCCTGGAAGCTTACCGTAATAAGTGCACTTAGAGCCGCTAGCCAGCATCCTCCTGCTCAACCTGAGCAACAAAAACAGCAGACCCTTTCCACCTCATAAAACTTCATCCAACACTCAGTTCTCCTGGCTGGCGAAGCAGAACCTGGCAGAACCTGAGGAACAAGCCCAGAGCAGACTGATACACACTGAACTTGTAGAGAATAGCTGGCCAGCTTTGGGTGACCATGGTTCCAGGGGTGGAGGTGACACAATGTTAGCATCCTGTTCCTTGGGTTCTAATGCTTTGTTGTTGTTGTTGTTGGTTTGTTTATTGGGTTTCAACAGAATGTCCAGTTTTCAAAATCTAAATTCATCCAGATTCCAGAATGTCTCCTCAAATGACCTATTTGCGGAGGGTTAGCTTTTGTAAGAACAGCGCCCTGTCCCCATGATACCTCTCAAATGCAGCCACGTCTTAGAGCTGATGCTGGTGATATTTCACACAGGATATTACTCTGGCTCTAAGCACAAACTCAAACAGAGACCAGAACACGAGCTCAGACATATCTGAGCTGGCCAGTATGATGATCGAGGCTTCAAATAAGATTGTCATAAAACTAATCGATGTGGAAAACTCAACACCTGCAACATTGTCAGAGCGTTAAATGTCTTGGAGACTTTTTCCTGAGCACCCATCTCTTCTTCGTTGAAGATTTTGGCGCTTATAAAAATAACACCACATAACTTGGAGCAGTAAGCAGTGTGTGTTGACTTGGAAACCAAAACCAAGTCCTCCACCAAATGGGGGTAATGTTTGCTAATCCTGTGGCTGTCTCAAACAAACATACATGTTTTTGTGGATATTAGCCAACCATCCATCACAAAAGCTGTCACTGCTAGCAAAATACTAATATCGCTGTAGTCGCACACTGCCAGATAGGCCTATGCATGTTTAGTGGACATTTAGAAAAACAATCCATCGTAAATGCTGTCATTGCAAGTGAATGCAAATATTTCTGTAGCCTCGCACAGACATGCATGTTCAGTGGATTAACAAACCATCCATAACAAATGTTGTCATGACAAGCAAATGCTAATATCGCCACAGGCCCTCTCATGGTAGTGTGAAGGAAATTGATAGGGTGGTAACCAGCAGAGTTATAGGATGTGGAAGACCAATAAGGCCGGCTGTCAAAACTAGCCGGCATATGGACAGATCCATCACATCTATACAGGTCCCAGTGGGCAAATTGGCAGCAGAAAGCAGCCCAGGAAATTAGAGGCCCAAATTTCATGAGCTAAATTTGACACAATAATCGATCAACTAATGTAATGTAAACACTAAGTATTTAGTAACCTGTTATTAGTGTCACGATGCAGGCCAAACATCATTCTCTAGGGGTTTTCATCTCTATGATCATAAAATGCCCAGGAAAAGTCATGAACGTGCCTGAGCCCCAATCTAAGATACAAGCTAGGGGAAATCCTAAAGGCATTTCATCAAGAAACACTCAAGATACAGGAATGAATGTGGCAATTTAATCCAAAGGAATTCATCTATATGAAATTCAGCAAACAAGTTTGTTTACAGTATGTACTGTATAGTGTACACAGGTGTAAGCGAAGTACTGTACACTATTGGTCAATGCAATGAATAATTGGGTTTATATTAGTCTTCCCAGAAAAGCCCTGGAGGGGGTGTGATGGGTGATCATAGCTGCTGTATTACCTGCTAATCACACTCTAGTCCTAATTTGCCGTTAAAGCCAGTGACTATATTAAATGAGAGACCCACTTTGGAGAGTTCAGTAACTGGACTCACTCAAGGACACCAGATGAAAAAACAGCTTTTGGGCAAACTGATGCTGGTGTTTATTAGTATTCACTGCCCCTAATAAACAAGAAAGAAACATGTCGGAGATGATCCAAGCTTGATACAGATCCAAATTTGTGGATTACCCGATTGGGGATTACCCGACAGGGCTAAATCTTGACTTTCAGCATTTTTCATATGAGGCAGGCGATAAGCATTTCAGCAGCTCAAGCTGAAGGTGGAAAAATGTATGGTTGGCAGTAACGACGCCGCAGCAGAAACGTTCCCCCGTGTGAACACACACACACACACACACACACACACACACACACACACACACACACAAATACTCATAAACACACACACACACACACTATGGCCACTATAGCCACACCACACCCCTGGTTTGTCCCAGAGCTCCCATCTCCTGGTGCTACTCACACACTATGCCTGTGCCATCAGAGGGACTGGCACCATGCCTTCAGAAAGGAAGTCAAACAACTCAGTAGCCAATCCACTCTTACCTTCAAATGGATGAACAGGGGATACAGACACACACACACACACACACAGACAGACAGGTACACAGGTAATGAGTCGGAAATTCGGTAGGACGTAATGTGTGGCTTACTGTTAAATATATGAGGTACTCCCAAATATTTGAGCAAAAATCTCTTCCTCCAGGCCCCAGCTGTGGCGCAACTGGCCGCACCACCTGCACCGTACATCGGCGACTCGGGTTCGATTCCCGCCCCGAGGTCCTATCCCCCATTAGCTTCCTGTCACTCAACAGTCCTGTGTTAGGATAGGTTAGTTCACATGGTAGGGAGAGCACTGACTGACAGGCGGGGCTTCAGTGATGTCACTACCTGTGGCTAATTAGTAAAGGCACACCTGCACTGATTATAGAGGGATTGTTTTTTGGGTTAGGCCTGCGGCAGAGGCCTGTGAACATGTGTCTGTTTGCCACAGAAGACAAAGGCAAACTGGAATCCCCTCATTTTTGGTTAAACTCTTTGGATTATGTTTTACCACCAACAAAGCAAACTGAACAAATAATCTGATGCTTGCGCTGGCCATAGACTATCTTAGAGCCACCGGGCCGTGAGAGCCACAGGTAAGTGACCTCTCACTGGGCTCTGCCAAGCTGACACGCACACACACACCCACATGCTAAGTTATACTTCCACGCATTTCCATCATGTAGGGCTAGTGGATAGGGTTAGCTGTTGTGGGGTTGACCATTACTTTAGGTTGCGAATTGCGGGAGGCTTTTTACTGATAATACCCTAGCTGGCCTCGCTGTTTCGTAACACGCCATTATAAATTACATTGTGTCCATGCTGAACTCAGGCTCTCCATGGGAACTTTGATGTGATGAAGACATTCTCTGTTTAACAGACATCATACATCCTCACCCCCACATCACTGAAGAACATACGGTACCCACGAGGCAGTGTGTGACCATGACACCTCCCTCAGGATGAGTCACACACTTAAACCATGTAATGAAACAGTTTCACTTCATCACAAATCCCCATGCTGGAGCATGCAGGACAACCACTCCCATTTGTCAGCAAGCCCCCATGTCTGTTTGTCTGTCCCCATGCAAACACACACACACACACACACACACACACACTGTCGTCATCGTACACCATCGTATACTTGTAGGACACTCTCACTTCTACAAATAAACTATACAGTACTTTATCTTCTCTCTAACACACAGACAAACATGTACATAAACACACAAACTCTCTCTGTCACGTTACTCTTTCTCTCTCTCTCTCTCTCTGTATATCCATGTCCCACTCTCTCTATTTATAAAAGGTTAGACATTTTTATCCTGAGACAGACATTTTCTTGAGTTTATTGTGAACAGCTCTACTGCCTCAGCTTTCAGCTATCCTTACATTATCTCTTAAATACTGTAAGGTTTCAACTACATTACCTCTAAACTGAGCATTCAGCTAGTCCTATTGTTGATTTTCAAATGCCTTTCTTACGCTGCAGCTCCAAAGCTCCAACATGTCTGAAGAGAGCCATGATGAGGGCCACCGGCACCAGACCAACTAGCAGCCCAACATGGCTGTTTGACATTAGCCCTGAAACCACTCATCCATGAATGGAAACAATGCTTTCGTGAATGCGCCAAACATCCACAGTCATCTTAGTCCATCAATTACACAGCTGTAGGAGGGGATGTAGTAAACAAAAAACACTTTCAAACAGGGCTTCAAACGACCTTAGAGAGAGAAGTCAGTCAGCCAAGGCAAGGCAGGCCAAAGCCCTCGACTGAGTGCAAAACTATTCTGTCTTGCAGTGTGAGCTTATTCAGGACAGCCTAGAGTCAGAGGCCTTTACACGCATACACTCACGTCACACACATAAGAAACACTTGTTAAAGTAAGAGCAGCCACTGACTCGTTAACACACAAATGGCGCTGAATGACATAGAGAGAACTTGGGTGTGTGTGTGTGTGTGTGTGTGTATGGGGGGGTGGTTGTCTTGGGGTCAAGGGAGTGTCTGCTCAGCTGATGTCATTTGTTAGCACTGTAATGTGCATTAGCCCTGTGTCAATCAGGTGGTCTTGTGCAAAGAGAGAGAACGAATCCACAAATTTGGATCTGTATCAAGCTTGGATCATCTCCTACATGTTTCTTTCTTGTTTATTAGGGACAATGAACATTAATAAACACCAGCGTCAGTTTGCCCAAAGGCTGTTTTCTCATCTGGTGTCCTTGAGTGAGTCCATTCGCTGAACTCTCCAAAGTGTGTCTCTCGATCGCTGTGTTCAGGTTCCCCCTGTGATGCCCTGTGGGCCCGGCAGGACGAACAGGCCTCTCATCCTCCAGATGAGTTGGCCTCCCTCAGCCTTGACGTGACGATCTGCTCTCTGTCTGCACTTCATGTGGACGGGTTGTGGGCAGTCATCCAGACCCATCCTGGCCCACTCAACAATTTCATTCTAAAGAGGCGGCTTCCTTAAAACAGCCTTGCAGCGTAGAGCTGGGAGACTTAACCTGCAATCGTCCATGTTTTTGGACGTGCTACTATGTAGATGGTCTGAGCCGTGACCATGCCACCCGCCTTCCAGTTGACCCTCTCAACATGTTTTGACAAAATCCACAAGTTGGAATTACACCTCTGCCAACCAACCTGCCACCAACACCACAAAACTGGGAGAACAAAGTGTTCTCTCCTGTTTTGTACGTTTCCACGAGTGGTTGACGGTGATATAATCATGTTGCTGTTTTGGCTAATGTGATGCGCTCATGCACACACACGGACAATATTTCTGTCAAAAGCTTTTGTTATTTGCGTGTAGTATCAAATGGCCTCTCCTGCGACTATTTCTTCATTTCAACAAAACCAGGATGAAGAGATTTGCTGTCACAGCTCTGGGTCTGTGTCTGGTTGTAGATTATAGTGCCTTCACGGTGAGCACAGGCAGTAAGATCTCCAGCAGCAGTGCAGCGCGACGAGGAAAACAGCTAGTCTGCCATCTGGTTTGGCCGAGGCTGGTTCATAATTACCCACTCATCTCGTCAGCACACAACGCGTTCCTCCACTGATAATTGTGCACACTGTTCCCGTTTTGCCTAATGAAAAAGCTTCACATCGCGGCGCTCGTAGACATCTCTCCTCACCTGCTCAGTGGACTGCGGCTCTTCTCACCGTGCCCCATAAACACGCATGCTTCCCATACTTCCCATCTCACCAGGCTCCTGGATGCTTTCAGCGTTAACGCGCCATGTGGCATGCGGCAGCATCTGTTTCAGCCAAGACTTTACAGTGGATACACACATGGGCTCCCTTACAGGCTTGACTGCAGGGTGGGCCTGCTGATGGATGATGGTGTTTTCTGTAGCTGTTCTGGTCATGGGGCAAGGTGCCGGCAACTCCGAGGTCATGAGTTCAAAACCCGGGCAGAGCCGGCTAACTAGTGGAAATGTGCACATGGGGAAAATGTGCTGTGTTTTGGTTTTGGTTATGATTAAAGCTCTGTGAAAATGGAAATGAAGCTGGGGCACACACATCCCGCGTCCCAAACACTGCTGCTACAGGCACCCCTCGGCTTGTTTTCCAGAAGCCTCTGTGAACAACTGGAATGCTTGTTGGGTAATGAGAGGACATCACTGGTAGGTTAAATCACCATGGACTGATGTTTCAAAGCTACCCAGGACTTCTTCTAAGGACCTGATAGAATTCTGGGATGCCTTTTAAATGAACGTCTGCAGAATAAGTATCATCATTTTGAAATTACAGAAAGTCCATTTTCTCATTTGGTGAAGTGAAGGAAAGTCCTTACGCTTCACACAGTAAGTTGTAATTCTTGTAAAAGAGTGTCATGGTAAATATATTCAAACAACAGTGCAAATAATCTCTTCTAGATGAAACAAAACCCTGTTGGAAACATTTGGTCAGATGCATTTTTATTGTCTTTATTTCTACTTACTGATTTACAGTTTTCTTGATTTACGCTTCCTCTGTTCCATGTGTGATGTTGGCTTGAGTGTGTCTGTTTCAGAGGTACCATTCACTGTTTTTATCATAAATCACCAACCATCCTCATGACTACAGAGCCATAAAAATAGTTTTGGGGAAAATGCCTGATGAAAGACATTTATTTAGAATCTTATTTCTGGTGTGTGTGTGTGTGTGTCTGTGTGTCTGTGTGTGTGTGTGTGTGTGTGTGTGTGTGTGTGTGTGTGTGTGTGCGTGTTTACGCGTTAGAGCTGATGTATGTGTTTAATCTTCTCCACTGTTTACAAGGTGTCAACAGCAAATGTATTCAATTGCCAAAGAAACACCAAATCACTGAATGCCCATCTGAACTTATCAATACTCTGGAGAGTGTATGGAAAATTGACAAGTTAGTCATTCCTAGGGAATGAGTACTATAAACTGGTGTGAACTTCCAATGGAAAATAACCTCAGCGAGTTGTCTATATAAAATGTGCTTTAGATCAGCATTGGAATTACAGACCCAGATTGGCGAATGAAAAAATAACACTGATGTGAACACAGCTTGTTGAAATAGATCTCAATAGACCTCATTATGACACAGCACAGATGAGAGCAGGTCGGTTTTTAATTGAATTCTCATCTATTTTAAACCTCAGAATAGAAAACACAGATCATGCTTCCTTGACTTTCTTTTGATCACCAATAAAAACATAAAAACTCCAAGTGGAGACTGACAGAGGACACAAACAATAGCAAATGGTTCAGTTCAGTCCAGTTGTTTTGACATGGTGTCCAGCACATAAGCTCTAAAAACACATGACTCATTTGATTCTCTCCTCCATCACCGCTGTGACCAGTCCATCCTCAGTTCACCCATATGCTGGTCTGTAGTGCAGCTCTACTGCCACGTGTCATGGAGAATACTGCTGGGTTTCATTAATTACATACTATATACCAATTTAGCAGACGCTTTTATCCAGTAGCCGACACTATACACTTCAGTACACCGGTTAACACTTCAGTTAGTAGAATGTCACTCAGCAACCATCGGATGACTTCAGAAAAACGTGTGCAGTGGTCTCTTAACTTAGTCAAATGAGCGCACATTCTCATGATATACAAAAATGATGCCTCCAGGGCTCTGTATAATGGCACGTGTAGGCTAAGGGATAATCAATGACGCGCCGTGCTTTTATAGGAAAATAATGCACGTTCGAAGTGGTAATAAGGTCCCGACGCTGCAGGCTAAATTGGGAAAACAAAGAGAGAATTAAAAACAAGAATCTGTGAACACAAGTGTGCAATAAGAAATAGAGATGAGAAGTTGTCAGTTGTCAATTTCTATGAATTTAAACATGATGTTAGTGACTTGAAATTCTGTGGGTTGGAAAGTGTGGTTACGCCAAAAAGAGGCGGAGACAGAGATCATTTATAACTTAGAAGGAAATGTTTTTGGATTCATCTGTTAGACACATTGAATGGACTAAATGAGGAATTATTGTTGCATTGCTTTTTATGATTTGTTTGTTGAATTTATTGTCATGTTTTCATGTTAATTAATGAAGTCATGTGGGTGGATACGAGTGCAGTGATATATATATTGATTGCACCTGTTTATGTTTGCTTGCCTGACACTGAAGAAGGGAGATAACCCGAAACGTCTGTCCACAGGCAATAAAAAGTTATGCATGACTAGAAGTGCTATACTCTCGTTTGATATGGCATACGAGAAGAAATATAGAAATGGTGGGCGAATCAGATAGGTCAAAAGGGAGAGAGAGAGAGAGAGAGAGAGAAAGCGAGAAAGAAGGAGAGAGAGAGCATGGCCTCCTCCAGAAGAGAGAGCAGGCAGGGCAGTCAAAGACAAAAGGCAGAATAAAAGATGATAAAAAGGGGAGTGAGAAGACTGATCAAAAATGATCAGATATGAGATTTTAATTTCTGCTTTGACCAATATAGCTTGAGTTCCTGTCTTTTCCTGTGGTCCAGGGGAGGCCTGGGCCTGAATTAGGCCCTCAGCAGGGTGATGGGAACTGAGACCAAATGGCAGCTGAAAACAGTGGTTTTATAGTTCACATAGACGGGGGTGCTGATGATTACGAAGGCTTTTGTCCATATAAGACCTTTCCACTGTTGTAGGCATGCAAATGACTGGCCTTACAGCAGCAAGCTAGTTGTTGATCTTGTAGAGATGCACTATAAAACTCTGAGTAAGATCTCATGCTATCAGCACAATTTACATCATTCACAGTGGCGCCACTCAGATAAAAAAGTGCATTCTACATGTATGTTGGGACAGTGATGACAGACAAACCGAGAGGGAAAAATGAGTAGGCTTTCCTTTTATCTCCAACAAATCATGCAGTCTTTGTTGACGGTCTAATTTATAATACTGTTCTGTTATGGATTTGCACTGAATTGATTCTCAAAACACAATGTGTTCTGTATCAGTTCAATAGAGAACACATCTTTTCCCTTTCAAATACGGGACGAGCTATGGGGCATGCTAGCCCAGCTCCTTAACCACTATGCTACCACCCACCATTCTCTATCCACCATCCCATAAGTAGGAGTGTGCATACAAATAATTTAAGATATTCATACAAATCACCAGCGCTATCTCAGGAGTGCATTATCAAAAGCATAAGATGGATAGCTTCTGGTCTTTCCAATGCAGTACAATGAGTCTCTAGTAGCACAATGCAAAGATGATCCCTTATCTGACTACATTTGGTTGTCTCCCTTTTACTGTAGGTCTCTGCGTTGTGTAAGATGGACCCTCAAATACATTACATGAAACAGAACAAAGAAAAGGTTTATATTATATTCAAATGTATTATTATTGTTATTGTTGTTGTTGTTGTTATTTAACCAAGGTTTTTTACAGTGATACTCATGGAATGGGCAGCTAGAGGGCTGTGAGGAGATCATAGTTGAATGTGAAAAAAATGTTGTGGAATCACATACTGTACAATCACAGACTGCACCTTTAATTGAGGTGGTAGCAGAATTTTAACCATTCTACCATCATTCTGTGTGCTATATATACAGTACATATGTGTGTGTGTGTGTGTGTGTGTGTGTGTGTGTGTGTGTGTGTGTGTGTGTGTGTGTGTGTGTGTGTGTGTGTGTGTGTGTGTGTGTGTGTGTGTGTGTCATACAATGTGCCAACAATCTACATGGCAGGAGATTGTACGACTGCATATTTGCAAAACCATTGGACAAATGTGCTCGTTGGCTCCTCGCACACGACTGCTGCACGGCTAACACCCTTCCAGGGTTCCAGGAGCCGTCTAATTTTACTTTAACGGGCCTTCGACCTGCCTCGAAACGCTGCCATAAACTCATTTATGGCCCCTACAGCCTTGAATTAGGCTGTTCCTGCCTTCCACTCCCAAACACCCGACGCCATCGCCATAGTAACCACTATTGCTCCTCAGGAATCTCATCCTCACACCTCCATAAAAGAGGATGCTACAGAAGTCTGGCGTGGCAAGAAATTAAACTGGACATTCTCAGGATTCCACCCTGCTGGGTCTGTGTGATGTGCTCGTGCATGTACTCAGAGACTGCTGAGTCTTTCTGGGACCCTTTTAAGGAAGTTGCCAATTGTGCATGCAGAGGCAGACAACTGTTTGCCAAATAGCCATTTTGGGCACAGAAAATGAAACATTTCAAATGTTTTTTTGTTGCATTTATCTTTACAGTTTTTTTGTGGTTCTGTATTGCAGTTGCAACTGAGAACAACAGGCTTCTTGTGTGTCTCAGGCATCATGCTGTGACTTTTACCCTCAAAACGCACACAGGTACACACAAACACACACACACACACACACACACACACACACGTATACACATACACACACACAGATTCTAGGTCACAAACCAGACCTGCCAGAACCTGGTCCACAGCTGTGCTTCAAAGTCTGTGATAACGCGTCACTAAGCTTTGAGCTTTAACACGTCAATGTGCATTCAGTTAAAGTTGATGTGTTGGCCAAGGGTCAGATACTTAGATACCTAGGTTCTGCTCACCACCCGTGATCAGAGATGTTGAGATCACACAAACACGGAGATCAGATGTCGTCGACCAGACTGTAACTAATTCACAACAAATTGCTGTAATTGTTTGATTTCTGCAGTTGGGCTGAGTTGGAGCACAACGACTTTTGAGGGTTTTAGCTCATTCACCGTATTCCCCAGAGTGTGATAAGTTGATACATACCCTTCCCATTTCTGTGCGTGCAGTTACTCAGTCTGACGCACTCACCGCTAGCCTAGCTTAGCACACGTGCCTCGAAGTGCTTCATCAGCCTACACCTCTCAATAGTGACAAAAGAACTCCAACATTTTCCTATTCACATACTGTGATTTGTATAGTTACAATGTGTACAAATAATATGGCAATTGAGACACAGCCCTTTTGTTAGCATACTGTATAGGCTACACATTTTGAACTCTGTTTTCATTCAGGGAAATCAATGCTCCTTGGGGTTTGAAGAAGTAACACTGGAGCTTTTCAGGTGCTGCCTGCAATTCACTTCGTTCAAATGCTTCAACGGAATGTGAACATACAGTAGTGGAAATTATGTAGCTAGCTTCCTTCAAGAGAACGACATAAATGATCAATATCTAGGTTTCTCATGATGGTTATACGACAGTGAATTTGCAGTCTGACAGTTTCTGTTACTTAACCATGAATATATATTACAGAACAGATGTTCTGAGTTTGAAGAAGGCCAGGGCCAAGGAGTCATGAGTAGCCAATACCTTGACATGGATGAATGTGGGGTAGAATGTAGGCCTACCTTTCACTCCGTCTGAGCAGTGGCTCTTCTGGGGGAGCCGTAGAGTAGCAGTAGTGTTGGTGTTGGTGTCCCACGCCTCATGTGGGGTCAGTACCCATGGAGACACAGGTTCCAGTCCAACCTGGGGTCATTTCCAGAACCCACCCCATCTCTTCATTGTCTTATCAAACAAAAGGTAAAAAGCCCAAAAACTGCATTTAAGACTTATTACATAGTTATAACATAGATTTGGATTTTGCCACTGCATGGACTGTGAGCATGAGTTGACTTTGTGGAGGTATTTTAAAGCTGGTATACAGTAGGAACAGAACAGTCTGTGGGAGGACTCAAAATTCCCTGAATTCAACAAAAAGTGCACTGGAGGAGACCACATCTTTCGCAGTCATGAAACAGTCAAATACTCTGACACTCAAAAGACAGAACAAAGTCAAGCTTGGAGCAACTTCTGGGCAGTATCTGAGCCACATCCACTCAAAAGTCTCCGCTAATCAGAATATTTATGCAGACCTTCACAGCAATGTTTTTTTTTTTCAGCTGAGCCTGAATTCCTCCTCTTGATCTGCAGCGCAACCCATTCATCAAGGTGAAAGCCGTTTTAGAACGCAGCGTCTCTACAGTATATTCATGAACTGTTCTCCGAGTGCCTGCATGCATAATGAAAAGAGCTGTGCAGGCGTGCGTCCACAGCTGTGCTCGCCGTGCGCTCCCTCGGGAGACGCCACCAAGGTCGACCACATTCATCAGATCCGAGTACCTGCGCTCGGCCATGACGGTGTGACAGGTAGGACAGTCCCTTCCTGTCACTTAAAAAAAAAAAAAAAAAAAAAAACTAAAACGCTCAACAATTTCCTTCCACTCTTTTTGTTCCCTGCTGTCAGATGCTGTTCAAGGCTGGGACATGGTGACATGCCTGCAGAACATCCAGTTCTGTGCGGACACAGGGACAGAGGATGAGAGAGGGACATGAGGGACAGAAAGGAGTGTATGGCAAACACAGATAAAAACTAGATCCAGTAGAGTGTGCCTTCCCTCCTGAGCCTCCACACATCATTTCGGTGGGAGGCCACATCCACTGACTTGTACGCTGAACTCAAACTAATGGCTTTCTAGGATTGCCTGGCAAGCAAAGGATACAGAAACAGAGAGAAAGAGAGAGAGAGAGAGAGGGAGAGAAAGAGAGAGAGATTTTATTAGTGTCATATCTGAGGGCTACTGTTTTAGTGGTTAGACACTGAATCTCATTTCAAATGGATCAATCATCAAATTGGCCACAGGTGAGCACCCCCATGAAAACCAATTTGACATGTTAACTGTTCACAATAATCGGCTCATTTTTGTCATTAAGTTGCGACCCAAAAGCATTCCTGAATGTTAAGGTGCTTGATCAAATGTCCAGACAGAGGTCCTGAAGGAGGACCACACACACATGCACACCCATACACACCGAGACTCACTTCCTCCCATCTACAAAGATGCCAGAAGGCTCCCTTCCTCCCTCCCTCCCTCTCTCTCCATCCCTCCCTCTCTCTGCGTTTGCCAGAGGAGCTGGGTGGGCCACGACCTGAGAGGGCTGTTTGGGCCCCATCTGAGCTTCAGGTGGTAGTTTTCTCCCACTACTTGTCCTTTTATGAGAACCCACCACTGCACCAGAACCTGAATTACTGTCCTAGCTTTTCTTTTATTGGCTATCAACTCTGTAATCAAGGCATTCTGGCCACTGAGAGCAGATGGGGAGTGGAAGCATGCAACAGAGCGCTTCGTACCTGAAATAGCAGCAGATGCTTTACTGATGCTGACGCTGGCCCACTTCAGGCCCAGAACAGAGCCAGCTCCCTCCACTGAGGTCTAAACTACATGTTGGAGTGCTGCAGACTCATCGCTTCCTCTTCTCCTCTCCTTTCTGTAATCTCCCCTCCTCTCCTCTCAGGTAGAGCACCCTGACATGCTTACAGTAAGGCCTACCTTACACACACTGACTTTGACAAGATTTGGGAAAGATTCTTGAAAGATTGTAGTCTTTTAACTAATGCCCCTCATTCAAGCTCAACGTCAAGCTGTACTTAAAAGACTACAATCTTTCAAGAATCTTTCCCAAATCTTGTCAAAGTCTGTCAATGTAAGGTAGGCTTAACTCACACTTTCTGTGTACATCCTTACCTGCTGCTGCCCATACACCACACAACTTTGAATGGATTTGGAAAAGACTTCTAAAAGACTGAAGTCTGTCTGACCCGCTCACGTTCATAGAGAAATCACAGATTTTAGTTACAGACTATGATTTTGCAAAGGCTGGGAGTTTTGTAGGATAACTATTTACAAGACTGCAAAAAATAATTATTTGCCATCGCGCACTAAACATCAACAAGAGCTCAAAGAGTCTAGTATAAATAATAGCTTACTCTGTTCAAATTCTCCTGCATCTGCGCAATTGTTGCATATGTGACATGTTTAACGTGCAATGCATATTAGGACATTAAAGTAGCTGATGTCGCGTCTCCTCTCATGCATGAGTTTAGATGCGAAGTATATTTGGGCAGATTAATGGGCTATAAGCAGGAACAAGAATACTTATAAGTAATATCCTCACTCTTGCACTTTCAGTTTCACTTTGGAGTGAGGATTATTACTGCGCTGAGTGAGTCTAAGTGCTCCCAATGTTATTCCGCCACACAATGTAGTTATCCCTCTTACCTGCTTAGAAATGCACCACGTTTAGGGAAAACATGGAAGTGTTTGGTTGCTTCTAACTTCATCTCTGTTTGGATCCTAATGAATGCACTGGGCTAGCTAAGTGCTATCACCGTAGCACCGCGCAACAGAGCCAGTGAGTGCACGCATTGAAACGTGAGAGGTATGTATCAACTCGTCTTAGTTAAGGGAATAGTTTAATATGAAAAAACGGTGAAGTGTTGCTTTAAAAATCGTATGGTGTAAGGCAGACATGAAGACATTTCCAAATAAAGGCAACAAATCCATTCTATGGTAAAATGGCTTTCTTGCCTTTATTTGGAAATTTCAACATAGCTCATGTAAACCTTACACCATACAATTTTCAAGTTATTTCACGTCTGAGATTTGGGAAGCGGTCTGGTGTTAACCAGGCTAGGTCAGAGACAAAGTCCAAATGAAATCATATAGTTTACTGGACTTACTGTGCCGGTCTAAGGAGGTTGTACCACACAAACATGTATGGTTCCTGGATAGAGGCAAAGATCCTTCATTACTGACAGACTTCGACAAGATTTGGGAAAGATTCTTGAAAGATTGTAATCTTTTAACTAATGCCCCTCATTCAAGCTGTCTCTGATAGAGGGTTGCAGTTGAGATTGAACAGTTGGTAATGTTTACACAAATATGGCATGTTCAAACGAACAGTTAAAAGAAAAAGCCTTTTGAATGTTTTCCTCTATTCAGAGAATCTGAACACACCCCTGATGTGGTGCTTAGTGCTTACCTCAAGGTCTCCTACTGTGCTGCTGTGTGGGAGCTTTACTCCTCAAAAATCTCTTTGGATTAAAACGTCTTCCAAATGACTAAGTATGAATGCCACGTGTAGAACATCTGTAAGGTCATGTGTAGTCGGCCATGTTGGTTGCCTTCTGTTTCTCTGCAGAAAGAGGCCTGTTCGCACAGAGTTTATGCACAGTTCACTTGGCACAGTTTCAATTTCTGTGTGACATCCTTGTGCAACTTTAATGCATAGACACTCAAAATATGAGTTATCTGTCATCAACAATATACTAGACTTTCTTTGTGTTTAAAAACTACATAGACTAGTTGCACTGTGTACACATAATTCATGAGTATGTGTTTATGTGCATGGGTATGTGTGTGTGTGTGTGTGTGTGTGTGTGTGTGTGTGTGTGTGTGTGTGTGTGTGTGTGTGTGTGTGTGTGTGTGTGTGTGCATACCTGCCTTGCAACCTTCATACCGCCGCCTCTGTTGATTACATTCATGTAAAACATTGAGTAACAAGTGAGAGAGGAGGAGAGGGGGTGTGTTGCTGGGCAGACTGCCAGCTCCTACAGTACATGCTGCTCAGGGCTGTGTGTGTCGGAGAGACGATGGCTTCTCCTCTCTCCTCTTCCCCTTTGCTCTCCCCTCCACAGCACAGCCGCAGGAGCAGCTCACAGCACACAACGCACAGCTGAGACCAACCGCACCAGGTGACAACTACATAACGAGGTGCCAGAATTGAGTTTTTCTGGTCTGCAGTGATGTGTAATTTTTGCTGACTGCTCTAAATTATCTGTGTGTGTGTGTGTGTGTGTGTGTGTGTGTGTGTGTGTGTGTGTGTGTGTGTGTGTGTGTGTGTGTGTGTGTGTATTTTATTATTCGTTACTTCTGCCAAGGAGTTTATGTTTTCAACATGGTCTATCTGTAGGATTGTGCAAAAACTATTGGCCTGGTTTTCATCAAAGAAATGTGAACCATGGGCCAAGAGCCTACAGAACTCCAAGAGGTCTCTAGACCTGTTGCTTGCATTAGAGGCTAATAGCTCATATTTCAATCTTTATAGCAAGGGCCTTTATGGGCAAACTTCCCTGTTATGTTTGCAGTCTTCTTCTGTCATTTCACCCTACAGTATTATAGCACCTGTTCTTCAAACAAGCTCCTTCTACTGTCTACAAACTCTTCAACAAAACTGGAATAATCTGCCTTTTCATCCTTTGCATCACATGCCTGGACTGGGCTTCAACATACGCTCAACCTGGATTCATTTCCTTCCCTGAATGTTTTTAAAAGTACATTAACGTTAGCTCACACTGAACAGTGTCCCTGGTAGGCTATAGTGTTGTATTTTGTTTAAATGCATTAGCTCTCCTTGGCCTTTGTCTTTCTAAATTAAATCAATGCTGCCGTTTTGACCAGGACTGGCAGAAGAGACATTGTATCACAATGGGACCATCCTGGCTAAATAAAGGTTTAAAAATAGTTTAGGTAGAGCTAAGATGCCTGTAGGCCCATTAAAAAAGATTTCCACTTTGGGGTAGATTTTTTTCTAAAGCTGAAGTCTGTTTTCTTTCTTCTGAAGTAGCTGGCTTACCAGCCAGAGTTGGGAGTCTTGTCTCCAGATGGCGCTTCAGTTTTGAAGGCTTCAGTGCCTCATTTGACAGCATTTAGCCACACTCAGCAGCATTGGGCTGAACATCAGCACCTCCATTGACAAAACCATATTTCATATAACTCGGATTGCATTTTCGCTGAGCCTTAGTAGCTTTTGGTAAAATAGATAGTGGTGTGTGGCACACTAATGGTCCCTGACATAGTGGCTGAGAAACACAGACCAGACCACTGAATCTGGAGTTTGTTCAGTGTACTTTGTTACTCTTTTACTGGAACAAGAGAGATTACGGGAACAAAAAACTTCAGCCGCAAAACATCATCATCACCCTTTTTTTCAAAACAACCTCTTTTACAAAGCTGGTTCTGCTGCTTAAATGGATGCATTTCTTTACTGGTCCAGTGCTTGATGAGGATGCTTGGCATAACTGCTGGGAGAACATTGAGTTCCTGGTTGGTTGGGATGCTTAACTTTTAAGAGAGAATGAAAGAGACAGTCATCAGGCCACTCCAAACAAATGAGCCTGTTTTTGTGCAAGAGGAAAGAAACTTCAAAACTCTAAACAAAACATTGTTGAGACAAAACATTCCTCTTAAGCAAAACCAGACTATGATCGAATTCCATTAATGGACAATTAGTCTGAATTTCGTTGATGCACAGTTGGCAACAAGCACGTGAATTAAGCACACATGACCTAAAGCTGATTGGATTGGCACAATCATGCTTACTAATGCTCCCATGTGTAGAGTTTGCTTTTCGCCCGTCAATGAAATAAGAGTCCAGTGGATGAATACACAACCATAACTACTGTACGTAGCCCAAACTCACAGACACACTACTGTAACTGTCTTGCTTCTCCGTATTTGAATGGGAATTCATTAATTGATACTCTGCCAATGTTATTATATTGTTACTATTGTTTAAAGGTACACTATGCAAGATTTTCACCTTTATGATGTCACTTTGGTACGCTACCGAGAAAAACAGCCATGCAACCTCAAACATGACAGCCTGACCAATCTCGTGAGAATTGTGAAACATTACCTTGTCAGTACATATAATTCTATAAACTATAGAGAACAGTTTTTGCCTGTTGTTAGTCCTTCACCTCCACAACAAAAGCATTGTCATTGTGAACAGGGGGTTTCCTATTTACAACAGCAGAGTAAAATATGAATATATTATGACTCTAGAGCAGGGGTATTCAATTAAAATTCAAAGAGGTCCAGTTACTAAAATGTCCTCCCGGCAAAGGTCCGAATCTTAAATTGTCACTGAAAATAGTGTAGGCTACCCTGAAGTTAATAAAATCAATAACGCATGTACATTTCTAGGCCTATTTAATTTATTGTTACATTTCAAGTGTTTTCAAAGTAATATGCTTGTAACATACCAAAAAGTCTTAACTTGAATGGTACTTGAATGCAAAACAATACTGTAGGCTAGTTGTCTTTAGGCTACTAGGCCTACATTTCAAGAAAGACAGACAACAGACACTGAATTTATTCTGAATGGAATAAATATAAAGTGCAAAATAACTTTGAGCAGCCTGAACTTAGGGCCTATTTCAAGCAGCCTAGGCCTAATGTAAAACATTCCGAATCTTTTGAATAAAATAAAAGTGGATCTTTAAGAAAAGAAAAAAAGACCTTTGCATACTGCGTTCTAGTATCCTCTGCTAATAGTTCAGATGTTCTTGAATCTTGTTGTTGAAGCTGACAATGGGATCTGTAAAGTTTCTGCAGCCGCATTAAGCACTCATTCACAGCTGCTGTCCCATCGCTAAATGCTCTCTTGTGTTGCATCAAAATCCACGCAATCTTTAACGAACACTAATTTGCCTGTACATGCATGCGTGATCACACGAGTAGACCTGTCATAGTGTGCTTTCAATTTGATAATTAGGCCTATTATCCTACCTCCGCCGAGGAAAGTAATGTTTTCATCGGGGTTTGCGTTTGTTTGTCTGTTTGTTAGCTCTCGGAGTGCTGTTCAAGTTTTACTTGCCCTCACTGCGGACTTCTGCGTGTACCTTTCCTCTAACGACCCGTGTTTGATCTCAGTGACGCACGCTAACGTCGCCACAGTTTCACAGCGCATATTTACAGCAACACGAACGTATTGGTCCGTCCGTCCATTCATCTTTAAAAGTTCGGTTTTCACCATCATTTTTGAGCAAGCCATTTTCTCTCATCTCCTCTCTCTCCCGCTAGGCCTATTCTCTGTTGCTGAAAGGTAAACAATCGAGTTGATTGGCTTGGCTACGGACGATGCTCTTTGATAATATTAGGCCGACAATTTCAACGGGTCCGGACAGCACCGTCACTGGGTCCGGACCCGGACCGCGGTCCGCCATTTGGTGATGCCTGCTCTAGAGGGAACTCTACAGTCGCCAAATATACCTATATAAACCTACATAGTGTACCTTTAATATTACTACGATAGGTCACTAATAAAAGCTCCCGTGTAACCCTGACCATAAGCACACATCCAAGTGCTACAGCTGCCGCTGCAGAGCAGCAATGCAGATCCCATGTCCAAATGAAGCCATCAGGATTAACTGGTCTCTTAGGCTTCATCACAAATCACACGCTTGCCTCCTCCATGTGTCTTTGCAGGGAGTCTGCCCACCGTCCCTCGTCTCCTCCTCTCCTGATCCCTCCCCACACACCTGCCTGCGGCTCACAGCTGACCGTGTGCTTGGCGTGGACCCGGAGTTCATGTTCCCAGCTGCTCTTGCTCAGAATCATACAGGAGCTTTCTGTCAAGAGTTTGTTTTTTGTCAGACCGGTGATGGATGGCTAAGAGGCCGGGTCTCATGTCATCTTATACTAATGCTGGACTTTGTATTATATACGGCCAGCTGGAGGTACACAGATGGCTATGCCTGATAACAGGCTAAACAGAAACATCCAGAAGACAAAGCTGACGCATGTTGGTGAACAGACGAAGACGCACTCTATTTATCTCCATGACAACCTCCGCGTCCAGCCCGGGAAGATAAGAGTGCCCCAGCGCTGGACGTTTTAATGCAACAAGTCAGCGAGGGTTACTTAGCAGTGGGGCACTAGCGTGATGGTTGACGTCAGAGGAGCAACCAATGTTTACTGCCACGAGGATGGTCTCTGTGGTGTGTTACTTAGAGTGGCACAATGCATGATGAGGTAAGGGTGTGTGTGTGTGTGTGTGTGTGTGTGTGTGCGTGTGTGTGTGTGTGTGTGTGTGTGTGTGTGTGTGTGTGTGTGTGTGTGTGTGTGTGAAATTGTCGAGATGCCTCACACGGTCAGTGTGAGCAGAGAATGAGGAGGGGTGTGTGAAGTGTTTAGCAACACTCGTAAACATCAGCTAGGTGTGAGAGAGCACGACTGCTACCAGCAACAACAACAACAGGGAAACCCTGTGACCTCTGAAGCGAACACATCTCTCCCTCACGCTATCACACACACATACACATACGCACACGCACACACACTCACACACACACACACACACACACACACACACACACACTCACACTCACACACACACACACACACACACACACACACACACACACACACACACACACACACACACACACACACTCACACTCACACACACACACACACACACACACACACACACACACACACACACACACATACACACACTCACACACACACACTCTCTCTCTCTTATCCATCTGTTAGGTCTGCCTCCATCCTTCTCCCCAACCACTGCACAATTATCATAGTGACTCACTCTGAGACGTTCAGCGTCTACATTCCTCTTATTTTGCCAGGGATCAAGATGGGTCAAAGTCACTGGGAACACATCAAGTCATATGAGGGCACTCGGTGCTCCGCTTCATCTGTTGTTGGTCCAACACTATGGAATAGTTTTATGTGAGATCTGCTGGCTACTTGGACACTTTTAAAGAGCGATAACTCACTTTTACACGCAGGCATTTAACATTTAGCTCAGTCTGTGGTTGGACATTTACTTCATTTAATGTGTGCTTACGCATTCGCTTTTCAAACTCTAAATTGTTGTTCTTTCATTGTGTTTTATTGTTTTGCTGGTTTTAATCTGTTATATTATTCATATCTGAGTGTAGAGTAAGGCTACCTGCCTTCTCTAGAACGTTCCATTAGATATTTGACCAGACTTTTCTCTTTCTATCTTTGTGAGCACGGCTGACTAGAGGGAGTTCTCTGCAGGGAGTAGTTGGTCTCTTAGTGACCCCGTACAGAGTGTAAGGTCAGAGTGCCGTCCCCCCTGCCTCAGGCCTCGCAGCGGCCTCCTGTTACAGTGATCCGGTGTAAACGTCCTCGCCCGGAGGTCAGGGGGTCAAGTGGTCCGTCGGGGAGCTAAACAGAGAGGGGGAGCGGCGGGGCAGAGCAAGGGCAGGCACTCAGCAGTGAGCTCGCTCAGAGGAAGTGTCAGCGCTATTTCAGCAGGATGTGACGAGCACGGAGGAACGTGGTAGTGGTGGGTGAGTGAGCAAAGAGAGAAAGAGAGAGAGAGAGAAGGGGTGAACAAGTGAATGAGAGGAGCTTAGCAGAATAGAGATATGAGAACCGGGAAGTCATAGAGAACTTGAATTGAGGTTAGGGAAAGTTTTTTTTTCTCTGACTTTCTTTTTTCTCTCTCTTTCTCTCTCTCTCACACACACACACACACACTTTGCACACATCTCTTTGCAAAGGTTAGTATGCCTGCAGCCTGCACACAAATTTACAAACATAAACATATAGATCCTATATAACCCTATTTTGTCTTTCAATTTATCTAGCAACAAGGAACAAAGGCTACAGAATTTCTGACCAGAAACTGCCATGGCAAACCATGACCTCTTTTTGAGAAAAGCCACGAGCAGATTTGGGAACATGGGAATGTCTCTTGCAGTTTCTTATTTCTCACTTTGTTTCCACAAGCTACAAATAAAGATGCTGTTCTTCATTGTTAGGACATTCTCTGACAAAACGGACTTCGAATCTGTCCATTATGCAACCAGAGAAAATGTTGACGGTCACCATCTCCTGTGCAATTTGAGACGTGCACTGTAAATCAGATGGGTCTTAAACACAAACTGGAGTTCTGTCCAGACAGAGCCAAGCCAGTGAGTCAGCCATGATACCAGCAGGCTGGAGCTCCCTGAGATGGAAGCCCAGCCTCCCTGGAGTCACTCAGGCCTTTACCCATACGCTGGCTTACTGTATGAAGCAGCACAGCTGAACACCACTTAGTGTTACAAAATAATAATAATAAAAAAACATCTACTCCCAAAGTTACTTTGAGTTTGTTTTTAGTGCACTGTCAGCTCAATTATGCTGACCGAGCACAGAGATCTGGACCCAGCTCTGTTGGAGGAGGTGCAGATAAGTACTGTGTTTCTAAGATGGAAGATAGTGTTGGCACATTCATGTCAGGCTGCATCCACATTTCCGTAGTGTTTATGCAACTACAGTCAGACGCTGGGTTTTCACATTGAGCAACTAGAACTTCTGAGTCAAATGCAGACCTCGTTTGGGGCAACTTTTATTTGTACATTAAAACTCGTTTAGTGAGTAGTGAAACTGTTGTATAAAAGCAATACGGCACTTGTTATGGTCGGGTTATGTAAATGACATACCGATGGCTATGATTACTGTCGGCATTCAGCCGCATCACATATTGTATCCTCCTCCACCCCCCTCCATTTCTCCACTCCACTCTCATAGAGGCCAGGGTCTGCAGATGCCAGACTGCTCTTTATCAGTGTTTGCTTTTCCGTGATTGTTTATCTACCAATCATCTGAACATTACCTTGCTGCAGACACGGACCAGACCAGACACAGATCTAAAGCCGGGCTCCTTCTGTCTGCTGACTGCCCTCCTGACTCAGAGCAGCGCTTGTCGGTTTTGCGCTTCCAGACAAACTCTGTCCTCGTCCATATTTAAAAAAGGCAAAGTGAAGCAGGATTTTTGACCAGTGTGGTATCAGCGTGGGAGGAACCAGCCAAGCATGTCTCTTCAGAAATAGAGGCTGAACACAAGACACTGTGGCCTTTGGCAGGCATACAGTAGATCAAGACAGGACGGGGGGAATGAGACTCACTGCCTGGATCACAGTGCCATTCCACATAATTAGGACACTAGACTCTCATCTTAGCCAGCTGAGGCTCTTGTTCTAGTTAAGCTGTGACTCAGGCCCTTGAGATGTGTAAACACCGACTCCACAGCATTTTGTGTGTTTCATATCATACGGCGTCTGAGTCACTGCTCCATACCCAACACATGCACTCACACACCAGCACGTATGTGCGATGTGTCAGACAGGCATTCTCTGTGTGTGAGTCACACTGATCCGCAGAATGAACCGGCCGCTTGTACAGTCACGCAGCCCAGGCCCTCCATCACTGTCAGCCTCAGTCCTGATCTTAAGGGGTAGAAATAGAATCCTTGGATAATGTAGTAATGAAATTCCTATCTTATACTCTTCCCATCTTAACTTAAGACTTAAGATAGGATGTAATGTCTCTACACTCTAATATGGCCCCTGATCTTCTGAAGGGCGATACAGTGTTGCTTGGGCATTTTCCCCAATAGTACAGCACAACAACAAATTTGTTTCTGGTCAACTTTTCCTGATCATCCACTCAAGAAACACTAGGAGTGTGTCATGTGACTGTCTAGAAACAGCGCTCAACAAGTTGTCCTGTGTATCATCACCTTTGACCTCTGACCCCCGACCCATGACTGAGTGCCATCACAGTGTGGCCTACAGTATGTGTTCTGACCGGTTAAATACGGCTCTTTGGCAATGTGGTCAGGATGCAGGTTAACGACTTGATGAGGCTGATTACTAGCGCATTCAACGATAGGAGCTACAGTAGGAGCTGCCAATGGGCCCTGGCCCTCACTCTCTCTGCTCCTCGCTCAGTCACACAACCTGGGGGGAATTCTTCAGACAGAGTCAGAATCCTGCACGTTGAGACCCACTGCGCTGATCTGCAATCTACCTCCTCCTCCCCCAAACTCACCTGATTGCGGGACCTGCAATCACCACGCTCTTGATGAGGTGAATCAGATGTGCTGTGTTTATCAGGAGCCCCACTGATGAGCATATCAAGGCAGGATGGGAGGAGATGCAGGGCGCCCCGACTGGGACAGTGTGGGACTGAATCAAGGCATGTGTGTGTGTGTACCAGCTCTAACTCAATGAAAGAAAGTTAGGGAGTCCAAAGATTTTTACTTACTGCGGTCTGACACATCCGGTCATAAGTGGACGGTAGAGGGGATGACGTTGCCAAATCAACTAAGAAGCCCCACAAAACCAGACATTTCTTCAAAGTAGTCTGACTCTGAACATTTATAAGCAATTGTGGATGCTAAAACAAAAACTTCACAGGATGTTCCATAAACACTCCACATTACATAAATGTCACATAAAATGCAAGTATGGGTCATTGAAATCGCCTTACATAATTACATTTAATTACAATTAATATCTTCAAATGTTTTTGAATGCAGCACAAGCCACCAAAGTGGTGTAAATGTTTTTATTTTTTGTTATCTGCAGAAACAGATGTCTTTTTTCAGAAGCTTTATGAGTTTGAGTGTTACCATGGATTCAGGCAAAAACAAACACATCGTAAGAAAATACTTTCTGAACAAGAGAAACCTGTCCCCACTTACAGTCACCAAATCCAGGCAATCAGGGCAATGATCTAGTCTAGTCCATGTCTGTGATCAGGGGTGAATAACGCACAATTGCCACATGTGCTCACAGACATGCTGGTGAGCCTCATATGAAAATCATTAAAGAATTTGTATGTCTTAAAGGAAAAGCATGGTCTAAAAACAACCAAGGTATATGTTTGGATGGTAATGAGTTTAACCCTTCGTTGGTGACCAAAATGGCATTAATCTGAGAAGTTTTCAGTAGCCTAAGCCAGGAATATGCATACACTATGCAAGGAAATATAGCATAGCTCCCAAAAAAGTGAATAGCTTAAAGCCACTGACTTGGCTCAAAATATCATCATACTTCTATGCTATTGTGAGCAGCGGTGGACAGTTAGATGTAATTAATTTCTTGGTGATTTATTCATGTACAGTATCTGTAGCCTACTTTACCGAAGTCTTTCTATTTGGAGATGCTTTGACTCCCCTAGTCATTATTTCAAAGTCAAAATTCTTATTTGTTACTCCATTACATTAAGTGATATCTGTCATTCCATTTTACCAAAGCGAATGTAAATTGTAGGCTAAGCGAGGTGAAAGTAATGCGCTGTAAGCACACTAATCTGTTGGACCATTGTGCACGTGTTGAATCCGTCACAGATCCGCTGCAGCATTTTGAGAATGCTTTATACTCGTGCCTTACACTGCATAAATCGATGGAAATGATGGAGAAAACAGTTGGCATTGACACTGACACCCTTGGCCTTACTCATGCAATTTGTTTTAATAAGTGGAAAAGAAGAGCGACTTTTTTTTTTTTTAAGTGTCTTCTCTGCCTGCCTAGGCACCATACAATTGTATAATTGCTTGGTCTCTCCTAATGGTAATGGATTGTTTTGTGCTTAAGATCTTTTGATACAACTTTCAAACACTGCTGTGCTAAGAGTGGCATTCATATTTTCACCTAAAATCCATTAATTGAGTTTTGATGTGAAAATAATAAAAGGACATTAGAACCATAATCCACCAAGATACTTTTACTTTTAATACATCGAAGTACATATGAATGGCAAATACTTCTACACTTCTTCTCAAGTGGAGATTTGAAGTGAGTGCTTATACTTTTACTGGAGTGATATTTTACACAAGGTATCCTACTTCCATTCACACATCCACCACTGATTGTGGGGAGAGACTCTTCAGACAAAGCAAAGTATTTTTACCTGTAAAACATTAACATTATCATTATCTAACCATTCCCATTCCTCTGGTCATCATCATCTTGAGCACCTGAGTTTCTTTTCATGGTGTTTCATACTGACTTGGGCCCGAACAAAGTCCACACACTGTTTGAGAGCCATCATACATGGCATTTGGTACACTTCCTCTGGTTGGGTGGAATCATAGCTGATGCTAACTGCAGCGAAAATGACACCACAGTTTGTTTACACCAGGTTCCAGACTACTTTTAATGACTGACCTTGACCTGAGGGGTATGTCACAAAGGCAGGATTAAGAAATCCAAGATAAGCGATAAAGCAAGGCCTGACCTAGCGTTGTCTGGTCATCACACCAGGACAAGCCAGGGGTAAGTAATTCAGGATACGTGCATAATTCTTGTTTTTCTTCCAAATAACCCACAGTTGAATTAAAAAGACACAGAAAATTGCGTCATTGTCATGCTCTGGCCTGTCAAACAAGTTGTTTATATTTGAGTTGAGTTGCCAATCAAATCCATCTCTCCCTTGTGATGATAGCTTATTGGATGAGTATAGCTTGCTTGTCGCTTCCCATATACAGAGCCAGGAGTTTGTTGAGTGCATGCTCTTGGCTGCCAACATAGAACTTCACTGAATGTGTTAACAAGTCTATTGGATATGATGACATGAGGGTGGTTACACTTTCTGTCACTTGCCCATGGACTCCAGGGCCAAAATGTTGAACTAACAGGCATTCTATAAACAATGAATTTTATTGAACAGTACCAGCAACTGAATTAAAACATAGAACTGAATCTACAGTACATGGAAGTGGAAAGCATTGCTATGGTATCAAAAACAATACTGTAAACAAATGTCAAAAGCGGAGTGTGCCTTACCCATGTCGTCGCCTTTGTGTGGGATCCTTAAGGATCTTGGTACACAATCTCTAGTTTTTTTTAAAGACAGTGTTTGTTTAAACAGTATTGTCTGTCTTCTAACAGTCACGGCTCAGCCCAGCTCCCTGTCCTCCATGGAGACAAAGTTATGCTTTTCTGCAGTAAACGTTCCTCTAAGCCTTTTAAAACAGACATCGAAAGAGTGTGTTTTGTAGAGCACATAATCAGAACAGCATGAACTGACATAAGGTGTGTGAATTCCTCTGTGTTTGTGTCGTACCTCTTCAGTATAGTATAAAGGTATGACTTGAACTTCCAGAATCATACAAATAAGAATACAGTGCATCCGGAAAGTTTTCAGACCATTTCCAGTTTTCCACATTTTGTTAGCCATGTTTCCGACGACTTATCTCATCTTAAAATGGGACCAATTTTTTTTCTAACTAATCAGTTCTCCACAAAGATATATATACCGCATTTTTTGTTTGGAATGTTTTGTTTATTTATTTCAAAATATTTTTAAAAATGAAATAATACTTACATTCAGACTCTTTGTCATGATATTGCAATTGGAGTGTGGTGCCTCAATTACTGGTCCATGAGATGCCTCTACAACTTTATCGCGGTCCATTTGTGCCTGGTTGAACTTGAAGAACAACAGCCATTAGAGTAGCCCTCCTCCAATCAGGACTTTATGGTCGGGTAACCAGGAGGCGGAAGCCATTTTTCACCAAAAGACACATGACAGCCCACTGGGACTTTACTAAAAAAGTCTTTCAACAGCCATCAGATAATGAGAAGTTAAAATCTGGTCTGATGAAAATTGGAATAAAGTCTGGCCACAATTCCCTACAGCATGTGTGTAGGAAACCAAATGAATTGAGTCCATATTAAAGCATGGAACACAACAAAACATCAAAGGATCTGAAAACTGTGTATGTAAGCCACACAATGTTTCTGAGATGAATAGCCAGTATTTGCTCTAAAAACAACAGTGAGACAGTGACTGTCTTCTGGTTATGACTTGGTGAATGTCCCAACAAGCAGGGCTCCAGCGGGACTCCATTTTGCAGTTCAAATATTTCAGCGCAGACATCTGAGCGGATCTGTGCAAAATTAAATATTAATAAGGACCAGACCACCATTCATAGTCAAGTATTCCCTCCAATCCCGTTACAAGTAGATATTTTGTGAAGGACACAATATAAATATTTTACATTGTGTCTCGCGAAGCGTGACACATGTCCACTCTGAAATATCCAATATGGTACAAATGTGTGGATTAGCCTATAGTGGCAAGATATAGAGTATAGGCTGATTGACAATAATAATTGGTGAGCTATATAATTGGTGATCTAATTACTACAATTCCACAATGCTAGTGTGTAAAATTATAGCTACAATGAACGTTTAGTCAGTGTGATTACTGAATATCGGAGGAATGTTAATGCCAGTAAAACATTTTCAGAAGATGATTTAAACTTAGTTGTGAAGACCAGATGCAAGGCATGTTTTATGAACAATGCATACTGTAGATGCACAGCAACTGTCCTGCAAGTCCAATAAGAGATAAAAAAAAATCAATCAGCTGATATTGTTGGAGACAAAGTTATTAAAAGTATTCATAGTTACATGTTGATCCAATAATTGGTCATATAATTGGTCAAAATTCATTGCCAATCTTTGTGGTCCTGTAAAAAGCATTTTGACGCAGACTCTAAAAAAGTCCAGTTGGACATGCCAAGAAACACAGCAGATGGTAGACTGGTTGCCAATGCAGGCTTCAGTGAGTGCTATATGCACTGAAGTGTTTTACCAGTGTTTTAACCTTAACAGCCCCTATAATGCGTTTTTAGGGTTGGTTTTAGACAACAGTGGGGAGAGGAAGATTAACAAGGTTGTGAGTGAGATTCACAGACAGAGCTGCAGCACACACACAAACAAAAAACACACTCACGCAAAGAGACACACACATTTGCAAACGCACATACTGTACACACACACTCACACAAACACACACACACACACGCGCACACTTACTGTACAGCGCACAACACACTCCGAGTTACTGCAGATTCCTCTACATACATCTGTTGGCTCATCTGCCTTGGGTCCATGTCCAGCACAGCTAGGGTAATTTACAGTTTTGTGGAAAAAGACATTCTTATTACCTTTCTCCTTCACTGTGTGTGTGTGTGTGTGTGTGTGTGTGTGTGTGTGTGTGTGTGTGTGTGCACGTGCGTGCGTGCGTGCGTGTGTGTGTTTAAGTGCAACCTCTTTAACCCTTAGCCCACACTTCCTTAAGCAATTGACACTGAGAGGTTTGCCTGCTCTCTAATTGACAGTGTTGAGTAAGACTGATGTAACTGCTTGTCTCTACTGAGCAGCTCTGGGACAGGCAGACACATGCCTATGGACACACACACACACACACACACACACACACACACACACACACACACACACACACACACACACACTACTGACATACACATACAAAAGTGTATGCTGAAGCTGAAGAAAGTGCAGAAGCAGGTGTGAATTTATGTGACAACCTCTTCAGGTCCAAGATTTACTGACAGCTCCAGTCATGCCATGAGGTGAGGAATGCAAGATCAACTCATTCTTTCTTTCTTCTTTTCTGTCTTTACATCTTTCTGCCTTCTTTCTATCTTTCTTCTCTATATCTGTCTATTTGTATGTGTTCCATACTTTTACTCTGGCTTTGGCTGCTTTGCTTTTAAGAGCAGTAACAAAAGGGGGATGATGGACATGTTTTAACATGCTCAGAAATACATGCACCTTATGCTGTACGCTGACCACTGATTCAGTCAATTAATAAAAGTACCACAGCCTGATATACAGTACAGGGAAAAATAGCACATGCTGTCCAGCACGCAAATCTTTTACAATACAACCAGACTGACAGACTGTTCTGGACGTCGGAGTGATAGATCCTTTGACCCCTGAATGCGGGTGTCATACTGCTGGACAAGTAGCCGGATGATAATTGCCTTTCAGCTCTTTACTGACTCTTTATTCATCCCCAAGAGGAAATTCAATTTACATGGTTCAAAAACAACTGAAGTTGCACGACTTGCACGACTCTTTTCAGGCTCCCCCATTGTCTCACTCTAAGTGTATGAAAGTGTTTGTCCATTGCTTACACTAAAAATTAATGCTTAGACCAACAAAATCTAATCTTCTTCTTACCATATCTTAAAAACCTTTTAGAGTTTTACTTTGTTTTGTAATTCTGCAACACACTTATTGCAAAACACTACTCACTGTTACATTAGATAGTGCTATGTCTTACTTGGCTTGTGTGCAGAGTTTTGACATAAAAAGTGTGCAAGCAATCAGCAAAAACTCAATCAATTTGTAGATTTAACACTGTGTGTTTCTCTCATGCCCTCAGACCTACAGTACGTATACACTGCATGGATGACACCTATATACAGTACTTGTCTGCCTGATAACTGCATCGAATATTGTAAAATATGACCTCATGTAATTATGCCACCACCCACCAGCAATATTAAGTACTTGTTTACTCCAAAGTTAGTGCAATAGTGGAATCGTTTCTCAGTAGCATAACTGCATGTGATTGGTGTGACTGTGATAGGTCCTGCTGAAGTGGCTGGCTGTGGTTTCTGGGCCTGGGTGTGAGGTATTGCCAGGGGTGTGTGTGTGTGTGTGTGTGTGTGTGTGTGTGTGTGTGAGGGGGGGTGACTGGCCACTGGCCAGACCCAGCTGCATATGGGGGCCAGAGATGAACCGCAGATGAACCACGCCAGATTTATGCTTGACAAACAGCAGCCTGCCAAAGGTATGAGTCAATTTGCCAAGAGGAAAATAAAATGACAAAGAAAAAAATAAGGATGGGATAAAGAATGAATGATTGTGACACACACACACACGCACACACACACACACACACACACACACACACACACTCACACACACACACACACACACACACACACACACACACACACACACGCACAAACACACACACACACACACACACTCACACACACACACACACAAACACACACACACACACACAAATAAATTAAATTAAATTCAAGAAAGCTTTATTGGCATGAACATTTCAGCAACATTATTGCCAAAGCTCAATTACGTGTACATATAAAGAGACCAATATGTTTACATACTCACTTTCTTTCACGGGCAATCAGTGCAAACATACAAGATTGATTGTGAGGCAGTAGGTCACAGAGATGTAAATAGCATCCAAAAACTCCAAATATAGAAGTAGGGGTCTGCAGGAAATAGCATTGGCCTGTTGTCATTCCCACCCCCCTCCTCTTCCTCAGGCCAGGGAAGCCCAAACAGGCTTCAGGCACAAACTCACTCTCTGCTCCTGCATGAAAGGGGACTGTCTGGTTACCTACTGTATGCACACTCTCTCTCAAACTGCATGCTGCCACTAATGCCCCCCCCCCCCCTCTCAAATTCAACTTCAAATTAAAAATTGCTTCATTAGCATGACTGTATGGAAACAGTGTTGCCAAAGCAAGTGTTGATATAACATCCAACACATTACAAGACCATTAAAGAAAATTAACAGCATCCTGTCTCTCATATTCCTTTCCATCTCTCCATTGCTCCATTCCATTCCTTTTCAACCAGAGACATGATCGAGTGAGAGAAGAAATAATAATAATAATATAATAATAATAATAATAATAAGCTTTATTTGTATAGCACCTTTCATACACATAATGCAACTCTAATGCTTTACATGTGGAGCATATAACACAACAATAAATAAAAGAATTGTAATAGCCTAATAATCTATCTATTAATGCAAGGAACGTCTGTCTGTCTGTGTGTTACTCGCATAACTCTCGAACCGCTCATCCGACTGACCTAAAATTGACACAGGTATTGCTAATGACATGCGCGAGTGCAGTGCAAAGTTTGGTGTTTTTTGGACAAAAACTGACAAAGATATCGTTAAATTAAGCAAAATACAAAATATTCTACCGCAATACCACAATTCCCCCGCTCTCCACACTCTAGCCACGCCCTTTCTCACTCTCAATTATTCCGGCATAGAAACAAAAACAACAAAAAACAAAACAAAAAAGCCCATTTCGCTGACAAACTCACGCGTTGCCATTCATGGAAATTACAATGTCTCACATAAACAAGCAACGGACCATTTCAAGATTGTTCATGTTGGATAAACATGCTGAGTCCGACACACATGCACCCATGTTGGTAAGCAGGCTGTTAAAGTAACGTTACGTTGCATAGGCTACTCATCAACAACCATGGTTGCCTAGTGGTTCTGTTGCCTGATCAGGTTGCTGATCTTGCAACAATATGCCGACACACACATCGGTAGCATTCTGTTAAAAATTGCATTTAAAACAGCCGCTCTTGACTCTATCTGGACATCGGCTATGGGCATAACATTCATTCAAACATCACTTCCGAGTTCATAGCACTGGCATATAGCCATGGTCATGCGGTTAGCTTTAGGCTATCGTTTCCCAACAACAGCAAAAACGCACGGGTCTAATATACTGTAGCTGCAACTCAAACGCCTTTCCCCTTCACTTTTTTTTTTACTTTGCAGAGACAGTAAAAAGCTCTACTAACTGCATGGGCCTGATTCTACATCATCACCAATCTAACATGATCTACCTGCACCAATGTCATTGGGCAACAAGTTTCTTGGAAAACTTTGTTTGTACGGGCACTGCACCAGTACAAACAAACAAACTTAACAATAAAACATCAGCGATTTAGAATTAAGAAAAAAAGAGAATTCACAAGGTGGTAAGGATAGATAGACAATACAACCTTTCCAATAGCAGCAGTAGTAGAGTGTAAAATAATGTGAAGAAATAGGCGAAAAACGTTAACTAAATCTGTCATATTCAGTGTGTGTGTTTTTTTTTAAGATGTTTACAGAATGTGCCTGTTTGATGTAGGCCTACAGAGGCAAGTTATTCCACAGCTTCAGTGCATTATGGATAAAGGCAGCTTCTCTGCTTTGCCAGATCATGAAAGTGGATGCTTTTTGTTCTGTGAATCTTAGGCTTTCTCATGGGGTTCACAACGGTTTGATTCCAGGGTATTTTTCCGCAATAGAGTGCAAGTGAGAGATTGTGCTGTCCCATTGACAGCCTGTCCACCCCAACCCTCCCTTCCATCAATCAGTCTGTGTGATGGCGAAGGTCTACATAAGAGAGAAGAGCTAAGTGTTATTCGTGTCCATTTGTTTGATCAATGGCATACTCATTGTCTAGGGAGGACGGCCAACGCTCCCCTCGCCCCGACTGACCTTTTCCCTGGCTGGGTTTATCGGAGAGGTTCCCCGCCGTCTTTGTGTGAGTGATAGTGGCCGCGTTGGAGCTCGGAGACGCTCACACATATAAGGGAATGTTTCTGCTCTGGGTTCTGGAGGGACTTCTACTGAGGGCTGCTCTCGCTGGCTCCCCGCTGCTTCCTCAGGCTGATACAGGCCAGTTCTGGACGCCTCCCCCCGTGTTCTCCTGCTCCCCTCTGTTCCTGTCTCTTTCTGTCTGTCTGCCTGTGTCTCTTCCTCTCTTTCTCTCTCTCTCTCTCATTCTCATCCCTTCTTTCTGCCTGTCACTTATGCTTATCACTCTCTGTTTTTCTCTCCCGACTAATTTTGCTCTCTCTCGTTCTCTCTCGCTTCTTTTCTCTCTTATATTGATTGGATGACATATTGTATTGATTGGCATAGGCCTGGCTTGATCTGTGCTTCTGACTGTGATTTATATGGTCCAACAAAGGCAAATGAAAACCAGAATCACTTGTGTTGAGCCTGATCATGACAACAAGAGGACAATAAGAACAAGACCTTCCTGGAAGGCAAGGAAAATGGAAGGCTTCAAGGACAGTAATATGTTTTAGTTTAATTTTCAAACACAGAATGCAGCTCTTGCAGTGCTTTACTTTTAAAGCATTTAACACAATTATACAAACGAAACATCAGAGATTTAGAATGAAGTAAAAATAGGAATTCACAAGATGGTAGAGATACAATAACACATACAATACAACGAATGCAGTAAAAATAGGAAGACTATTGGGCAGAGACAGAGTGGACATGAAACATATTTGCCCATGTGGCCTAATAGGTTACTAAATAACAGAGTATACATGGTTCAATGCAAAATAACAATGTATGCTTTCCCTTTGCAATTTCAAAAGGTTTCCCAGGTTAGCTAGTAGTATAGTAATAGCCACTTTCACCCGTCAATTCAGTTTAAAATTATGTTTGTTGAAAAGTTTTTCTGGCAAACATACTTCAGAATGACACTGGGCTACAAAACAAGATAAATGTTACTGTTGATTTTTCAACATCAGCTAAATGGTTTTGGAAACCTTTTTTCCTTTTTTACTGTACCTGCTTTTCACCGTCTCTTAAAACAACAATATAATGCGCATCTTGCAGGCAGACAAATGCGAAAGGTCACATTGATAGCCTATGACACAGCGCAGGTAAACGAGGCTACCAATTTTACTTCTATATTATTACTTTAAAAAAATATATATTCTCGAATAATTGATTCACACGTGAATTTCTCAAATGTTTCTGTGTAATCTAAATGGTCACTCAAAAGGGCACTTTGGAAATTCGTAGGCAAAGGGACAGGTGATCAGGCAACACCCGTGCCTGGGTCAGCGTAGCCTCCAGCCAGCAGCAGCAGAACTCACGAGTCACCTCCTCACTTTCAGCTCTAAACCCTTCGAGGAGTCACCTCCTCACTTTCAGCTCTAAACCCTTAGAGGAATCACCTCCACACTCCCTTAGAGGAGTCACGTCCACTTTCAACTCTAAACCCATAAAGGACTTACAGTACATCCTCACTTTCAGCTCTAAACTCATAGATAAGTCACCTCCTCATTTTCAACTCTAAACCCATAAAGGACTCACGTCCTCACTTTCAGCGCTATAGATAAGTCACCGCCTCATTGTTTCAACTCTTCACCCAAATAAGTGTTTGTGCAGCCCTAGCCAATGGAACCCTGAGTCAACACATTTTTCAGGAAAAGCTTGTTTGGTTACTGCAAGAGCCTGTTCTAAATTACCCGTATATGCCCAATTTAATGTGCGAATGATGAGAACATTAGTGATTGTAGAGTTAACTGGCAGTGACAGATGGTCTGCCTCTGATCTGTACTACATCTGGTAGTAATGTGAGGTTTCTTTTTTAATACCCGGCCAGAAAAGAGAGTAAAACCAGACTGACCGACCTGCAAAAATATGCAACATCCCTAAACCAAACTGACCTGCAGACCATTAGAGTTACTATCTGGTTTACTATCCAGTCTCGTTGAGGCGTGGAAGGAAGACGGGTTACAGGTACAATTATTCACTTGAAGAGCTTTATTCACAGGACATGTACAACACACCAGCACACTCCTAACTCCGCTCTCCCGAACTCCCGTTCCTCCTAATTACCTTCCCCCTAACTACAATCCCCGGAACCAATCTTCAAACACTGTGTTACAAAGGGTGCATAACAAAATACAAAATAAATATTAATTATAAAAGTAACAAAGCCATCAAATATAAGGCTATACACATGGATAGTGGGGGGTAATTCCAAAAATGTATAGTCTAACCATTGCATACAGTTCTGAGCAGGGCTGACAACAACTTAGACTGAATACTTCATTGTTTTCTTGGCCTGACCCACCTGAACCAATAACTCATTGGCACGCACATACAGTACATACAGTACAAACATTCGCAGAAGTTGTAAGAATAGGGGATGGAGTAGGAGATGGAGACAAATTGACAAGTGTGACAAGTGGGAGAGGATATACAGGACTGAGCGGCAGTCATATTATGTACCACATAATATTTCACATGTCACATTGTCACAATTGTGTCTCGAAACATTGAAGAAAGAGATTTCTCTGTAACAGTTTTGCTACAGTACTTGCTGAAGGTGATAGATGCACAATGAATAGAATTAAGGGATTTCTCTCCAGTATGCAAATCCCTAATCCCTTTGTCAGTCTTGTGTGTTGTTTAGTTTTGGCAAGAAATAATGTGAAATTGACAGCCAAAATACTCTTAAAGCAAGAGGTGTGTGCTTGTGTGTGTGTGTGTGTGTGTGTACACGTGCACATTGTTTGTGAACATGCGCTCTCCTGTCAGAACCCCCCCCCCCATTACATTACATTACATCATTTAAAAAGAAACATGCCCTGCAAAGTGAAAATGAGTGTGAAGTCGATTCTTCTCCCTTCACTTCACCTCCTGTTTCCTCTTGTGTACAGTGAACCTGTCATTTCTCCCCCGGCATCTGTCAAGCTCACAGTTATACTTACCTGCGTGCAGATGGGAGCCTCGCTGGAGAGTCCATCTGCTGGGCCACGGCGAGGACGATGATAACCTGAAAATTACTATCATCGTCGCCGGCTTAAGTATAAGCCAGCGGCCTGTGGTTCTGCGCCAGGTCCAAAAAACACAGAGGTATGCTCCCGCTCTCCCACTCCCGCTCACAGCGTTTCAGATGGTGCTGGTGGTCATGGCGACGGGCGGTGCGTGGCCCTCTGTCAGCACAGCTCCAACTGTGGGGGTTTGTCCGCCTCTCACCGCCGTAAGTTTCAACGTTAAACAAGCGGTCGGGTGGAGAGGTATGTCAGAGACAGAAGCCCAGCGCCAGTAAAACGTTTGGACTCTCCGAGTGGAGAGTGGAGGTACTTACTGCCATGTCAGCTCACTCAGAGCCTCTGTAGATGCTGTGTGATGGCTGCCTTATTGCCATAAATCTTTAGACTCAGCGCAAATATGCAACAAATTGATAGTACGAACACATAGAGTAAAAAACGTGGTGTCATGGAAAAGTAATGTATGAGACAACTTGAAACAAAGTTAAATGGAAACAGCTCTTCGGAGTCTAGCCAGACTTGAGGAGTGAGTTGAGTTGCATAACTGTTATTCACTCCTGGTTATACTTTCAGTCTGGCCCTCAGTCATTGATAGGTCTGTAGATCAACTGGCTGTTGGATGAAGTGAACCTTGAAGTTAAACATGTTACAGGAGGACTTTGTAGTTTATTCCAATATGCTTAGACATGGAGAGGCAGCTCGTAAAATCATCTTGAAATTCTTTAGGTGCATTATTACATGTAGCCTACTGTATATAACATGAATGTGTTTTTAAGGTTCTCATAAAACCCAGCAGGGTCACGGTGTGTTGTTATGCCTATAGTCAACAAACCCAAATTGTTCAATTAGAACATCCAGCTGTTCTTCGAAGACAAGCCAAAGATCTGGATTGCATTTCTTGTTCTTGGGATGGACTCTTAGTTGTTTTGGCTTAACAGCAGCACAGACACACTAACGGTATTACTATCCAGTTACCGTCCCGTGTGTTCCAGGGCAGCAGTCATGGAGTTGACACTTCAGGGTGCATTACGGTACTCTTAGCCTTTCTCAGCAGATTTACCAGCTGAAACGCATAAAAACTTCACAAAGCTTTTAATAAACCATGAGAAACGTCAGAAATGGACTGAAATACTGTATTTCACCTTACGTGAAGCGTATCTAATATATGATGGTTTCTGATCCACAAATATTAATGTCAAACCTCTGATTAGATCACTGGTGGTGGAATAAATCAAAGTGTCAAAAAGCCAACATTTGTTTCTGTGATTGGTCGACTATCTCTTGTGGCCTGCCAGTCTATCTGGAGTGGAACGAATAAGTCCCATGAAATCAGATGAGTCAGAGTCCATCTGGAGTCTGCCTCCGACACGACACGGAGGGACTGTCACTGGTGGCGCTGCTCACTTCCCTCGAGTGCATGGTGAAATTTATCGATTCACAGGGAGTTTGTTTGGAGGAAAGATACCCCACTTCCATCCAAAAGAGGTAAAAAGTGTGTGTTTGTGTCTCTCTCTGATTTGTGTTGTAGTGTCAGAGTATCTCCAACTTTCTCAGAGTCATGTTCACTGTACATGTGTAGTGTGACAGACAGATCATGCAGCCACTTCAAACATACTACTATGTACACATTGATCTCTTGCACACACATTTGTACACTTATCTCTTTCAATCTCTGTGTGTGTGTGTGTGTGTGTGTGTGTGTGTGTGTGTGTGTGTGCGCGCGCGCACACGTGTTGTGTGTGTGTATGCGTACTGTACATGCGCATGTTGTGTGTGTGTTCATGTGTGTGTTAGGTAGGGCCCATGTGTCCATCAGGCCGTACCTGGTTTTCTGTTGGCTTGCTTGATGAGGAAAGTGGTTCAACACCTTGAGGTGCAGCTGCTCCGACTTGGGTGGGGGGCAGAAGCCAGCTAGGAGCCTCAGTCCGGATGTGTCAGCACATGTGCCTGGCTTCCCCAGAGCAAGAGAGTGTGTGTGTGTGTGTGTGTGTGTGAGAGAGAGAGAGAGAGAGAGAGAGAGAGAGAGAATGAGTGAGAGAGAGAGAGAGAGAGTGTGTGTGTGTGTGTGTGTGTGTGTGTGTGTGTGTGTGTGTGTGTGTGAGTGTGTATGTGCGTTAGCGTATGTTTCTGTGTCTGTGAGGTGATCCAGCTGCTCTAGTATGATCGATTACACTCCCATGCTTCAGAGTTAAGAAAGGGAGAGAAGGAGAAAGAGGGAGAGGCAAAAAGAAGAGGGGAGGAAAACAGCTGTCCTGTGCAGCATTCAGCGAGAATGAGCACACACACACACGCACACACACACATACACACACATACACACACACACACTAATCTTCCTTTCTCTCTCTGTTTCCTCTCTTTCTCTCTCTCTCTCTCTTTCTTTCCCATACAAAAACACACACACACAGAGAGAGAGAGAGAGAGAGAGAGAGTGAGAGTGAGAGTGAGAGACATACACAAACCCACAGTTCCCCCTTGGGCACTTAGATACACATGGCTGTGTATATTACACCCTCCCCTCCCATAATGTGGCCATAATATCTTATTTTATGTGTGTTTTTGTTTCCTCTGCGGTCCTCACACAGAGAATGGGAAAGCTCCAGTGGGCTTCACGCTGGGAGGGAGGCGCTGGCCAGAGCAAACACACAGCCTCCGCGGGTCATTTCAGCTCTGGCTCGGCCACAGAGGGGCCCAGTGCGTCTGACCCCACCGTGCCTCTCCCGAGGTCACTTCACGCCTGTCTGCGATGGCCGCTCTGAGGCTGCACCCTCCGGCAATCCTTGGAGATGCCGTGTGAATGGGCAGCTACGCCACATCGCTGACCGCCGGGGGCAGATGGACTTCCTGTGCCGTTCTGATCTGCAGGCTTTTTTCCTCCACTGGATATTGCACTGTTCTCCTGCACGTGTCCAACTCCACTGCTACAACAAGATATGGAGTGTGAATGAGCGGCAACACGACACCACTATACGCTGGACCAGGTGGACTTCCTGCGTGTGTCTGAGCTACAGTGTTCCCACACAGGCCACTCGGGCTGTCACAGATCACAGTGACGCCTCCGCCTGCCAAAGAGATGTGTGAGAAAACAGCAAAGTATCACTGAGCCACACAGGATGCACCTCCAGTGTTACAGTGATCTCACCTACCATAGGACCTCATCGACTGCTCTGTCTTTTCACAGTTCTAATCCACTGTTGCCCCGGGTGATGTCGGGGGAATAAATAGCAACACCACACCTTAGAGTAAAGTGTATGTCATAATAATATATCATGCCAGTTTCCTAAATGTGCTTGACTCAAATGCGCCCAAACAAAAGAGGATGTTTATGTTTTCATGATTATTAATTCCTTAAAATGTGCAAAGACAATAAGTGAACAATAACTCTATTATTGCACAAGTTAATGACGACAGCTGTTTCTAGTCAAGCCCAGCCTCGTGCCAACTCTCACTTATCTACTGCTCAGTGCTCACCCTTTTCAACTCCCCTTCAGATACAGTGGAGAACATTCTGATCCACGGGCTCCTCATTTCTATCCATGATATGGTCCTCTGTTTTTCAAGTTCAGGGAACATGGAAAAGCACCCTGAGTTTTATCTGCAACCAGACAGCCCTTCCTCCCTTTCGGTCTATGGCACCAACTGGCCTGAAATTACCTGCCCCGTTTTATCATCTGGGTCTGGTTAGGCCAGTGGTTCCTTTTGCCGGGTGCCAGGCCCCAGACGGTTCAGCTTCCTCCAGGCAGACATGCAGTCACGCTGTGGCCTCCACAGAAGTATAGGATTGTGTTTTCAAAGAGAGAGATGGCTTGAATACACTCAGAACGGCCTGGAACAGGCTTCAGTCTTGTTAAGTTGTTTATTCCTGCAATGAAATGTAGAGGCTATTTTCAGCGGAGGTTAATGAAAACCCTTAATCCAATAATGTTGGTAGACTGTTTAACATTATTGTTTTTAAGGATATTGTTCTTCTGTCGTAATGCACGTTGGTTATTGTGGTTCTCTCTCACATATACAGAGAGATCGAGAGAGATCAAGAGAGAGAGAGCGAAAGAGAGACACACACACACATAACAAGCAAAAAGAAAAGCGCATTATTGTTCTTCTGTCATAATCCACAATGGTCATTGTGGTTCTCTCTCACATATACAGAGAGAGAGAGAGAGATCAAGAGAGAGAGAGCGAAAGAGAGACACACACACACATAACAAGCAAAAAGAAAAGCGCATTATTGTTCTTCTGTCATAATCCACAATGGTCATTGTGGTTCTCTCTCACATATACAGAAAGAGAGAGAGAGACCAAGAGAGAGAGCAACATGCTGTGTATGCTGGCCCACATGAAGGCACACACACACAACAGGCAAAAAGAAAAGCGCCGTATTTCCTGAGTCTGGTGAGAACCCACGGGGAACTCAGTTCAAATTTCTCTAATCGGGTCACACAAGGGCAGTTTTGGGGTGGTGGGCGGTGGTGGGTTGCTGTGTTTGGAGGTTGAGCTCTTAATCAAGAGGCCGCCGGCAGGCGAGCAGGGCTGAGGGGCTCTCTCACACCACTGCACACAGGTATTTCCCGCCGCGCTCGGCCAGGCTCCCCACACAAAGCCACCTCTTCAGTGATGTCACCAGAGCGAGGGCAGGAAAGCGAACGCGCTGGCGGCGTTGCCGGCGCGGGGGCACGAGGGCAGTCAGCCGTTGGTAACATATCGCGTCCGATACCATCTCGCCCTCTCAAAGCTCCGCAGGCGCTGTTTACGTGCCAAGAGCTGGATGCGTTTGTGGGGGAAAGTCTGAATCAGGCCTTGGAGCCTTCCCGAAACGGGGTAACTGACAGATTTAATAAAAACATATTTGACGGAGATGAGGAGCAGTTGCTCGACTCTATTGGATAAATGGTTCAGATACAGTGTCAGGGGAGGCCGTCTTGCCAGCACAAAGTTAATGGCTGAGATTACAGTTAAGTGAGTTTAAACTGCCGAGGAATCAGATCTGGTGGTGATGTGTGTGTGTGTGTGTGTGTGTGTGTGTGTGTGTGTGTGTGTGTGTGTGTGTGTGTGCGTGCGTGCGTGCGTGTGTGTGTGTACTGTGTGTGCACAGTATGTGTTTCTCTCTCTCTCTCTCTTGAACCATCTGCTATTGCTTCACACTTGAGTAAGGACTGAACTGGATCCGTTCCAGTTAGAACAAGTCGAAGAACCCCAGTCTAAAGAGAGAATAAGAACCAAAGACGCTACCATTTGTTAAAAATTGTCTTTCAGTGATTGTTACTTGACATAACAATGCTACTACAGTAATGATGCATGAAGTAGCATTTTACACAAACGTTGTAGCAACATACTGTAGCTACTGGTAGAGATGGTACACTGCAGTATTGTTTCAACTGATTTAATTATGAGACACAAACATGACGGAACTGCAAATAAACATTACATATCTAGGCTCTCATTTACTGTTAATAGCCGTAGCCATTTTGGAAATTTGAACTCATGGAACTCGGGATTAAAAGAGCTGCCAAATTAGAATTACGGAGGCGTTGCAACTTCCTGCTCACAACTGAGAAATACGAAGGGGAATACACGTGCGCGCACACGCTTGTGTGTGTGTGTGTGTGTGTGTGTGTGTGTGTGTGTGTGTGTGTGTGTGTGTGTGATGAGCTGACCAATTTTCTTCCAAAAAGTCCAACTTTGATTTGTGAGTGTGATGACAGTCAAAAATAAAGCTTTTACTTACAGAAAGAGCACGAGGAAATGGCTCTCACATGTGTTGAGAATAGCGGTGACAGGCGAACATCCTTCTGTAAAGTCCCATTGGCCAGGCATGGGCACTGAAGAAAGAAGATGGATACTACACACGACATGTCTGGACCACAGTATGGGTGTAGTATGGGATAGTGACATGGCAAATGAGGGGTCTGAGACGTGTGAACTACAGCACAGGGCTCCACCGGCCCATCAGCACCTTCACAGGGTGCCTTGGGATTGTTCAACTGAGTTGCCAAGAGCATTGTGGTTCAAATTGCTGCAATTTTTTTTTTGCAGAAAAGTCACAAACAATGCCAAAATGCAATTTTGTTTTTCAGAAATAATCTATCAAGAAGGAAAGAATGCAAGGCGCTCCTCGGTTCATTTGGCAGTGTAAATGTACAGTTCTTGAAGTTTCCCCATTGCAGGATCACACCACCCTGGAGGTCTCTTCTCATCCCATGCAGGGTCTGGCCAGATCAGGCATGAAGACGGTGGGAATGAGAGCCAGATCTACGGCCCAGTCTGGACCAAAGGCTCTGTGAAAAGGGAGCGTGGGTCAGGTCAGGTCAGGTCAGGGTGCTGCACAGACGGAGAGCGGAAGGCTGAGAAAGCTCATACTGGGTTTGTGCATCCACTCAGGGATGGGCAGTGTTTCAGACACATGTATTTAAAATACCTATTTCAAATGCAACATAGTATTTTGTTGTTTGTATTTTTTTGTGTTGAAGAAATTTGGCTTTTGTATTTTGTATCAAAAAACAAAATACTTAATATTAGTGTGTATTTTTGTATGTAAAGACTTCTATATGATGACATCATCACATGTAACGTGGAAAATGATACATGTGGGCTCTGATTGGTGCAGACTCTGTACTCATTTGGTTGACTCGTTTTCTTGCTGGGGCAGCAAGGATGTTGCAATGGTGGGCAACCCCAAAAACAGTGACCCTGCCTCAAGTGTGCAGTAGAACACTAGCACAGCAGCCAGGGCGTGTCTTTGTGTGCCAACAGCCTCCAGGGGGCGCTCTCCCTCCTCCATGCATCCCCCACCTGCAGGGCTGGAGGCAGCAGCGGCGGTTGGGGTGGCCTAATCCGCCTTCCTCTGCCCTCCTCACTTGGGCCTGAGCCCATTACTATGAGAACATTATGAGGTGGAAAGGCCTTCAGCTTGGAGGGCCAAGCCTTGGTCTGGTCGTCATGCTCTTGGGAACTGTAGAGACGGCCTCTCTAGGGATGAGAGCAGATGGTGTACAGATATATATACACACACACACACACACACACACACACATTTACTTTCACATAAACACTGAAACATAAACAGACACACAAACAGATATGCACAAACATACATACAAACATACAGACATAGACATACACACACAAACATACAAACACACAGACATAGACATACACACACATGCATGTGAGCACAAACACATAACCACGTGTGCACACACACACACACACACACAGTAGTCCACATAGGGTAAACTATACTCTCGCTGAAGTAAACAGACTCCACTTGCTTATACAGTCATAGCATATATGGCCAGAGACTGACCCTTTTCTTGTGGCTGTGACGGTTGACATAAATAACTCTACCAGACATAGAAAAACCTACACACATGCACACTTACCGGTAGGTATACAGAGAAACGCACAGGCATACATATACACAGACAGACATACTGTACACATAGATACACCTCTAATTACACAAACATGGACAGGACAAAACCTACACACACACACACACAAGTATGCAAATTCACTCAAAATGTCAGGTTAGTGAAGA
>NC_084999.1:12992293-13129793 GCF_963854185.1 Sardina pilchardus | reverse complement strand
AAAAAACTCCTCATGGACAGAAAACCAGAGGGAGCGAGAGAGAGGGAAAGAGAAAGCGAGAAAGGAGTAAAAGAACAGAGGACGAAGGAGAGGGGGGAGAGAGAGAGAGAGAGTAAAAGAAGCAAAAGTGAGTGAGTGAGTGGAATTCCACATAGTAGCCATTGCGCCAGCGCTCCAGTCCTCCTTCCTGGTTTGGTAAACACATCAACCAGAGTCAGGCGGCTGGCGGCACCGTCAGGCTCTGATGGACACCCGTCACCACCACACCTATCTCCATCTCAGTGGGGGTTTCCCTCTCTCTCACCAGTCGGCCAATTAGCACGAAGCTCAGACACCAACACCCCCCATGCTCCCCCCCATGCTCCCCCTCTCCTCTCTGCCAATGTTTGCAGCGCGTCTGGCCAGGACGATAAACAATGTGCCTGCATCTTGACCCGTTTCTCTCTCCCCCAGGCCTGGTCTCCACCGCGGGCCTGCAAAGCAGGCCAAAGCCTGCAGGAAAAGGAGGCTCGTAAACGTCCATATGTAGCCACGTTGAGCAGATGCGGAATTGGCCGCTTCATGACATGCTGCTGGCGCTCCCATCAAAGCGAGGGAACTGGGGTTTGATTAGGAGTATACGCTCAGCCGTATCCCGTTGTAGAAGTCACCTCTGAAGTAGGGGGACTCTAGAACCCGAATGGGCCTGGCTCTGAGCTGGAATGGATCTAGGCTGCTGATCATGGCTGTGTTTTTACATTTCAGCCATCTTTGACTGGATGACACCATAGGATGACACTAACCCTACACTCTTAGAAAAAAAATGTGCTCTATAGAACCAAAAATTTTCTATTGCATGCTTCATGATATGGCACCCCTAAATGGTTCTTTAAACCGTTTTGAAAGGTTCATCTAAGGAACCCCTAAGAGTATAAAAATGAGGAGACAACCCTAAACTTGTGGTCCCTCTCTCAGCTGTTGACAGGGAAAACAGTATCAAAGACCAAACCTCTGCCACTTCTCCTCTTGGGTGCAAAGCTGAGGTATCTAGCTCTGGCGTTTAAGCAGGGCAAGCTGCTTTACTGTAGACAGAGCTATTGTCTCCACAGATGGCTATGCTATGTACTGTAGCCTACTAGACTATCTCATAGCCCTTGTGCACTGACCAGAAATCTCCTTTATATCCTCGGTAATCTACATGTTCTGTACATGTGTATGTGTATATGTATTTGCTTAGAATTACAGGATGTAGTTATTTATTTGCTTAATTATGTCTTTGTGTGTACGAGTACAAGTGTGTCCATGTATTCACATGTTGTGCGTAGACACAAAGCAGCCGGACATGTCTGGTTGCCCTAACACCTACAGTACAGTAATGTCACATAGCACAGAAGCTAGGCAGTGTTCTGGAGAAATGTCAGGTCACGTCACACACATGACAGTCCACAGCGCACTGAGGGGGTGACTTAACTGACCAGAACAGGAAGAGCCCTAAGCTTCCTCATGACATTTCACTGTTGCTTGCTCTGTACCTCACTTTTGTTGTTGTTGTTGTTGTTGTTGTTGTTCTTGATGTTTTCCTACAAAAGAACTAGACCGCATACTGTTTGTGTATTCAGGGCAAGTAGCATTAAAGTCACTCAAACCCTATTTAATTACATCATCATAACATTAAACAACTTGTAATGTAAAGTATGTGTATGACAGTGTGCATGTTGGTGCATATGCAAGTGCATGGATATACTGTATGTATTCTGTATTGGGTATGTAGGTTGTAATGTTAGCATAGTGCTAACCTGTCACCAAGCTCTGACTCACTGTGCAGGTTAAGAGGCTATAAGAATGCTGTACCAGGAGATAATATCCTCAAGACGCAGCCTATATATAGCACACAAGTCTTATTCCACTGACTGGTTTCACAATTCTTGTCTTACGTCCACCTTTTATTGAGCTGATTTTTATTATTATTGTTGTTAGTATTATTATTAAATCAACCTTTCATTTAAGAATTGTTCTTTTGTTTGTTCAGTGTTGGCATTGACATCCATTTACAGTTATGTGGGCTTCTAAAGGAGCTTTTGCTAGGCTTATATTTCAACACATACAGTCTGAATCTAGGCCACTCCAATTGACTTGACTTGCACAGGAAAGCTTACACCACTCTCTCTATCGCTCCCTCACTCACTTTCTCTCTCTCTCTCTCTCTCTTTCAAAGACATACCAATCACTTCGGGGAATCTATGGTTTCACGCTCAGAGTAACGCTATGCAGCTTTGGGGCATGTAAATGTTTGTAAGTATTTCATTTCATGTCATCTATGAGTCAGGAACGTTTACCTTACGGGAGGGGTGCGCACAGTGACAGATGAATGATTAATGCAGTACGCTGCTCTGCTCCAAAATGGCCTTTCTGTCTGTTTTGGTCAGCGGTCTAGATAGGACCAGGCATGGTATGCTGAAGGCCCTTAATGGCTGGTGGTCAGTGCTGGACAGGCCAGTGTGGAGTGGGGTGATGTGGTGTGTGCGGCCCGCTCCCTGTGTGGGGACTGGGGAGGGAGAATTTGATGAGCTGGCAAAGATATTCACAACACAAAAGCGTGAAAGTGTCTTTTTTGGTGCGCGCAAATCCCCCCACATTCAGCTGGCGGCTATTTTTGGCAGCGCTGCTGCTGGGACGCCCGAGCCTCTGTGTCCAGCCGGGTCGGTCCGCTGGGTCTGGCAGGTCCTGGGACCGGGATTTTCCCCTCAGTGTGTCTGTGTGTGTGAGAGAGAGAGAGAGAGAGAGAGAGAGAGAGAGAGAGAGAGAGAGAGAGAGAGAGAGAGAGAGAGAGATTGCGAGCTTTGGGGCCCCATGGGAAAGAGGAGAGTGCCCGACTTCGGTGAAAAGCTCCAAAGCTGGGATCATGAGCGAGATAAAAGTGAGCCCTGGAGTGGGACGCGTTGATGAGCCAGAACAGGTCTGGACATTGAGGGACGAGGGAGACACGCCAGCAGGTCCCAGGGTCTGCTCAAACCATTTCCTCTGCTTCCATTCGCATTACCACGGCATTATACAGAGCGTTTCAAGTGGGCGATTTTAAGAGAGGGTTTATAAACTTTTGATCTTTCCCTTTTCCAATAACAACTCAATTCCCATTTGATGTCTACATTTGAAATTGTTGACTGACAGAGAAGGACCAAGACATTTTTTTTCCATTTTCGTTTTTTTTTTAATGACATCATCGACCCATTGGACACATAACAGCATTTGCAAAACAAAAAGAAGGGGAAAAAAGCTGTTCAAAAATCCTCTTTCAGCAATCTGACCATAAATTTTCAAAAAGCAACATTTATTTAAAGCATCAGATACAGTTATAAAAAATAATCATTTTCTTTTTAAAAAACACAAAGCTTTCATAAATTTGTCAACCTTTTTTTTTCAACAGTAAATGAGAACTATGTGCAACACTCCTCACTGATCGCTAAGACCTGAGCACTGGTCTAGCGATGCTCATCCACCTTTATCACCTCACAAAGGGCTTAGGGTGCGCTCTCGTTTCCCCACAATCCACAGGTTACCGTTACATGTACAAAAACAAGCAAACACAAAAGAAAACGGAAATGAGTGAAATATGAAGATTAATCAGGCTGAACACTGGTGACCAGGAATCAGAGAAAAAATAAGCACTGACATCACAAGAATCAGAGTGTAAAATGGTCTTAATATATAGATATATGAACTACACTGTAAATGAGACCCATCTCTGGTAAACTGTAGCGAGTTGATTCGGCACAGACCAAACGGACCAACACAGAGTGGAGAATGGTGTGTTCAGCAGAGCTGAGAGGAGGAGAGTTGCGCTGAGATGGGATCAGCTGCTCTGAGCAGAGAGCTCCAAGGCCAAACGGGCCTGCCTGGAACAACCCCACGCTCCCCACCACACACACACACACACACACACACACACACACACACACACACACACACACACACACACACACACACACACACACACACACACACACACACACACACACACACACACACACACACACACACACACACACACACACACACACACACACACACACACACACACACACACACACACACTGCTTCTGAAAACCTGGCTCTGCACAGTGAAAACATTACAAACATGCATCTGAGTGTAAACAACGAAGGAAAATAAAAGTACCATACATTTGAAAGCGAGGATCAACTGCTGCACACGAACAGCATAAATTAACTTTAATTAGTCGTGTAGCATTTAACCCGGGGGATGCTATGTTAAAAAATGACATGAGGCATTAGTTTAGCCTATGAGTCATTACCCATGAGCTCACAGCACAACCACGGGGTAATTATCTCCTAATCAAGAGGGCAGTAAGAGACATTAGCAGGACTGTCTGCACTGGGACACGAGGAAGTAGGTGAGCAAGTAGAACACTTCATCAAAGCATCATCCAAAGGTGGAGCAGGACTGGACTTGAGCACCTAATTTTTTTCTCCTAAATTCACCACAAAGGGAAAGATTACTGCGCGTCCCTTTTGCTTGCCTCTCCCTCTCTGTGTATATACTGTATATATATATATATATGTATATATCTTTCCTTTCCTCCAAGTTTGGTAACTCTGTGGTTCTGATTGAGGCCTTTTTGCAGAGAAAATATTTTCGCTTGCGGGACAAACCCCTTCACCAGTTGAGCCCATCTCACCAAGCCCTCCCTTTCCTTCGTCCTTTGTCTCCCTCTTTCGTTTTCTGGATCAATCCCTCACTTCTTCTCTTCCACTTCAGGGCTCTCTGATCGTCTCTCTCTGTCGTGAAGTCTATCGGACGGCTGGGCGGTATTCGACCAGCGACAGGTCAACGTGGGGTCAGCGTGGCATGGCTGTGTTGGACCCTGTTCAGAGCGTGAGAGAGAGTGCGCTCAAACACAGCCCGTCTTAGTCCAACCGCTTCAGCTAAAGCTGCCAAATTCCCTGCATGGCTGCTACAGTAAACAGAATCTCGTCCGCTCCCAGTGCCTCAGCAAATATCGCGACAATGCCAACCCCTCCAAACATACACACACACACACTCACAGACACACACACACACACACACACACACACACATTCACACACACATCACTGCTTTCGGTTCGGTAGTGAATGGCCCAAGATTTTTCACTTTGCTGTCCACCAATTCCTGTAATTCACTGCTGTCTTACAGAAATAGAACTCGAGTGATGTATAGGTTTTGTCAGTGCAAACTGCTTGAAGTGACACGAGATGTGCTGATTAGAGAATAAATTAATGAGCTGCTAACACTAAGGGGTTTCAGCGTTTCTCTCTCAGATCGCTGCGGTCCTGAAACGTCCTGGGGCATGGCAATAAACATCTTAATCTCATCGCTTCTCTAAGGTGCCTACACTGGACAGAGCCCCACTTGTCTTGCAAAAAATATACATCTACCCATATGCACGGGCTGCACAAATCAGAAAAAACTGCTGGACTGTTCCAGGCATTACATTCTTTCACAATGTTCACAAACTATCAATGTGTTGTGGGGTTGATCATAAAACAGACAGGGTTAAGTCCCAAAAATAAAAACAAAAGTCTATTTCATGTCATTCACCAAACAAGGCTTCAGGCACTTAGAAGATATGGTCACATATACAAATATAGACATTGATAATTATGTTGTTTTCCTCCCTAAAATGTAGGTCTCTTTAAAAAAAAAAAAAAAAAAACAAGGAAAAATATTTGTCAAATCTTTGGTGTATAAGCCATGTCCATTTGGATGTGTTTCTTGTGGAGTCAGTGACAGTCACATCACTATGGTTGACTAAGACCCCTGTAGCTGTATCAAAGGGGGGTTGAAAAGGCATGGGGGGCTCAGGTTTTGTGCTCTACCCCTGCTTTTGTGAGCCCTCAGCCTGACTCACCTAGCACACATTCTACAGAAAGCAAGGCGGCTTCACACATGCAGTCTGCGAGGCAGCCTTCACACAAAAAAGCCACGGTGCCTCGGAAGCGTTCCCTTTTTAGTCCATCAGACTCGCCACATCTTTCATGTTCTCAATTCACACAAATTCTTTTTTTCTTTTTGAATTATTCTTCTCTCAAGATACGTAGGAGACTCACCTGATCCTGGGTCAGGCTCTACAGTGGCAGGCGTGGAAACAGCTGCTAGTGTTCTTAGCTAAAAGAACTCGGTTGACCTCAGGCAAGAGGTACCCTGGCCCGCACTGCATGCGCGGAGAGAGCAGGGGCAACAACACACGGCCCACCCCAGGTTCTGTTTGAAGAGAGGTCGCCGTAGTAACGGTCTCACCAACAGAGAAGCACCATGCACTGAGCCAGGGGAGGAGGAGGTGGTGGGGGGAAGGGGGACCTCACAGGAGCTGGAGACCAAACAAGCCCGATCCGTCACGTTCAAGCTGTGATACACACGGAAAGCGCGGGGGCCTGGGTGTCAGGCCGGGAACAAAGAGAGACACAAACCTTTTTTTTTTTTTTCCTTTCTTTCTCTAGCTGATTTCAACTGAAAACAAAACACAGGACAGACTCGGGCCAATCACCCAGCTCCTGTCCGAACAAACGCTTTTCTCTCTGCCTCTCTAGTTTTTTCCTCTCTCAGTCTGTCAGCATACGCCTCAGTTACACGGCAGCCAGGTAGAGTAGGCGTGCTGCTGGCACGGGAACATGGGCTGCACCTGGGCGATGTAATAGTTGCTGAAGTTGGCGTCTGCCACGTAGGGCGCCGGCTGGTAGTAGCAGGTGACGTTGGCCACGTTCGGGATGACGTTCTGCTCGCCTAGCACGCGCACTGCCAGCATGGCGATGAGGCCCAGAGTCTGCCGCCTCTCGTGGCCCATCAGGCACACGGTGCTCTCGTTGACCACCCCGTACAGGGTCATCAGGTAGTCGTACTTGCGGTCCTCCAGGCCCACGAAGTGGTTCTGCAGGTAGGACTCCAGCTTGCGCTGCTGCTCGCCGATGTCCGAGAAGTCGATGAAGAAGCGCGAGCACATGTAGCGCTGCAGCGACTTCATCTCGGACTCGGAGGCGGCACGGAAGCCGCGCACCAGCAGGTGGCAGTACTTGAGCAGGCCGCCGCCGCGGATCTCCTCGGGGTTCCGCGTGCAGATCAGCTGGTGGCGCAGGTGCTCCAGCGCGGCGCTGAAGTCGCCGTAGACGCTCTCGCCGATGATGGTGGGGTGGAACGTTTGGGTCATGGGGTTCTCGGAGCACTCGTAGAACAGCAGCAGGGAGTCGAGCTTGATCTGGAAGGAGTCCACGCTGAACTCAAACTGCCGCCTCAGTGAGTCCACAAACTTCAGCTCCACATTTTTGCCACGGTTGTTGGACAGTGAGATGAGGCTCCACCGGTCCGAGTCATTGCACACCTTCACCATCTTCTGTACATACGCCTCCTACAACACACACACACACACACACAAATCACAAATCACACATTATAACAATACCATAAGCTAGATAGCTAGAGAGAGAGAGATGAATACATTAAGCTACTGTAAATTATTCAAGTCTGCATTGAACTGTTCAAGTGAACTTACTCCTTATACTGTATACACTAGAGTGTGTGTGTAATATCCATGGTTTAGCTCTGTGTTACACTGTTAATGCCAATATTAGTCCTTTGACATACTGTCAGCGTGTCTGTCACTGTGAATGTTCACCTGGCTTCCTGTCCCAGAATCAAGAGAATCAAAACCTTTCTCTTATCACGATATAGGCCTACAGTACACACAGAGAGCTATGGATGCAGACGGGCATTTAGAGAGACTCACTTTCAGTGTAGACATTCAATTATTTAGTGCGACCTCGAAAACTATAATGATTTTAATCAGAGAGCTTCATATTCCTATTTAAAATGTATTAATTTCACTTTTCTAACCAGATTGCCAAAAGGCTAATTGCGTTTACTACGTCTAAGAGTTAAGTGGCTGAGAAAGCGGGATCGGCTTAAAATTGGTTTAACGCAGAGACGTCATTAGACGAGATGGTTAGGGAGGCTAACCCCACCGGAAACGATCAATGTTCAAGATTATTTTTTGTGCAACAATCTTTGCGAGGTATAGCTGACAGACGGCTCTCTTGCTGTTGTTGTGCAGTTGACTTAGGCCATATCTCATCAAGGTTTGCACTAGAGTTATCCATCTGCTGACAACAGGTGCCTTCTTAGCCTAAATGCACTTTTTTTAAAAAAAATTCCCATGAACAATGGTCGTCTATTGCAAACCAGTTTTCGAGATAATGGACGCTATCACAATTACAACTGATCTGGTAGGCCTTGACTACGCAATCACCGAATAGAAAAGTAAAGTGTGTCTGCTAAATATTTCCTCCATAATTGCACTAATCATCGTGCAATAAACAGCCTGGCCACTATCTTTGTTTTGGGTGATATTAGGACATTTGATTTCAACTAGGCTCCCTAACTATTTCAGCAGATAGGAAGGTGCTGTTGAAATTTTGCGGTGACAGACGTTTTCAGTTTGGCGATGCTATCGATTCTCAACAGAGTGGACTGTAACTATGTGCACAGTTGGAGCTCCTATTGCTCGCAGAGCGCACAGGCAATAGCAACACAAACAGCCTTCCTATTTGCAATTTGCTTCAGCCAATTTTTTTTTTTAATTACTCGGATGGGGGGGGGGGGGGGGGTAAATACTACTTTTGGAGGTCACAGTCGCTTCAAACATAGGCCTGGCGACGCCCATGGGTTAGCACAATCCTAATACTACTGGGGTAAAAAAAGTAATAACGCTCTGACGTTTTAATGAGGTCCATAACGGTCATATCAGTAGATTTTAATTTCTAAGTAGCCTATATGCCTTTGCTAGAATGGAGTTTGGATGGACACGAGGCAAAATGTAGCCAACGTATCTGCTGGACGAATAGTATGATTCATACCATAAAGGCACTCAAATAGCCTGAATAGCCTTTACCAATAAATCTAAACCCGTAGCCTACCTTTAAGGTCAATGGAGTAATTTTCTCCTTGTTCACTCCAACCGGTAAGAAATCAAGTAGACAGTCCAAAACAATATCCTTGACCATTTGAAATTCCGTCTCGCTTTTCAGGTCAGCACAAAATATGAGATCCAAGTCCTTGTATCCGAGTCCGGTGTCTTCGTGCAGAACATGACTCGCTGCGGAGCCGTTTAGACGCACATCTCGTACATGTATGTTTCGCTCTTCCATGCGACTGCGAACCACTTTGACGATTTGGCGGGGCTTCATCTCCAGAGTAGGAAAGTTTCCCCGACCATGGATGGGTATGGTCTCCGTTAGGATGCTGTCCAGACGCTGCACTTGCTCCCAGCTTAGAACACTAAAATTGCAACTACTGCCAGTCGCATCGCTATTCTCTAAACTAATATCGTCGTCAGCCATCGTAAAGCGTTGTTTAAAAATGGCAAAAAGGTTGGATATGTCTTCTTTGTAATCGTGGTAATCTGAGTATTAACCTGTTTTAGTTTTCTGCATTGGTAGCCAGAAGCCTGATAAATGTGTTGCTTCGTGCGTCCGTGATGTCGCAGATAAAAAAATCAATTACATCGATGCAAATGTCGTTGCCTTACTAAACTTGCTGAGGTGTTGCGGATTGCAGGCGTCTGACTGCAGCACAGTTAGATATTGGGGAGTAATAGTGGGTCTTCTCCGATGCTTCACTTTTTCGTTTCCCGGACGCTTCCGTCAGTCTCGTCCGCATGAAATATCCACTTAACCGACTACACTGCGAGCGAAGCTTACTTCTGCTGATCATTTGTATCGAACTGGTTTGTATATCAGGCTCGTGGGAGTTCCGCCTGTGACCCCATCGCCCGAAGGCACGCCTATGAAATTTGCATGAATGTGCCTTGCGCCTGGCCAGAAGGTTCTGCGCGTTGACAAGCTGACTCGCAGAGAATTCTTTGGCGTCCTCAATTCTTCTACGTTACAAAAAAACTCGTGTAATGTCTCTTCCTCCTATTATGACGGTCCGTCAAAGAGGCTTGGTACAAACAGGCGATGAGAAAGCACTGAATAATTGTGTCCCGATGCATCTTCTGCCGTCATAATTTTACTGTATCTGTATCTTTCTCCTTGCGATCCTGTTCTTTGTACGGGCCTTTAGCTGTGTCTGACGACCCTTCCTTCCTTGTGTAGGCTCAGCACAAGGTTCACCCTACGATCAGGGTCAAGCTGCTTTACGCTGAGTGCGGACTAATTTGAGTGACAGCATGAGACTCCAATTACAACTTGACATTAAAAGAGCTGTCTCATAGCTAGCCTTTTCGCAGTGCATGGACATCAAAGAATGAATAACTGCACTATACTAATGTAGCCTCGAAACTAGTGATTTGTAGCCTACAAGCAAACCAATATATGCAAAACATAGTAAACTAATAGAATCCGACAGCATGCCGGTCATCGATTATCTACGAAATCATTTACATGTTGCCACTACATGCATTAATGCTGTTAATGCATTGTGTTTCGGGGGGAAATTCAGGTTTGTAATATTTTTTTTTGCCTGACGTTTCTCCATCGCCATCTAGGGGTTGAAAAGATTATGCAGGCCAGGCACAGCCCACAGGCAGATAGCCTACTCATGTTGATATCGAAACTTTTCAAAAATGTTTCGAAAACATTTCCCCTCTGTTTCATTTTATATGCATGCAGCCCTCGCCTACATAACTGCCCTGCGAGTTCTCTGGATATTTTTCTCCCAGGTGTAATATTCAGTTATTTTGCCTACTTAAAAGGTTAATCCATGAGCCCTAATATCTCAATATTTCTGCTAACCCTTGACCTACAACAGTCCCTGCATTAACTGTCTCACCCTTTGGCATAATTTAGTGTAATGCTGTTTGATGACTACAATGCAAATAATCTGATTGAATCAACCAGTCATTGCAAATGGCATCAAAGACGTGTGGACAGTTAGAAGAATACATTGGGGGGCATGTTTGCTGTCTGGAGGTTCTGTGATGGAGGATTCTTGTCCCTCTTGAGTTGGAAATGTGTGTCTCCCGTCCAGTTGTCAGTGGACAAAGTGAGTCAATGGTGATCTCTTTTGTTCTAAGACCAGGGCATGTCAGCTCTGCTCGTTTTCAACCGACTACGCCAAAGCCACTGGGATGGATTCTCAGCTGTACCACAGCCAATTCCAAAGCTCACTTGATGGTATCAGTGTGTTTGTGGTAGTAATGACGAGAGTGAGGAGGGAGTAACACACTTGTAAGGGGTGTCAGTACAGGGCACCTGTCACCGAGGATCCATCAGCGAGCCCAAAGCCCTGCGTCACTCGGCCCATCCATCTCCATAAAGCCAGATTATCCCATTTACTCTAACTCTGCTTCATGCCTCCGCCCGCACTAAGCAGCGCATTCACACTCAGCGCAAACTCCCAGAGTGCATCAGTGCCTCTCCCCTAATCAACGCTACACACTCTTATGCGGACATCCTCTTCCATCACGTAGCCGGCGGGAACCAGCTGTACCCTACTGTAGATGTGTCTATCACATAATTGACACATCACACATCTTAACTAGACAGCTTTACACACAGGGTATTTGAACTTTACCTGAGTGTATGTCCATATGGTGCTGTAGTCACAGACACACACACACACACACACACACACACACACACCTACATGGCCACAAGACATTCTGATGATTATTGTAAAATAGAGGCCAAATGCAGCTATCAGTTTTTATGCACTTGGCCTTCAGCGTTTTTTTTTTATGCGCTGACCACGAAGCCAAGAAGTAGTCAAAAGTCTACAGAGAGCCCTATTGACCACTAGTTGTTTTTCATCTCCATAAGTTCAATATTGTGTGGAAACCAGGCCTACTGCCCTCGCTTCTTTTTTTTTTTACAAAAAAGCATTTTTTTATGATCAGAGAAAACACTTCACCAGAGGCCCATACAAGGTGACCTAGACACTTAGGACCAATAATATGGAAGAAGAGACCCATTCTGTCTGCCAATGAGCAGATGGAAGCCTCAGATTTATGAGCCTGAAGTTCAAAACCCAACTGAAAAATACCTCTAGATCTCCAAGAGCCAGGCATGGGAGGACACCGGCGTCACTCTTTCATAACTTTACATGACTGTGGACGAGGCTAGCAGCTTTAGGCTGACTAAATAAACAAAGGAACATCTGGCCTCCAAACAAGAAGAAGATGTTGCGATCTGGAAAAATAAACTTTACAGTGTCCACAGGGGCCCCGATTTCAGTCAGGTGCGCTCTTAAACAAAAACCTCTTCCCATTTTTGCTGCTTTGTTTCCGGGATCAGAGACTGCAGAGGGTCTAATCCAATTAGGCCGTCTTCAACAAGCTTGACCCCACCAGCCTGACCCTACTTGACCTGACCAAAACAAACATCCTGTCTGTGGTCCAGCTGGGTCAACCGGTAGAGCAAATTCCAGTGCATGGGGCTAGCAACACCAAGAACGGACCAGAAATGTGTAGCAACAAGGGTACACTTAGCCCTGAAGGCAAAAAAACAGCCCCTTCATCTCCTTAATTTCATACATCTGTCAGCACAAAGGGGACTCACCTACAATGAAGCACTGCCGAGACCATGACTACAGATAAAGATCTATCTGCATGTGCCACAGGTCCCATAGTTAGTTTTTAGCAACGCGAAATAAAACAAACACTTCCACTAGTGTTTCCACTGGGTCACTAATACACTGTGGTGAGCATAGCTGTTGTGAAACAGTAAGAGAGACTTGCACACACGGACTATAATGAGGATATGGCCACATGCAGCAGAGAAGCAGAACAATGATGATTTCAAAGTAGATAAATGCAACCGCTTTGTACTGGCTGGATATTATGGCTACGCAAGCTGCTGTGAATTTCATTGCCTCTCACTGAACAGCAATGTCTCATCATCAATATCTCACACTATGCTTTTTTTTCTGAGCCGAAGTTTCACACTTAAGTGAAGAGGTGAAGAAACAACAGAATAACCCCCGACTTGGCTAACATCCTGTTTTGTAGTGGAGTGAGTGTGAATCAAATTACTATCTTGTTTATTGTACGGCTGCATATATGCTCACAACATGTCTGGCACAGCCTCAGTGTGTTGTGCTCTTCTAATGTTGTCATAGAAGCAGAAAATTGGCAAGGCCAATCAGGCTTATATCAATGATGGGGAAAACTCTGGCCAACTTGCCAAAAGAGACTTGTACAAACAGTGTTTAGCACTGAGGGGGAATGTGAAATTGCGTGTCTATTGCACTTCTTTACATCATTCTTGGAGCTGCTACACAGGAATCTCTCATTTAAGCGTGAGCATTCATCAACGGGATGGGGACATATTTCGCTTGATGGATGAGGCAGGGCTGCACCTTTATCTATTTCCCTTCCGCTGGACTGTGACTGCAGTGGGAAGTGAAAAGGCCACATGCCTCCAAAAAAAGCCGTCCCTCTCCTCCTCTCTCCCCCGTCCGCTGAGCTGACTAGTATTCCAGGTGTGCAGCCTTAAGTCCATCTATCTCGGCTGATCGCCCCGGCGCTGGGGCTGCAGTTAGTTTTGGGAGGAGATCACAGGTGCGCAGAGCCAGAATGGGATTCCCAGCCCCTCGGTTAATTTGTCGTGACCCGTGTGACGAAGGCCTGGGGAATTGCTCTGCTCTCTCCGCGACGGCACGGCGCAAGGGTTATATCAGGCCGCTGCAGACGCTCGGGAGGAAGCAAAAAAGAAGAGGAAAAAAAGCAACTCACTGTTCATTGTGTTCCATTTACGAAGGAAAAAAGCGAAAGAAGTTTACCTAAGGCCCAAGCCAACACAACTGTGGATCTCCAGTTGGCTCGTCTCCTCTCTGTTACTTAACACTACAGCAGACACACACACAAAAAAAGCAGAGCCGTTTCCAGGGGATGGTTGCATCAGATCACCCATTCCAAATCCCCAGGGAGGCTTGATCCTCTACGATTATGGGGTGTTTGCAAACTATCCGGCACCGTGACTCTGGACTCTGGACGGGCGAGAGGTATGGAATGCTGTAGGAGTGCTTTACCACACTAATGTCCCTAACAGATCCTCTCTACAAGCGGTCGAAGTGCTCGAAGCGCTTAAGTGCGAGGCGAGTCCGCACTTGCCGTCGGCAGTCTATATAGGATGATAGAGTGGAAATGTTGAGTGGGCTGGCCTTGAGCTATGGGCTGCTGTCTACTGGAGATGTGAGGGCATTCCATAACTGCCATTAGAGCTCACAGAGATAAGAGAGAGGAGGGCAAAACTCTTTCCACATCAATTAACTGTATTCACTGTATTCAGGGTGGACTTTGGATGTTTATACTGGTGAACAAAGACTGTATTCAAATTGTGGCCCTGTGGTACAACGTAATTTTGTTAAATGAGGAATCAGATTAACACGTAGAGAATCAAATGTTAGGCGTTGATGAGACTGTGATTATGCCTTAACTAGTGACGGAAGTTATAAATGATCCCATGAAACTGCTGACCACTCAAGCCTTGACAGGCTGAGAGTGCAAAGCTGACATCACTGTCCAAGGAAATAGGCCTCGCCGGTCTTCTCAGCATAGAAGTGTCTGTTTCTAATGAGCAGTATGACACATGTTGTCAAAATGTTACGCTCTACTATTGTACAGACTTGGACAGTTTTATTGTTGTTGATGTCATGTTAGCCGCCACAGCCTCATAACCTGTATAAATGAGACTCTGGGGTTTGTTGGTTATGCCACAGCCACCACAGCCACAGCTGTTGGCGTAGAGCAGCTGAGATCAGCGGGGGACTGTAGTTCTTGAGTTCGCCCGATGGCACCCTACCACTCGACGCTTTGGCACTGGAGTGCTTGGCATCAGGACAGAGCGTGCCAGACGGCCTGCAGACTAAGGTCGCCTCGGTGACGCCAGCCGTGGGAGGTTTATGATGTCATCAGGTTGGGACGGCACATCCTGGGCACGCTCCGAGCCAGATTCCCCCCCCTGGCCCTAATTATTCAAAGTGGCCAGCTGACCAACGAAGAGCATCCCTGTAATCCACGTTAACTGGCTCCATGACGGCGAAATGGGATCAGGAGTGCTGGCTAGCCTTCTCCTTTACCAGGAGAGAGACTAAGTTGTCAGCCAGGGATTTAGACTCGGGGACTGTGAGGCCTACTAGGAATGGAAAGCTGAGCTGAAGTTGAGTGAGGATTTAAACTCGTCACTCTCTCTCTCTATCCATCTGCCCCCCCCCCCCCCCCCCCCCCCCCCCCCCCCCCCCCACACACACACACACACACTCTCTCTCTCTCTCTGTCCCTCTCTCTCTCCCTCTTGCCTTGAAAAGTGAAAGTGACAGATGTCAAAGGGTGAGACTCGACAGCACATCTTATCTGCCTTTGACGTAAGAGTGTAACTCTGCACATGGGAAAGATTAGATCTCCGATTCCAGGATTGTGCACTGTGGGTATCATTCTGCATGCCTACAGTAGATAGGCCTTGGAGACAGAGAGAAAGAGATACTTCATGGCAAGAATTAATCCCCGGAGAGAAGACTGTCCAGGCAAAGGTTCTGCTTCTATTCTGTTTCATATGTACGCCTGGTCGCCGTTTTAAGAGTCTCAATATGCCATTCTCTGTGAGTGCAGATGCTGAGTGGGACAGCTTAAGACATCACCATGAAAGGCCCTCTGTTCAACAACCAGACTACTCCAAGTCTTTTATAGTTTTCAGTCGTAAAGAAAATACTGTGATTCATCTTTTTATTGTTCCCTTAACCCCACTCCACTGGCATTTGATGAGATGGGCGCACACCATACAGCACACTCTTTTGAAATCATGGGCTTAAACGGAGAGCTGATTTTGTTGAGAGTGGACCAAAGGACCTTGTCCAGCGATTGTCTGCATGCTTCTTGAAACCCTCAGCTTTACAAGCTGGTGAGCAGCAGCATTGGTGTCTAGAACCAGCTAGATCATATCAGAGCTCATTAGCTTAGTGTGCTCAGGGCCCACGAGTCGGAGCTCAGTGCACTTGTGGATGAGCTGGCTGCCCCCTCATTGAATCTCGGCAATTCCAACGCTTCCAAATTGTTATGATAGGAATTTATACATATATTACATTACCGATATATGTGCATATACCGTGCGTGCATGCGTGCGTGTGTACTGGCCTCTCATGCAGTGAAGCAACCTCAGGACTTTCTCTGCATGATTCCACCAACAACAAAAACAAATAAATAATAATAATGAAAAATATATAAAAAGAACTACTAGGCTGGTCTCAAGCATTGCAATACAGTATAATGGCTGCTGATGTTAACAGATAGAATAAACATATCTGCTGATTGATTAAAGGTACTGATAGCACCACCTAGTGGTAGACTGGGATGTTTTTTGTATTACTTAGTGTGTGTTTTAGTTTTATTCAGAGTATGATCAGTTTGGGAAGATATGTTTTTCTATATAACTATATGATTATGGGGATTTTCCCTTAACCGACACGTGATATAAATTTTCACACAACTACATAAAGTGTTCTTTTTTAACTACATTTTTAGACTTTTTGGCTTTATTCAGCTGAAATAGTGAAGAGTGACAGTAGTTCAGCAGACAAACGCCATAATTTAGGTGAACCTGTTTTTTTTTTCAGAATCTAGTAGAGTACACTGTAGGTACCTCTTTAAGATTTAGGGGGGTGCCTGGTGATATCCCTTGGGCAATTCGTATGTTAAGTCTTTCTTGTCCAATGTGTTGAATATAAGGTGGACATACTGTACTACAGGTGAATAGAGTAAAAATAACAAGCAGATATCACTATGAAACTTCACCAATTGATTGCTTAGATCAATATTAAAAATAAATGTATTAATGTTTTTAAAAAAGGATCCTATGTTCCCCAGTTAGGATTATGATAAATGATAAATCCTCTCCCCCTCCCCCTCTCACTTCCGTCAATAGAAACAATGAGAGGATTTTTCAGGAGCGATGATATTACTGTGGCGAGTCGTAGTGCTCCCAAGTGCTACTCCGCCATACATTATCCGTTTTACCCTTCTTTCTACCGTTTTCTCATCGTGGTGAACACAATGTCATGAAGCCAGATATAGCCCACTCTTTTCCCCCACACATGTTTCCTGGGAAGAATGGTAGATTAAAGCAACATGAAGTGCTGCATGCATGTGTTGGAGGGAAATAGAGTTTAGGTTCAGTAGGTGCATCAGGCACATCCCACCTCACTGGGGCCAAGTGCAGGACACAATAATTGTAACAGTGATAAAAGAAAGTAGATGTCCGCACACTGAGACTCCAAAACTAACAAGGTTTAGTTAAAACCACATGCAACGTTTCGACCCACCAGAGTCTTCTTCAGGCATCTGGACCAGTTTACCCATGACCAAGATTCTAGCGCATAGAGCTGTATGGTCTTTGCCCATGACACCAAGCCATGCAAGACAGACAACAACCAAATTAACAAAATAATACAAAAAGCAAAAAAAGGGAAATCAATCAATTAAAAAGAAAAAAATCATGTTAAATTGGTAAAATTTCTAATCGGCTGAAAATGTCCAAGGGCAATGATGACTTGTATGAAACTGCGTAGCTGTGTCTGTATGACTGTAGGACAACTGCACAAGTTTATTGAATGATCCAAGGACCGACATTAGCAAGTCAAACTCTTTGAAACAGTCCAACAAGAGTTATACAGAAGCGTATCAGCTTCCTTCTCCTCAAGTCAAGTCATGTCAAGTCACATTTATTTATATAGCACATGAATGTAATTCACCTCAGGTGCTCATAGAAATAAAATAAATACAGTAATAAAAACAAAAATATACATGACAACAAAAACAGAAAAACAAAACAAAACTGTCAATTAAATGATGGAAATAGCAGAAAGTAATCAAACCAAAATGTGCCAAACCGAGCGGCGCATCTTGTCTGAATCACCGTTCCTCATCACAACCAATCATTGGAAAAGAAAGGCATTTCAGTACTACAGTCTATAGACCACAATGTACTCTGAATGCCTCACTGATTGCCTCACCTCTGTCCATTATGAACCTGTTCACAGTAGCCCACTATTCAGCAACCTGTTTAGGCTACATACTGGTGGTGAAAACTGTTCTTAGTTTTGCCAAAAGAGTGATAAATTCAAGAAATGTGTTCAGGCAACTGATCATTTGGTTCAAAGAATGGAGTTTTAGCAATTGTGCCAAAACTGTAACATTTGGCTACAGTTAAGGTTGAGGTATTTGAAACTTTGTTGGGCACCAGGCAGGTTTGGTGACTGTGACTTTAAATGGTGCTGGCCTACATTTTCTTTTATGAGCATCATTTACATTAATACTGAATATTCTCATATATCAGGCTTTTCAGATTAAAGCCCATTTGATATTGTTTATTGTATGATTGCCTACATTAGTATGGTGATTTTTTTTTCTTTAACCTTTCTTCTTGCTTTCCTTAACCATTAACAAAAAACAACTGACATTAAATTGACCACATTGTTTATTTTTTTTATTGAAATATTCAATGTTTTGAAAATTATATAATTGATAAAAGAGGTGGTCAGCTACAGTGGAGAGAGAGAACAACAACGGTTGTCAGGGAGAAGCCTTCTGGAACAGTCCATGAAATGATCCTTCAACGGAATAAAGAGCTCTGTTAAGTAGCCTACACTTCAAAGTATTCTGTATTCTCAAATTATTCTTTAAAGTCATTCAGTGTATAGCTGAATGACAGTAACTTCTTACTTTTTCATGAAATGAACAGTGCTTCCCACAACAGGCCCAGTCCGTGGTACTTTTGACACAGGCATGCTGGCTCGGTGTGCAGCTGAGAGCAAGGCTGAGACAGTGGCATTCAACCAGCCCTACTGAACCTTGTCAATCATGGGAGTGTTCGTAATGGGAGCAGGCCTTTAAAAAGAAGATTTTTACAATGAGTAGCTCTTATGTATGATCTATGTGCTTAGTATCATCTCGTATCCAACCTTTGATCCAAATATCATTATAATCTGTTACTTCATGTAAATGTTCTTTTGGAAACACTTGCTGGATGAACCCACCGGAAATGAGATGGTATTTGCTGCCTGCTCCATCTACAGCGGGCCTTTTTCATGTAACAATTATCGACTCAGCAGGGTTGTGAGAGCTCAGTGAGACTCAAAGTCTCAACCCACCAACTCTGCTTAGTCTCCACAATTTTACAGGAATACTGTTTAGATGTTAGACGTGTTCTTGTGAACTAATACACCTCCTTGCAGTTCTTGTGGAGATGGTATTTCCCATGGCTTTCCTTGTCCAGATGTTCTGAGGCTTTAAGGGATGCTGTTCCTTAAGCAACCTCCTTCCCTGTCACTCACTGGTTTTGTATGAAAAGATGTTAGATAACACGTACACACATGGTAAGAAGAAAATGTTTTTCATCTGTGAAATGTGTAACATTTTGATTCACTGTCGATTAGACTTTATTTGCCTTACAGTTCCTCCTCTCTCTCCTTGCTGTAACCTAACCCTAGTCGGCTGAGAGCCACTTGTGCTGGAGAATTTCCTCCAGGACTGGCCGTTTGGATGGGTCTTTCTTCAAGCACCAGTGAATAAGATTACGGCATTCTGTACAAGTTATATTGGACAGGAGGGCACAACAACGTCATGTTAATTCACCTGAGCTTCTTTCTGACCTCAGCTTTTGGGAGGTGTTGATCTGAATGTCTATGGACAGGTCTGATTACACTCTGGAATGTTTAAACGCTCTTGCGTTGGCTCACCACTGGATAGACCCCTCCTGCAACGCAGTCGTCTGGTGACGATCTCAACGTCGTCCACAAATGGCAGCTCCCCACAGAGGAGGACGTAGAGCAGCACACCCAGGGACCAGACGGTGGCCGGACGGCCCTGGTAGCTGTTGTGCAGCCACCACTCGGGTGGGCTAAACGCCTCCGTGCCTGTAAACAAGAGGTCATTTGGTGTCATTTGAGACTCTAGATTTCAAAGGTCAATCAGAAAATTCTCTACTTCTGACGGTCAAATGCAAAATTTGTTCGCCATACCAGCAAAGGCGTTGTAGGGGCCCTCTTTCAACAGCTCCCCACAGCCAAAGTCAATGAGCTTGACCGTCACATCATCGGTGTTGACCAGGATGTTTTCTTGCTTTACGTCACGGTGTAAAACGCTGCAGTCACGGCAGTGTTTCAAAGCAAGGACCACCTGGCGGATGATGTGCTTCCCCTGGCTTTCAGTGAGCCGACCTCCCAAAGTCTCGCAGTACTCGTATAAATCCATGCAGGGCATGGGGCGCTCCAGGATTAGAATGAACATGGTGGGCAACGCAAACCATTCCACGAGCTTGAGGATGTTAGGGCACTCTGGTGGCCTGGACACTATGGTCATGAGGGCCACCTCCAGAGGGAGCTGTTCACCGGTGTCAGGCTTAGAAAGAGTTGGAGGAAATGAGGGGAGTTAGAATACAATTTTGAAGTTGTAGTTGAAATCAAGATCCAATTAAGAAATCAAGGCAGTTGGGATATGGATAAAAGAGGTAACATGGGTTACTTTATTGTTCATATGCCATAAGAGTGTGTCATTCTAGAATTCTATTCCAGGTTGGGATGATTCAGCTTCAACTAGATGGACAAAACTTTAAAATGATCACTTACCACAGTTATATAACCCCCTGCATTCTCCTTAGGGATGAGCTTGATGGCAACCTACAGGGAGTAGGAAAAGTGTTCAACTGGCTGATTAAGAATTACTGCTAAAGTGTTCAACTGGCTGATTAAGAATTACTGCTAAAGACCAGGCAATTAACGAAATAAAACCAGAACAGAAATGGGAAAGTAGTACAGAGGTGAAGAATCTCACTTGTAATCCGTCAGAATTTCTGATTCCTTCACAAACACATCCACACCCTCCTTTACCAAGCAGGTCTCCCATGGTGTATTTGCGGATAAAGGATGCTGCAAGCAAAAATGAGCACATACAGAACTGTGAGTCAAAGTAATTCCAAGAGATGAGGGATGCATGAGGAGTTGTGATTCTGCAGTGATTTCAGGAAACATTGAGTAAGCGGTGATTTTTTACAACGTTTGTTAACCTTCATCGTTGGGTGGCGCGTTGGTCCTCCTCGGCCTCTTTGTAGTGCGGGGCTCAGCACGTCTCCTTTTCAGCACTGATGGGTCCACCGCACCGAGGTTCTCCCTAGAGGTCTCCTGGGCTGACCCCACATTGCTGTAGTCCCTCTTTCTCTTGCTTTTGTCAGGGACTGCAGCTGGTGGAGCCATGTTGCCCTGGGTTTGCTGCTGCCTGCAAGTTCTCTCTGGCCTCATGGGTCCACGCTGGGTGGACTGAGAGGTGGAGGCTGCAGCAGTGGGCTCCGTGGAGTTGCCTGAGGTGGAAGGAAGGACATCTGTCCTATTGGGGCCTCTTCCCACCACGCCCTTAGCTGAAAACAACAAGTGTGGCTGAGAATGGCAGTATATTTCAGAATTTCCTAAATTGAAATATTCCTCATCACAGCTGAGATTATATGCACAATCATTCTAAAATAGCCTATTTCAATTCCATTCTTTGGAAAACATCTTTACAATTTCAATGTATTAACAATAGGCCTACATAAAGCTTCGATCTATATTTGTATAAGCCTATGTCTAAATAGGCCTATTCAAGACTTGAATAACAATTTGAGCTTACCTCCACGTCTACGCTTAGCCGGCATTATTAATCGTGCCTGTTTTATGTCTAGTTGACATGAACGAAAACAGTACAAAACACTTATGTGTAGCAAAGTTATAAACGCTTGATATTTATAGCCTGACACGTTACGACCCCTGCGTCATTTCGCGTCGGTATGTTACGTCATAATGCTTAAGTAAACGGGCACGGACTGGGTCATCTTTTGAGAGTTTTTTTTATGGAATATTTTACAGCAGGGAGCTCTAAAATCTAGCTTCTATCTAAACCCGAGCTGAGGCTAGAAAGGCTCTTATTAAATTAAACTACCAAAAACAAATTCACTGGGAGGCATTCCTTCAACCACACATACCATACTGTCAAGGGTCTGTTATTTCCTCAGTTATGTCAAGATCAACCCTCATTTTCACAAGGAGCATTTTGGTGATATAGCCTAGCTAAATATGCTTAGTTTTATGAAGTGGACTGCAAGATAGCTTTCCCAAGTGTAGCTCCGATTTATTCAGTGGACATGCAATATGTCCTCGTAAATGAGTGTGCAATTTAGCCTGCCTACATGAGTTATTGGAAAATGGTCCACTTGCAAATCAAGGTTAACCTTTGGTGGCTTTGCTGGAGTAGAGTTCAACTAAGTAACAGGAACACACTAATATAGGCGGGAGTAAATCCATAGTAATCCATAGTAAACTTAGGAGTGAAGCTGCCAATATGGCTGCCCCCGCGAAGTTTTTTACGTCATGATCCCGAGCCCCTCGTAAATGAGTGTGCAATTTAGCCTGCCTACATGAGTTATTGGAAAATGGTCCACTTGCAAATCAAGGTTAACCTTTGGTGGCTTTGCTGGAGTAGAGTTCAGCATCGGCGATCGTTTGGAGCTACTTCGAGTTCGATTTCAGTGGTGCCGTCGGAGGCCCCGTGCGCTGTTAGTGGTGCTGAACTGTTTCACGACTGCAGGGTGCGCACACGCGATCAATAGTCTGTCCTGAAAATCTCACAAGGCTAATATTTCGTTGGTCTTCTCTGCGTGCTTCCGGACATTACTTGTTTTTCCAATTGCATCAACAAGAGAGGCCAATCCGACTAAGAGGGTAGGCTATCTAATAGTCCAGATCCATAGATATAGAAACCTATAGGTCATGCTGGGAACAGCTAGCCTACTAATGAACTGCTAGTTTATGGCGCCCTGCGCGAACCTGAAAAAGTGGTAGCCTAAAGCGCCTAAATGAGAAAGTTATAACACACCAGAGAGACGATGAGTGAGTTCTATTAATTCTGTCACAACGGTGTACAAGTGAGAAAAAATGACAAAGTAGCCTGAATTGGAAAATTCATATTTGTATTTCTGCAACTCTGTTAAAAAGAAGAACATGCATAGCCTATTTGGGTATTTCCCAGATTAGGGGTCAAATTGGGTTGCTGAAATTTTGAAAATCACAATTCCAAATTTGACTAATTGGTATACATCAAATTAATGGTCCTTTAGTCAGGAGTGACGTTATGAGCTTGGTTGAGACCATACAATAAGGGAATTTATTATTTTTTGCCATTTTCTTAACTATGTCAAGTAAATGTGTCATTACCATCACATCATCAAAAAGATATAAAAAATGAAGCTTAAATGATAAATCAATGCTTTTAAAACATTTTCTGGTTTCTAATGAAATCTATTTCATCTTTAGCTCAATGGTATTGTTGTTTTTTACTTGCAAGATGAATTATAGTCATTTTAGTATCTACATTTCTGATTCATCAATCTACCCTAGTTTTGAATATAAGCTTATTTTAAGGAAATGCCATAAATCAAAACTTTTTTAATACAGTGATCATTTAGACTGTCAAACATTGTCAAAATATATAATTGTTGGATAGTTTTGTAATTTATACCTAATTTATTGCTAAAAATATGTATGTGATGGTGATGACACTGCAGCTCTGGTAATGACAGTTTGATGTGATAATGACAAATCACTGATAGTAAACTAATACAGTGATCATCTAGACTGTCCAACATTGTCAAAAATACATAATAGTTTGATATTTTTGTAATTTATACATCATTTATTGCCAAAAATATGTATTGTGATGGTAATGACACTGCAGTTCTGGTAATGACATTTTGTGGCGGTGATGACAAATCACTGATGGAAATGTGCTGGTAATGACTGTGCTGGTAATGACATTTTTGTCAAAAAACTAGCTTTCCAAAGCAGAGATGATGACTAAGCAAGTGTAGCTAGCTTTCTATGTGTAATGTACACAATTTAACTATTAAAGTGACAAAAAATAATTTAAAAAATATTTAAAATACAGAAATACAACACGTATGGTAATGACGCATAATAAGTGTACATGCCCAACACGAAGAATAAAGAGTGGATTTAGTCACTTTTCTGGACATTAGGGCATCTGTCTTGCAGCTTGAAATCCATGTGCTCCACTATGATATTATGTTACCATGGCTACCAAATACATTTTTGATGAAAAAACAGTAGGAAAGTGCCTCTATGTAGAGTGTGATGGTAATGACGGCAAAACCATGGGACAGGTATAAATAGAGCAAAATAGAGTATAAAATGCATATATATGCTTAATCTGTGGATGTAGTCTATTAGTTCAGGTAACATTTAATTCATATGCATACTTTTTTTTATTAATTTGTGATAAATAATGTTTGAGATATGACGTGACATCTAAAAACTCTAGTGTGGGACAACACCAAAACATAGTTTTTGTACCATAAAACATCAATAAAATGTGTTAAAATCATTAGTATGAGCAACCATAAAAAAAGTCTATGCTTGGTTTTGTTTATACTAATTAGTGGTGCTCAAATTTATTCGATTTAGTTTGTTTTTCATATAATTACACCCAGGGGACATAAATTGACCCGAATTCTGGGAAATGCCCATTTATCAATTTGATTCAACATACAAAGAATTTAGAAATCTTAAATAAATGTCTCCTAAAACCCCAACCAACCATAAGATGTATTCCCTTTATTTGTTCTTTTCAGTAATATACACACATTTAAAAACACCTTCATATTCCCACAATATGCTCATAAAATGGTGTGTGTGTGTGTGTGTGTGTGTGTGTGTGTGTGTGTGTGTGTGTGCATGCGCACGCACTCAAGAGCGTGTCCATATTTACATCATACTCCATATCATACATAGGCCATAAATCTCTAGCTGCCACCCTGGGCCTCCTGGAGCTGCTCCTCGTAGTACAGCAGCTGGTCGACCTCGAAGCAGTCACTGGGTCTCTCCACCATTCTGCTCAGAGCCTCTCGGACATCCAGCTCACTCTGCCTCCTCCTCCTGGCCTCCCTCAGATAGTTGTACACCCTCTGGAAGACGTCCTCCCCAAGCTTCTGGGTCACTGCCCTGGAGAACATGAGCAGACCAGAGGAACCGTTCAGCTGTTTCAGGAGCACAAGACAATAACTAATTCAGTTCAGTTCCTGTTTCATTTTCAGGAGAGGGCGGACTTGTACTCTATGGGTAGGATAACATGTCCACATTAGACTGACATCAGGTTCATTCCAGCTGATATCTCTGCTGCACAATAGGAAAAAAAAAGTCTGAAAGCACATTTGCTCATAGGAGACTGAGCTGTGAATGTGCATAGAATGTGCATCAATTATTGCTACTGGTTAGAGCAGGGATTCCCAAACTGTGGTAGACGTACCACCGGTGGTATGCCAGCTGCTTCTAGGGGGTAGGCCTACGCGAGATGGAAAGGGCTATGGCAGAAAGGTGTTAAAAAGAAATGTTTCAAATGTTCTGTAATTAATTCATGAATAAATAAATCATTTTGAATCAGGTTTTAATGATATGGAAACATGTCATTAAAGGAAATCATTTGTGAACTCTATAGTAGGCTATATTTTCATTTAAAAAGAGGCGGCTTATTAAACATGATGTCTGGAATGCGTTTGGGTTTGGGAACTGCTGGATTAGTGAATGGTAGACAGACACATCAGAACCATGGACAGCACCAGGGCTGACTCTATCGCCATCCATCCGTCCACATGGACTCCATGCCTGTGTGATCAGTGTGCGAGGGCGCCTGAGCACACACAGGAACCTGGTGCCCTGACTCGTGCATGAGTGTGCTGTGCACTTGGGTCTCCGCAGAAACCAGCACGCAGGAGGCCTGATGGCTTCAGCCTGCCTAACCCATACCTGCAAGCAGAGCCCTCCAGTTCCCTGAAGTAACCAATAGGCCAGAGGGGAGATATTACCTCCTAGGGGAGGAGGGGAGGGGTTGAGGGGAACAATATGCCCTGAAGAGAGAAGTTGTTTCAGCAGCAATGAAAATGTAAGCAGGAGTGGACACAGTATATGTCTATGAGTGAACATACTTATACATCACATATACAGTACATCTCGTTGTGGGTATCTGTGTAGAGATCTGTATGTTTGCTTGTCTGTACGTTTTGCAGACAGGTGTGAGCTGAAACAGGTCCCACTCACTCCCTCATGCGCTGGATCCTGCTCCGTGCCATGGTGGTGTTGATGTGGGCGGGGCCCCGTGGACTCTCTTCTGCCCCAGCTCCTGAAACACAGCAGACAGCAAGACTTATAGCTGCTTCCCTATTTTGCATGCACACACACACACACACACACACGCACACACACACACACACACACACACACGTACGCACACACACACACACACACACACACACACACACACACACACACACACACACACACACACACACACACACACACACACACACACACACACACACACTGTATTTATATACATTAAATATATTTTATAAATAAAAATATTACTTTTATAAATTGTATAATAGGAAAACTAACATACCTTAAACCTAACAGTTCTCAAATCCCACGTGATGCCCTAGCACATGCCCCAGACATCAGGAAAAACATTATGGATCCTGTGGTAAAACTACTCACCAGTAGGCTCACTGTCGAGGACATTCTCCATATGCCACACCATGGCCTCAAGGTCACCGTCCTGGGGAAGAACATACAGTAGAGGTCAGCACCCAGCCGCCACTCCGTTTGGGTTCAGCGCTGTTAGGGACAATACAGCGGCATATAATCCTGTCATGCTCATAGAGGCTGGCACTGGCAGTCCAATGGAAATAAAGTGGATTATTAGTCACTGGAGAACTGGACTGGAACCACGAGTAAAATCTGATTATCAGTCAGGGTTTCTGCAGGGTTCAGTCAGGGTTTTTTAAGACCATTACATTTAAATGTATGACCTACACAAATTTTGAAAAATAACTTCAGTCATTAAAATTTCTTTCAAAATAACATTTTGTACCGGTAGTTTGCGTGGGTTTATGTGAAAGTCCGGCGATTAAATCCTTCTGACAAGTCTGTTTGCTGCACTGCCACATTATTAAATTATCATTATTAAAGGACTTATTAAGACTTTATGACTTTCATCCTGATCTCCAAACTCTTAGATTAGTTTGATTTCTCTTTCATTAGTCCAGCGCTTCACTAATAATCTCACACGTCCCACCTGTCCATAGGTGTGGGAAAACGCGTCATAGGCCTCACTCTCCACGTTGCTTTCATCTTCATCCTTCATATCTTCCTCATCCTCCTCCATCTCATCCTCCCCTTCCTCAGAACACGACTCAAAGCCATCTTCATAGTAATACGCCTCCGCTGTCAGAGGGTCCTCTGGGATCTCTGTTGACAGACAGGCAAACACATCCATCTCAAATCTCGCACGCACGCACGCACGCACGCACGCACGCACGCACGCACGCACGCACGCACGCACGCACGCACGCACGCACGCACGCACGCACGCACGCACGCACGCACGCACGCACACACACACACACACACACACACACACACACACACACACACACACACACACACACACACACACACACACACACACACACACACACACGCTTTGCACATGACCACTGTGCTTCTGTATGATGGGGGTGAGGGAGTCAAAGTAGCAGTGCTGAACCTCATACCAGCACTGTTCTCCACGCACATCACTTTATCCTCCCCGATGAGACGAGCTGTCTGATTCCCACCACTCTCCATCTGGTCAGGCCTGCACTGCTGTGCTGCAATCTCATCTCCCACTGAGCCTGCAGGGCCTGCTGATTGGCTATCCAGCGGTGGCGCTGGCTGGTGCAGACTAATGTCACTCTCCCTGGTGGTGTCCTGTTGGGAATTAACAAATATAATGGAGGGACATTTTATAAGGAGTATTGATGCTCTAAATTGAATTCAGTTCTGTTACAGATACATTGACGATAGAGTCTTTATATACTGTAAGTCGTATTTTAGTAAGAGCTAAGAAGTATGCTCTTATCTTTTTAATTTTCCTAAATGAAGTGTTTGTGCATGCGTAACTCAAATTTACTGACCCATATTTGGCAGTGACACTACCAAGGTAGTTGCTATCATAGTTAGCAATATGTTTTTGGGAAACAGACCCCTGAGTAGCATCAATAACTTCATCGAACAGCTGTTACGTTTCTGAGAGCCCTGTAAGGCCTGTATCCTGTCAATCATGCAGACGTACGGTGAGCACATCCACAGTGACTGTCTGAAAATGTCGGCACCGGAGCTCCCGCATGCGCAGACAGTTCTCCTGGTACTTCTCCTCGGCCAGCTGCCTGCAGTGGGAATGGGAATGGGAATGGGAATGGGAATGGGAATGGTCACTAAGAGGAGCTGAAGCACAACACTTTAACGTCTCACTGGCGTCAGATATACAGCAAGAAGCTGCCTGAGAAAGGATTGCCATCCTCTTACCATGTGGCACATTCAGAAAAAACACAGGTCTTAAAGAGACCCTATGCAACTTTCTGCAGAAGACGATCGCTCTTTGTTTACATCTGGAAGTCTGAGACGAAGAACCACGCTTGCAATTTATATATTTAAATATAGCCTATACATGTATAAATATACAAGCTAAAGCTGTCGGGGAAGCTCTGCAGAGAAAATGCAAGCATAAAACGAGCGAAAACGAACAACGAAACCGAAACCAGAGATGAAATCGCCAATCCTGCATAGTTCCTCTTTAAGAGATATTTCTTTGACTTTGAATAGGGGTCATCTCAGCCGACAAGAGGAGGAGAGGGGGAGAAAGGAGGAAAGTTAAAGAAAGGAAAATATGCAGACAGAGGGAGATGAAGAGCAAAAAAAAGAAGCAGCACCTGCAGAACTGATATGAGCTGTAATTGTGTGTCATATCAGTTGCGAGAAGAAAAAAAAAAACAGTATTCCTGTCACGACTCATGACACTCAACACACTGCAGGAAGAGGTGAGAGATAGAGGGAAATGGAACAAAGAGAGAAAGTGGGATGAAAATACAGCAAAAGAAAGAGAGAAGAGAGAGTCGCTCACTTCAGCTTCCTGGCTTTCTCATCTGCGGCCTGCAGCTTGCGGAGCCGCATGCGCTCTCTGGGGGTCATCTTCTGCACCTCGGCCCTCTGCTGCAGCGTCTGGAGGTGCACCTTCCTCTGCCTGGGGTGGGGGGGGGGTGGGGGGGGGGGGGGGGCGGAGGGTTGGGGTCAGAATAAGACAGAGGGCAGTCATTAGTCAGAGGTGCTGCTGGTCCAGACCATCAGACAAAGCTCATTAACGCAACACGCCAGTCACCCAGGCTCAGGATTCTCATTACAGGAGTGGACAACTAGCCCCTAGCAGCAGCAAATGTAATTTGGCTAGCGGGGCAGTCTAGGCACGATCCATTGAACTTAGGAGCCGAGAAACTGAGATAACGGGCGGCTCAATCACAGCGTGTATAGAGTCGGTGGGCGGGCTTAACATAATGGTGACTGACATGCAACCAGAAGTTGCGACGGTAACGCATCCTGCTATTTGAAAACAAGAACATGATTCGTTTAGCGTTATCCTATTGTGTGGAGAGGGTAGGTTACGCATCCTGCTACTTGAAAACAAGACGATGATTCGTTTAGCGTTACCCTATTGCGGAGATGGAATCTGAAAGACAACTGTTTATCCCACCCCTCTGATTGAGCCCTGCTTACGGTGAGTTCCCAGACCCTACAGTACATCTTGATGTGGGTCTGGCTGGTCAGGCTAGTGAACACCACCATCTAACATTGTTCCATTAGAGAATGTCACTGAAGAAGGGTTAGATGGTTGTTGTAAGCATTAGAGAGGACCCAGCCCTCCCCTCTGTCTGTGTGCTGTAGAGGCAAGTAATTTAAGGGCATCTGTTGACCGTTTCAAAACTGTTGAGTGCTCTTGTCTGTTATCGTGGGCAATGCATCAGTGAGAAGCAACATTGTGGCAGCTTTGCCACAACAAGGTTAGTACAGATAGCTGATTACCAAATGTTGCTAAGCTGTTTGCTAAGAATGCGTGCTGCTGGCTCACCAAAGGACAGAGGCATGAGCTTCTGTGGTCACAGAGGCAATGTACTCACATGGCTTTCAGTATCTGAGCGGCATCTTGGTCCCCACCTGATGTTCTGTCCTGCAGAGTCATGCTGGAGAACTTGTGCTTTATGGCCTATGGGGAGAACAGAAGAGGAACAACAGTGAGCACATCACGGCACATATGGAATGGAGAGTCAGTGATACGGCTGTCTATGGAGAGTCAGTGGTAGTGTGGTACAGCTGTGCTACCGTAATACGTTTACATACCCTGTACATACACATTCTAAGGTTGACTAACAAGAGGAATAAAAAATCATCTTTTGAAAATGTATCGTAAATAGATAAATGTTCTATTCTCGCGCTGAAGTATCGCGGAAATTCAGTTTTGGCAGGAAAAGGTAAACAGAGTAGTGTGCAGGTGTGACAGTGCACACTTTGAATTCATATGGTTTCTTCACAATTAGTGAGTAGAAAATGCATCGTTTTGTCAAATAAAGACCCTGTCCATGTTGCGCAGAAATGTTAATGACATTTTGAGACTGTTGAGAGGCAAAAAGGCATGTTTAGATGATGCCCCCAGACCTAGCATTGTAGCTCACTGGGAATCCAGGTCAGTAGCACTGTTTTCAGTCAGGGTTTTTTTTTCTTTCAGTTTTCCAGTAGCAACATCTAGCGATCAAGATCCATGTCAAATTATTGCTTTCTTATGTGGATTTTTTTTTTTTTTTTTTTTGAGGATCATAGGCAGAAGACTGCTTAGTGGAAAACTTAATTTTTCATAATTGACAGTGATGATGGAGCAGCCATTTCTGACACTCTCTCATGTGTCCAGCTTATGGTTCAAAACAGGACTTTACCTGCATGTTCTCTTCAATGTACGTGCTTCTGAGTGCCTCTGCAGCAGATGTTCTGGACACTGGGTCCTTCACCAACATCCTGTCAGTGTGGACAGAGAAGAGGAGAGAAGAGAATGAAAGAGTAAGGAGAGAGGGAGTTAACATGGACACACACACAAACGCACACATACATACACACACACACAAACACACACACACACACACACACACAATCCACATTCAGCAGCAGTGCCTGGAGAGATCAGAGCATCAACACACACCTTTCCAGCTTCGCTCACCTCTGCAGTAAGGTGTTGAGCTCAGTGGAGTATCTCTCAGGCAGACATGGGGTCTCACCCTCAACTATCTTCATGACAACAGAGAGGAAGTTGTGTCCCTCAAAGGCGTGCGCCAGACAGCACATCTCGTACAGCACACATCCCAGAGACCTGCAACACAAGAACTATGTCAAATGAAGACGTTCTATGAAACCCAGTCTCATATACAGTAAGTAAAATGTGATGTTTACCTGCATCATCATATGAATGAATTGACCAAAAGCAAATACCGTAATTTCCCGACTATTAGCCGCGGCTTAAACATTGATTTGGCAAAATGTCTTCCGCTATGAGGTTAATACAGGGGGGCAGTTGATATGGTGTTAATATGGGTATGTTTCTTTTAACTTGCATAAAACACTGTCCTGCGGCTTATACACAATGCGGCTTATATGCGGGAAATTACTGTAGTCTTTAGTGCCAGATGCTGTTCAGTGTTAGCAGGGTACTCTGAGAATTCAAACCATGACAGTTGCTTTAGTTGTACTGTATATATTTCGACTTACAAAAGCAAGCACTGCATGTCAAGTAGTAGAGCAAAGAGAGAGCAGTGAAGCTGATATGCCGCGTTTACTATTCTACAGGCAGTAACTGAAGACGGAGGATGTCTGCATACATTACATAGGCAATGCGTGTTCAGAGCGGAACACTTATCGAAAGTGATCGATCCAATGTGGATGACTTTGTTGCTATTGGAATGCCTTGAAGTGGACAACACAATTCATTCATCATATGACAATAAGGAAAGGCTCAACACTATGCTTTCCTTTCACAGTTTTCTCACGTCAAACCTGTGAAGCAGATGAGCTTGTAGATATAATTCCAGATGTCAGCAACCCTGAGGACCCAAGCCAAGTTCTTTAATCTCATAACAAATACCTGGCTTGATCATTCAATTCAAATATTCACACATTCTGCAAGCTACACAGAGCACAGTCTGAAAGCACATTATGTAAATTATAATAGAGATGAAAACCTAATACTGAGCTGTCCCTCAGAGGACTTCAAACACTTCACTCATTCAAAGTTTACAGACTGAGAACAGAGAACAAGAATACTGAGAACAAGAATACTGAAAGATTCAGGGGTTCAATTCCCGGCTTCCACTGTTGCGCCCTTGAGCAAGGCACTTAATCCCAAATTGCTCTGGGGACAATGCAATCCCTTGTAATACTGTTGATACATGAAAGTCAGTGTCTGCTAAAGGATTAAATGTAAATGTAAAAGACTGACTGGGGCACCTGCACCGCACGCCAACGACCTGGGTTCGATTCCCGCCCCGTGGCCCTTTCCAGATCCCACCCCAACGCTCTCTCCCACTCACTTCCTGTCTCTCTACTATCCTACCATTAAAGGCATAAAAGCCAAAAATATATACTTAAAAAAAAAAAGAATCACAAACTCAAGCACTTCAAGAGTTGAGGCCATTCTTGGCACACTTCTCTGCAGCTCACCAGATATCAGACTTGGCGTCGTAGCCCTGGTGGCTGAGGGCCTCGGGGCTCATGTAGTACGGGGTGCCTGTGAAGGTGGTGGCCAGGTCACACGAGCCCATGAGCAGGCAGGACACTCCAAAGTCACCTGGGGAGGAACACAGCATGCTTTGGAACTATCCCACAAACTACAGGGAGGAACTTCAATCAACAGTGATCTAGCAGTACTGTCCAGTAGGCTACTGTGAAGACTGAAGACTGTCCCAGCAATTGTACTTCTTCAGACAGAAACACATTACATTATTTTTTCTCAGTAACGTTATTGTAGTGCTGCTGCTTCTATTACCACAAGCTGGAACTTATGCTCTGACTCAGCTGAGTATGAACTTATGCAAAAATATATGTCCTTTTAACAGGCCTTTTAAGGCGCTGATCTCTTTCCTTTTGACTACAGCGAGCACCTGTAAATATGATATGTCGATGCTTTTCACACCTCTTACTCCTAGACATCAACTTTAAGAGATTACTAAAATATCAAAAACCCGATACCCATGAAGTATCCACCAGTGAACCTACCTACCTATTTTAACAATGTTTTTCTTCAGAAAAATGTTTTTGGCTTTCAGGTCCCGATGAAGGATCCGCCTGAGAGATGAGAGGAGAGAAGAACAAACAGGCTCAATCAAACACCGCTGAGCTGATGGGAGTCTGGAAAACACACACTGTTCTACAGGTCTCTCAGAGCCTGTTCTGCTTTTTTGGGCAAAGCAAAACTCCAAACCATGCTTGTAATATCAATATCCCATGTGTATGACAGTTAGTTTTAAGAATACTGTATATCAAATTAAGTAGTAGTAGTGTGTATATTAAGTCCTGTACACAACGCATAGCCTACAACATGTAGATCTCCATGTCTTTACCAAGGATTTCAATGTCAAGGGGGATGTACTGTTCTGATAACTTTCCGTGGTAATCTCAGTTCAAGATAGATCTCACTTCATATTGCAGTTGTCCCCGTTTAATATGTAATTTGAAAAAGTAAGTTAATTCAATGGATTAGAGAGAGAGAGAGAGAGAGAGAGAGAGAGAGAGAGAGAGAGAGAGAGAGAGAGAGAGAGAGAGAGAGAGAGAGATGTGCTGATATGTAGGCAGAGCTGGAGAGTGAGGCCCCCTCACCTCTGGTGCATGTAGTGGACCCCGAGCAGCAGCTGAATGAGCCACTCAGTGACCTGTGTCTCATGGAGCCAGCTCCCCGCAGCTCTCAGCTCCTCCAGCTTACAGTCCAGGTCACGGTCCTACAGGTCAGACAGAGGGGCGAGGGAGAAGGTGAGAGGAGCAACCTTATCAAGCTCTTCAAAGAACAAGTGCATGATGATGCCTACACAGCTCTAGTGTCCACAGGTCCAGAATTTGCAGTGAGGTGCGGTGTCCACTTCCACAAGATTTCAAAGATGTACGTATGAGCTACAGTAAGCTCTACTGGTCCTTTCAGTAGCCAAATGGTGACTACTATACAGGTTATGAAAAGTATAGGACAATGCCATTCTAAGATGTGCACAGTGCTTATAGTCGCATGCAGGATTATATAGAATTATAACAAGGGCACGTACATCCCCAAACAATTATTGGGCGTCAAAAATAAAAGTCACACAGAACAACACAGAACAGAACAGAACTTACCTCACAGTACTCGGTGATGATGCAGAAGCTGTCCCTCTCCAGGAAGCTGGTGTAGAACTTCAAAATGGCGGGGTGATGCAGCTGTGACAGAAGCTGGGCCTCCTGATTGGCCTGGACCGTCTCATTGGGTTTTAGGCCACCTACTGGGATTTCCTTCAAAACTTTACTATAAGGACGCAGAAAAAAGAAGACCGTTTCATTGACTCTGGCCCGTCTCTCAGTAATGTATTTAGCCTACTTAGTTCGTAACAAAAATGATGCAAGGTTCTACCTATATTGAGAATCACATTCCCTACCACATTATGTTAAACACCTAAAAAGGGACGGAATTACTTATTTTTTAATTGAGTGACATAGAAATCTCAGAGGATACGCTCAAGGGAATGAATACATAAACACATGTAAGACTGAGATAGCTCTGGAAGTTAGATACATTTTGGAACAAATAGACTGAAGCTCGGCGCCTTCTTGAAGTCCAAGGCAAGTCAGACTAGAACCTGTATACACCTTGATGAGGAAGTAAGTGAGTCAGTAAGCCTTTATTGTCATTGTAACAAGAAGTACAATGAAATTACAGCACCAGCCTGGCCAAACAGTATGACAGAAGGGGCGGACAGAACAGGAAGGTGGGCAGAGGAGAAAAATTACAGCATAACATGAGGAGAGGGAGGAGAAAAAAAAGGCAACACTCGACTATGCTCTTGTAGAGAGTAGAGTGTGGGATCTTAGTTGCACATTAAAATCATAACTCAATTAGCTGACAATTGGCTGAACAATTGACAGAAACCTATTTTCATATTCTTTATATCTTCACCCCTTACAAAAAAACTTCAAGGGTCAAAACTGCAGTTCATCTGCAGGAAATGCTTTGTATTGCACCACATAGCAGCACTGCTCCAGTCCTTGCAGCAGAAACGTGCACATTGTCCCATACCTGCATTTATATGGCACTGTCCCGCTCCAAGGATAACTTACAGTCTATCACCAGCTGCAGCCTTGGTGTCCTGAACCAGATAGATGGTACCAAAGCTTCCCCTTCCCAGTTTCCGATTGATGAGATATCTCTTAGCAATTAGCGTAGTGTGGTCAGGGTCCACCGACTCAGAGTTCAGTGCGTTTGTGGGTGGTTGAGCTGCCCTCTCTTTGAATCTCGGCATGTCCAAAGCTGTAGCCTAGAGAGGGAAATATGATAATAATATCTAAAAGACATTACCCGAAGTAAAAAGTCAAGGATGCTAGTTATTCATTTGCGTGAAACAGGAAGTTTTTGGATGATTAGACCTACTTTCATTGTAAGGATAGAAAGTGGGCTCATTTTGTGATGAATGAACATGGAACTGGAACTTGACTTTTCAGAAGTTCTTCGTAAGATGTATTTGACACAAACTACAATCTGCCACACTCACCTCAGCGCACGCACCTGGATGTTTTCATCAACTTTAACTGTCACGTGCGGCTTCCGTGTTTGCATTTGTTCCTATGGCAATGGATGATTGCAATTCCTATTTCTCTCTCTGGGTGATGCTATTTTACCTACCTACCTTGTATTATTTATTTATTTTTACCAGTCTTGGTCCACGGGAGGTATGATTCCGCTCGGGAAACGGCGAAGAGCCCCGTATAAGAGCCCCAGTGTGATAGGCTGGTTGCTGTCACGTGACACACGCAACTAAAGACGTCAGCAACGCCAACAACGTCTACTGTATGCGTGTACGTCTTTTAGGTGTACGTAGAGTTACGAAGCGCTCTACTCGGACAGTTTTTGTAGTTATAAAAAAGTAGTTTAAACGTGTGATTTTACTCAGGGAAACGGCTGGAAGTAAGTTGATACGTTTTTTTCATATGGTTACGTTTAATGTTTTTTGTTCTGGTTGTTTTAATTTAGTTTCATCATCAAGGGCTCTTATAATAGACCAGGGCTCTTACTGCGTTCGGGGCTCTTATGCCAACAACGTCGAAGCGCTCAACTCGGACAGTTTTTGTAGTTATAAAAAGTGGTATAAACGTGTGATTTTACTCAGGGAAACGGCTGGAAGTAAGTTGATACGTCTTTTTCATATGGTTACGTTCTATGTTTTTTGTTCTGGTTGTTTTAATTTAGTTTCATCAGCAAGGGCTCTTATAATATAGGCCAGGGCTCTTACTGCGTTCGGGGCTCTTATGCCAACAACGTCGAAGCGCTCAACTCGGACAGTTTTTGTAGTTATAAAAAGTGGTATAAACGTGTGATTTTACTCAGGGAAACGGCTGGAAGTAAGTTGATACGTCTTTTTCATATGGTTACGTTTTATGTTTTTTGTTCTGGTTGTTTTAATTTAGTTTCATCAGCAAGGGCTCTTATAATATAGGCCAGGGCTCTTACTGCGTTCGGGGCTCGTATTACACTCGGGGCTCTTCATCTAGGAATGTAGCCAGTGACTGCATACAAATATTTGCAATTGCAAAATGCATTCACCTAATATATGTATTAATGTTTTTGTGTTTTGGTTGTTCTTTACACCTCCATAAGCCAGGGCTCTTATAATATAGGCCAGGGCTCTTATAATGTATGTATATTGTAGGTTATGATGATCTTTACAATCACGCTTGCCGTGTAGCCTAAAGCTAATGGGATCATTTTTATTTGTGCATATTATTACATTACATTACATTACCTTTATTATATTGGGGCTCCTCTTATTACTTTACAATTGCAAAGTGGATAGATATATAGATCTATAGATAGATATATAGATCCAGATTGATTGATAGATAGATAGATATATAGATAGATAGATAGACAGATAGATAGATAGATAGATAGATAGATAGGGGAAATTATGGTGTTCATCAGTAATTAATATTATAGTATAAGTAAGTTATAGTATATGTAAGTACTGTATATACTCTTTTGTTCCCATGAGGTAAATTTGGTCTCTGCATTTATACTAATCTGTGAATTAATGAAGCACACAGTGAACACACAGGGAGGTGAATCTCACACTGACCTGGAGTAGTGAGCTACCTGCTACGGGGGGCAGTGCCTTGCCTTGCCCAAGGGCACTTCAGCCGTGGATGTGGGCATGGGATAGTGGTGCTCATCCACTTCCCCGTCTACATTTTGCCTAAAGGTCGAGGATCTGAGTCTGACTGAATTCCCTGTGTACTGCCCATAACCCTCCACAAATACCGAATCCGGTCAGCAGCGACCAGAACAGGGCAGCACATCGTCACAGCGACCAGAACAGGGCAGCGCATCGTCACAGCAACCAGAACAGGGCAGCACATCATCCCAGCGACCAGAACAGGGCAGCACATCGTCACGGTGATCAGAGCGACTAGAACAGGGCAGCACATCATCCCAGCGACCAGAACAGGGCAGCACATCGTCACAGCGACCAGAACAGGGCAGCACATCGTCACAGCGACCAGACCAGGGCAGCACATCGTCACAGCAATCAGAACAGGGCAGCACATCGTCACGGTGACCAGAACAGTGCAGCACATTGTCCCAGCAACCAGAACAGCACATCGCAGTGACCAGAACAGGGCAGCACATCGTCACAGCAACTAGAACAGGGCAGCACATCGTCACAGCAACCAGAACAGGGCAGCACATCATCACAGCAACCAGAACAGGGCAGCACATCGTCACAGCAACCAGAACAGGGCAGCACATCGTCACAACGACCAGAACAGGGCAGCACATCGTCACAGCAACCAGAACAGGGCAGCACATCGTCACAGCAACCAGTGCCTAGACATCGTCCCAGTAACCAGAGAGTGTCAGCACATCGTCCCAGTAACCAGAACAGGGCAGCACATCGTCACGGTGACCAGAGAGTGTCAGCACATCATCCCAGTGACCAGAACAGGGCAGCACATCGTCACAGCGACCAGAACAGGGCAGCACATCGTCACAGCGACCAGAACAGGGCAGCACATCATCCCAGCGACCAGAACAGGGCAGCACATCGTCACAGCAACCAGAACAGGGCAGCACATCGTCACAGCGACCAGAACAGGGCAGCACATCGTGACGGTGACCAGAACAGTGCAGCACATTGTCCCAGCAACCAGAACAGCACATCGCAGTGACCAGAACAGGGCAGCACATCGTCACAGCAACTAGAACAGGGCAGCACATCGTCATGGTGACCAGAGAGTGTCAGCACATCGTCCCAGTGACCAGAACAGCACATCCCAGTGACCAGAACAGGGCAGCACATCGTCACGGTGACCAGAGAGTGTCAGCACATCGTCCCAGCGACCAGAACAGGGCAGCACATCGTCCCAGCGACCAGAACAGGGCAGCACATCGTCACAGCGACCAGAACAGGGCAGCACATCGTCACAGCGACCAGAACAAGGCAGCACATCGTCACAGCGACCAGAACAGGGCAGCACATCGTCACGGTGACCAGAGCAACCAGAACAGGGCAGCACATTGTCACAGCAACCAGAACAGGGCAGCACATCGTCACAGCGACCAGAACAGGGCAGCACATCGTCACAGCGACCAGAACAGGGCAGCACATCGTCACGGTGACCAGAGCAGCCAGAACAGGGCAGCACATCATCACAGCGACCAGAACAGGGCAGCACATCGTCACGGTGACCAGAACAGGGCAGCACATCGTCACAGCAACCAGAACAAGGCAGCACGTCGTCACAGCAACCAGAACAAGGCAGAACATCATCACAGCGACCAGAACAAGGCAGCACATTGCAGTGACCAGAACAGGGCAGCACATAATTTTAGCATGTAATCTCTGCTCAGTGGTTTTTATTTTGGATTGGAATCCTGATTAGTGATTCTTTGTGCATGTGTGAAATCCTTCAGTTATCCTCAGTGGCTGATATTTTGTACGTTCAGTTCTGTCTCAGGGAAGCCACATGTATATTTAGGGTTAGACTACTGCTTGAATGCAGGTGAGTAAACAAACCTTGCAGTACCTCTCCCTCACTGCCTCACACACACACACACACGGAAGAGTAGGCTACTTCTTAAATATTGACAGTTTTTTTTGTCCAGCACCTGGGATGTGGGATTCTGGGATTCACTAACTGAACATACAGTGCCTCTCCCATAGGGTCTATATAACAGCTTAACAAAACTGTCAAATGATAAAGTTGGTAAGAAATGCATAACAGGCTAGTCTTTATTGGGGACTATTTTCACATGTTTTGGAAATGCCCACCTATTGTCAAGTTTTGGGAACATACTGTCAAAACACTCTCAAAATTGTTAACGTATGCCCAAGGTTACTTTTACTAGCAGATGATTCTGATGTAATGTTTAGCCTCCAACAGAAAATTATCTTAATGGCGTCCTTAACCGCCTCAAAAAAGACCATTTTGAAAGGTTGGTTTGTGTCTGACATAAATCTGGCAGCGGTTTGGGTTTCCTACATTTTGAAAATTTGGACATTTTAATTCTTGAGCGTGCTACCGTAAGATTTGACAAAGCCACGCCACGAACAATCGATAACTGGTCAGCTGCTATATCTTTCTTTTCTTCAAAGTCAAGTCAAGTCAAGTTTATTTATATAGCACATTTCATACACAGAGGTCATTCAATGTGCTTTACATAAACAAAAACCAAACAGTAATTATAGCAGATAAAAGCATAGATGGGCAAAGAGTAATAGTAATCTTGATGTGTCTGAAGTCATGATACCTATGTTTTTGTTTTTTCTTTCTTTCCTTGTAAATACTTGTGCATCTCAGCCAGCACTGTAAGTGTAACCTCCATCATTTCGTTGTACATTATGAATTGCTGTTTGGTGTGTAATTTGTTTTTTATGTGAAAACAATAAAAAATATATATTAACAAAAACAACAGTGCCTCTAAATCTATCATCACACCCCTTACAGTATATATGTGTCCTTTTATTGATTTTTCAATTTCAATTTCAATTTAATTTTATTCATAGAGCACCAAAACATTACACATGTCTCATGGCACTTACATACAGAGTGTTAAACATTCAGAGATAGCCCATGAGTAACAGGGGCGAGTAAAAACTCCCTATAATTGGAGATACATATAGGAAGAAACATCAGACAGATCCACGACTCAAGGGCCCAACCCATCTGCCTAGGGTCAGTTACAGTATACAGTAAGGTCATTTTTGGTGTCAGAAAGTTCAAATAGTCCAGTGTAGAGAATAAATTGTCCATAGGGATTAGGAATTTTCGTAAGAAAATGAATGGGTTACTAGGATGCATGAGCTAGGAATCAAGGCAAGGGAACCACAGCAGGCGATGGTAGGACAGACATAGGGATGGAACTTCAGGTGTGATGAGGGCCAGGCACAAGGATGGCTGATGACTGGTAATGGTTTACCTCACAGGTAAGGTATGGGGGAAGAACGAGAGATATAGAGTGGGTTCGTATTACTATAAGTCATGATGGTTAGTATGAATAAGCATATCAATGGTAATATAAAATGTTATACTATAGAGAGAAAAAAAGACAGAGAGGGAGAGTTGAGAGAGAGATTTTTATTAATTTAATTTGGCAAATTTTTCAATCATTTACAAAACCATTCTCTTCCATGTCAAAGTGAAAGCAGATTTCTAAATCAGGATGCCTGTGTGAACAGGTCTCAATTAGGATTGCACATCTGGATTTGGCTCCATTTTTCTTTGTAAAACTGCTCTCAAGTTAGAAGGAGAACAGTCCTTTTCAAGTCTAGCCACAGATTTTTTTTTATTGGACTGTGCTTTTCTTCTATAACAGTCACTTAGCCATTTATAAGCCCTGTCATTGTGAGTCTGCCAGGCTACTCACATCCCAAAACATTGCATGGGTAATAGAACCACAAACACCACACGGGAGTCCAAGAATAAATATATACATTAAGAATGATGTGCATTGTTTGGTTATTTCCCCTTCTTTTTAATAGATGAAGCGACACATTATATGGAATGGTGAGTCAAAATATGACTTCACCCAAATGCCTAGGCGGAGGAGAAGGGCAAGCACGACGAGAGGAGTGCTCTCACAACCTGACCCTCCAGTCCTGACTGACCCTCCAGTCTTCCTGACTGACCCTCCAGTCCTGACTGACCCTCCAGTCTTCCTGACTGACCCTCCAGTCCTGACTGACCCTCCAGTCCTGACTGACCCTCCAGTCTTCCTGACTGACCCTCCAGTCCTGACTGACCCTCCAGTCTTGACCGACCCTCCAGTCCTGACTCCTGTAAGTGCCCATTGTCCCTTTGGAATTTCATTTGTTATCCAATAAATCACAAGCACACAAATCTTTCTTGATTTGTTTTGCCATTGCTACATTTTCTTTGCAATACAGTATATTTGGTTGTTACTTGGCTACTGTTACTGTTATGTTGCTACCTTTCTGTTGTTTTTAGGAAACGGAGCCATGTGCCTTTCAGCACACCATCCCACTTCAGGTGGTTGATTCTTATATTGCTCAGCTGAGGCAGCATTCAGCTGTGAGGGTGTGCAATAATGCTGCCTCAGCATTTTCGCTTCCTCACTTCAGTGTGAAGCTGATGACACTCACAGTATGTTTTGTTTTCTTTCTGCTGGTGTTCACTACTTTATCACTGCATTTAGCAGTTCAATTGCATTTAAGCATTTGTTATATTTGTTTCCATTTTCTTTAGGAAAACAGATATGCAATTGTGGAGAGGTGTGGCAAGCTCCTCCCCAATGGCCATAGCTGGGTCTACTGCTGCTCCTGCTCTCGAAGGGAGAGTGAGCTGATCCGAGCCATGGCCAGAGTCATTTCATCAGAGACACGTGAGATGTTTGCTTTTGGGCTTATATCATGGCATTACAATTATGTCAAGGTATTAGAAACATGTAGTTCAATAAAATATTTTCTGCAATCATTTAATGGTAATCTTTAATCTGTTCAATCAGGAATTACAGAGCAGTACTGTCTTCATGTCCTTGCGCTACAGCAAGTCGTGGAGGACTTCGACAGGGCCTTTGGGTTTCATCCCAGCATGCATGACAATGGTTAGTTGTATCATGAGTCATTAATGAAAAAAAAAAAACATGAATTACGTGAACTTTGATATTGAACAAATCCTGTAATGCAAAAATAGCTACATTTCAGACTGAATTTTATTCCCTTAACAGAACATAGTTATTCGTCTGCTGATGCCTCCCTGCAAGGATGTGAGGTAATGATATAAATGTAAACAGTATTGCTATTGTTAACAAAAGCCAATTAATCACTTCATTCCCAAAGACACTCCAAAGTCTTGTGGGAAGCCTTCCCAGAACAGATTAAACTGTTATAGCCATCTCTACCTGTAGATTTAGAATGGGATGTCATAAAACCTCCTTTAAAACATCTGATTTTGAGTATTTTGTTCTTCCCAGGAGGTATTCCACATCTCTGAAAGGGACATTTGCTTAAAAGCACCCTCTGGGCAATATGGCGTGGTACGCTGTGGGGCAAAGAGGGCGTGCCTCACATGTCCCTCCACGACATGTGGTCATGTGGGTGAGCTGCATAGACTTTTGTCTACCTCCCCAGACCAATATGAGGACATAAGGGGGATGTGCTTGGAGGATGCACCCTCTGAGGCAAATGGGTCATTTAAATGCCTCTCCTCTAGGCCCATTGCCTTTCGACCTGTTCCTGGGTCAGTCCGCCATACCCCCGGCTACAATCCCCAGTCCCATCCCATGCTTCGGGACAGGGCATGTACAAGGTGTGGGACTCCTACTGTGGAAAATCAGTTGAGCACAACAGTAGAGGTTCCTCTTATAACGAGGAACTTTGTGTTCAACTGCAAAGGTTGGTATGTTTACATGTATACATCAGAGAATAGTATAAGTATACTTTTTTGATACCGTGAGGAAAATTCGGTCTCTGCATTTATCCCAATTTGTGAATTAGTGAACACACACAGCACGCAGTGAATACACACAGTGAGGTGAAGCACACACTAACCCAGAGCAGTGAGCTGCCTGCCCAACAGTGGCGCTCGGGGAGCAGTGAGGGGTTAGGTGCCTTGCTCAAGGGCACTTCAGCCGTTGACTGGTCAGGGATCAATGCCCGAACCGAGAATGCTGCACTCCTCTTTTTTATTGAATGTACCTGTATACATTTTGAAGGGATCTTTGTTGTTATAGTTCTCTCAACTACATGCTGTGAGTCCCAGCCCTATGATGGCATGGAGGATGCCATCCTGAACATGGGAACTTATCTCATATCACATGAAGTGATGCGGGATTACATGTATCATTTTTTGCAGACTGGGTAGGGCTTTCTTTATCTGATTTTTTATCTGAACACATTTTCCGGTAACACTTTACTTGAGGGGTTCATTCATAACACATTCATAACAGCTGTCATGAACTGCATATGAAGCATTCATGACTGATTCATGAAACATGACTCAACATTCATACCAACCTTTTCATGAATGAGGAAAACAAAACGACTAAAACTTGTCAAAGTAAAAGTCCAACAATCTAGTAATCCATATACAGGGTATTATGAATCCTCTCCAGCGTTTGTAAACATCTCATGAATATTTTATGAAGTCTACTTCAAATGTCACTTTACTATACGAGTTGTGAAGTATTCATCATACTGGGAAGTGAACTAGGCTACTGACCATCTGTGGACCTCTGAATGGTTGGACATTCCTGTTTTATATATCTATATACAGTCATTGGTGTAGACAATTATGCAAGAAAGACAGCAATGCTGCTTTGCGATTGTTGGACTTTTAAGTTTTGACGTTGAAGTTTTTGACGCTTTGTCTTCCACATTCATGAAAGGGTTGGTATGAATGTTGAGTCATGTTTCATAGAACAGTCATGAATGCTTCATGTGCAGTTCATGACAGCTGTTATGAATGTGTTATGAATGAACCCGTCAAGTAAAGTGTTACCCATTTTCCTTATGAAGCAATATTTGCTACATGACAGAAATGTCAGAAGCTATTAATTGTTAGTTGTCATGTTGTTACTTTTCTTCCTTCAATAAAGGGTTACCATGTTTGGATACTTCAAAACATGGATACATCATTTAGAAGATTCAGGGTGCCAAGTCATCCCTTTAACTTACCAAAAGTTTAGGGTGGCTTGGTACGCCTTTGTGGATCTTCTGGATCTATCTTTCGAGGCTGGGTTCGAGTGTACCAGATGTGGTCCCACACCACACACAATCATTTGTGATGGGACTGCACTCAGCTTCAGGCGGGCACTTCTGCCATGGAAGGAGTTGTTGCCCCAATCGATCACAACTGGGTCAACACTGAGAGGGAGATAAGTACAAATATATTATTTCAAATATATTATTTCAGACCTTGTCTAAATTAGCTGTCTAAATTAGCTGCTTCTTCTTTTTTTTAACCACTAGTCACAAGGACAGGGTGTTTGCTCCTAAGGCCAGAGGGCGTCAGCTACTAAAGCTGTATGCTGACACGGGGCTGTCAAGAGAGGAGAGTGTGGAAATTCTGGCCTGTGTTCCATCCTCTCTGTTGCCAGTTCTACAAATATGGCCACAGAAATGCCCTGATGCCCTGGTGAAGCTTGTCAGGGCATTGTCAAAGAACACTGCAGCATGTGCGCTCTTTCACCCTTCCCCAGAGCTGCGCCATTTTGTGCAGAGGATGGCAGAGGGTGCAGCTGTGAAGCAGTCTGTCAGTGACATGCACTTTCTGCAACAGCAGTCCCCTCTGCTTTTTGAGTTCATGAAGAGCAGTGAGGAGAGTCATGCACCATCATACCTGACGTCACTCCTCCTGGACCTGCTGGACAGAGCAGAAAAGCCTTTTGTTGTCCAGGAGGAAGTGACTGAGGATCCATGTCCAAGCCTGCCACACCGCATGTCCTTTTTCCCTGCCCTCCCGAAAATAAGAGAGAGGGGGCACTATGTGGCAGACAGGCATGGAGCTCAACCTGCCTGCCGTAAAGGCACCAGTGGGCACCCCTCTCTACTACCTGGGATATTCCTGGTGCATTGTTTGCATGGTTTGTAACTATCTCAGAATACAATCATTAATTGTTGTTATCTTGAAGCATCGTCATTGCTGTCTTTGTTTCACTCTCAGGAATATGCTACGGATTTGAGGTCATGGTGAAGTGTGAGTCACCAGACACACCCTTTACTGTCCTCAGGACACGTTTCAGGGAAAGTGAGTAGAAATATCTCAAACAGCATCATTCATTAATTGCACTGCCATACCAACTGCACACACATGAGCTTCCTATACAGTATGTATATTCATTTACCCAGTACCTACTGTAAGTACTCTGTATTTAACTTGAGTATTGGAAACTGTAGTTTACTCCACTACATTTGAAAGCCAAATACTGTTCTTTTGACTCCACTACATTTGGAATATGAAATAAAGTACTTGTTACTTTTAAACACATTTGGAAATGTTATGAACATAGCTCAAATGATTTAGTTTGATGTAAGGAACTAAAGGTCTTTGCAAGTCCTATGACTGACCAACCCTTTTAATGACCTAATAAGCACTACATTAAAAAGGACAAATAAGTGCTTCTGTACTTCAATCTGACTTAACCCTCATGTTGTCCTTGGGGTCAATTTGACTTTCACTTTTGGTGGTGGTTATTACACTCTTGTTAAGTACCTACCACAAAACAATCTGGGTAAAAAAAAATATTTCAATCATTTTTTGAGAGTTTTTTTAGCTGGGGTCAAATTGACCCCAAGGATAACGAACGTCTGTAAGATTTGAGGACAACATGAGGGTTAAGTTCCACTTGTATTGGAGTCATATTTGACAAGGTGCATTTACCGTATTTTCCGGACTATAAGTCACACTTTTTTTCATAGTTTGGCTGGCCCTGCGACTTATATATGAAATTTAACATGTTTTTGAATAATTCCAAAATGAAAGAGGAGTAAACATTACTGTCTACAGCTGTCTACAGCTACAGATGGGCGGCCATTCACGCCTTCTCATCATTAATATTAATCTTTTTGGCCTCTGTGTCTAGTTACAGCCTCTGTATGTTCTTGGTCTTGGATTTTGTGAATACATTTCTAAATAAATGCGACTTATACTCCGTTGCGACTTATACTCCGGAAAATACGGTATACTTTCACTCTCTGAAATTATTGAACTTCATCCACCTCTGCCTTTACCAGTTCCCAAGGTTGTAGTGTATGACAACAGCTGCAACCTCCACCAATATGCTCTTAACCGGGACCCAGTGCTGTTCAAGGACACATGGTTCTTGGTGGATCGCCTCCACTGGAAGAACCACACAGGTCAGGAATTAGTGAAGATCATAAGCCACAAAAAGAACACTCTCGTAAATGAAATCTTAAAAAGTGTCCCCTTTTCCATTACAGGTTGTTCAGTGGGATATAAATTGGCCGACTATCCGCAATTTGATGAGATTAATTCGCAATTGGTGGAGCAATGCAATGCCTCCTTAAAAAAACTTAAGGGCCAGTTGTCATACATGTCTCCTGACAATTTCTTTCGGCAACTGAAACTATTCCTGTGGAAAAAAAACCAGGACCGGGTTTGAGGCAGGCTCTCACAACACCCTCCCTCCCCCCTCCCCCACCCCCCCGAGGTAAGGACGCTGAGGCACAGCGCCTCTCACAACACCCTCCCCCCTCCCCCACCCCCCCTGAGGTAAGGACGCTGAGGCACAGCGCCTCTCACAACACCCTCCCCCCTCCCCCTCCCCCACCCCCCCTGAGGTAAGGACGCTGAGGCACAGCGCCTCTCACAACACCCTCCCTCCCCCCTCCCCCACCCCCCCTGAGGTAAGGACGCTGAGGCACAGCGCCTCTCACAACACCCTCCCCCCTCCCCCACCCCCCCTGAGGTAAGGACGCTGAGGCACAGCGCCTCTCACAACACCCTCCCCCCTCCCCCACCCCCCCTGAGGTAAGGACGCTGAGGCACAGCGCCTCTCACAACACCCTCCCCCCTCCCCCAACCCCCCTGAGGTAAGGACGCTGAGGCACAGCACCTCTCACAACACCCTCCCTCCCCCCTCCCCCACCCCCCCTGAGGTAAGGACGCTGAGGCACAGCACCTCTCACAACACCCTCCCTCCCCCCTCCCCCACCCCCCCTGAGGTAAGGACGCTGAGGCACAGCGCCTCTCACAACACCCTCCCCCCTCCCCCAACCCCCCTGAGGTAAGGACGCTGAGGCACAGCACCTCTCACAACTCCCTCCCCCCTCCCCCACCCCCCCTGAGGTAAGGACGCTGAGGCACAGCGCCTCTCACAACACCCTCCCCCCTCCCCCTCCCCCACCCCCCCTGAGGTAAGGACGCTGAGGCACAGCGCCTCTCACAACACCCTCCCTCCCCCCTCCCCCACCCCCCCTGAGGTAAGGACGCTGAGGCACAGCGCCTCTCACAACACCCTCCCCCCTCCCCCACCCCCCCTGAGGTAAGGACGCTGAGGCACAGCGCCTCTCACAACACCCTCCCCCCTCCCCCACCCCCCCTGAGGTAAGGACGCTGAGGCACAGCGCCTCTCACAACACCCTCCCCCCTCCCCCAACCCCCCTGAGGTAAGGACGCTGAGGCACAGCACCTCTCACAACTCCCTCCCCCCTCCCCCACCCCCCCTGAGGTAAGGACGCTGAGGCACAGCGCCTCTCACAACACCCTCCCTCCCCCCTCCCCCACCCCCCCTGAGGTAAGGACGCTGAGGCACAGCGCCTCTCACAACACCCTCCCCCCTCCCCCACCCCCCCTGAGGTAAGGACGCTGAGGCACAGCGCCTCTCACAACACCCTCCCTCCCCCCTCCCCCACCCCCCCTGAGGTAAGGACGCTGAGGCACAGCACCTATCACAACACCCTCCCTCCCCCCTCCCCCACCCCCCCTGAGGTAAGGACGCTGAGGCACAGCGCCTCTCACAACACCCTCCACCCCCCTCCCCCACCCCCCCTGAGGTAAGGACGCTGAGGCACAGCGCCTCTTACAACACCCTCCACCCCCCCCCGCCCCCCCCCCCCCCCCGAGGCTCCAGCAGCAGCTCCACCAGCAGCTCCACCAGCAGCACCAGCAGCTCCACCAGCAGCACCAGCAGCTCCACCAGCAGCACCAGCAGCAGCTCCACCAGCAGCACCAGCAGCTCCACCAGCTGCTCCACCAGCACCACCAGCAGCAGCTCCACCAGCAGCAGCTCCACCAGCAGCTCCACCAGCAGCTCCACCAGCAGCACCAGCAGCTCCACCAGCAGCTCCACCAGCAGCACCAGCAGCTCCACCAGCAGCTCCACCAGCAGCTCCACCAGCAGCTCCACCAGCAGCACCAGCAGCTCCACCAGCAGCACCAGCAGCAGCACCAGCAGCACCAGCAGCACCAGCAGCAGCTCCACCAGCAGCTCCACCAGCAGCTCCACCAGCACCAGCAGCAGCTCCACCAGCAGCACCAGCAGCAGCTCCACCAGCAGCACCAGCAGCTCCACCAGCAGCACCAGCAGCTCCACCAGCAGCACCAGCAGCAGCTCCACCAGCTGCTCCACCAGCAGCACCAGCAGCTCCACCAGCAGCACCAGCAGCAGCTCCACCAGCAGCTCCACCAGCAGCACCAGCAGCAGCTCCACCAGCAGCACCAGCAGCTCCACCAGCAGCACCAGCAGCAGCTCCACCAGCTGCTCCACCAGCAGCTCCACCAGCACCACCAGCAGCACCACCAGCAGCACCAGCAGCTCCACCAGCAGCTCCACCAGCAGCTCCACCAGCAGCACCAGCAGCTCCACCAGCAGCACCAGCAGCAGCACCAGCAGCACCAGCAGCAGCTCCACCAGCAGCACCAGCAGCACCAGCAGCAGCTCCACCAGCAGCACCAGCAGCAGCTCCACCAGCAGCTCCACCAGCAGCTCCACCAGCACCAGCAGCAGCTCCACCAGCAGCACCAGCAGCAGCTCCACCAGCAGCACCAGCAGCAGCTCCACCAGCAGCACCAGCAGCTCCACCAGCAGCACCAGCAGCTCCACCAGCAGCACCAGCAGCAGCTCCACCAGCTGCTCCACCAGCAGCTCCACCAGCACCACCAGCAGCACCACCAGCAGCACCAGCAGCTCCACCAGCAGCTCCACCAGCAGCACCAGCAGCAGCTCCACCAGCACCACCAGCAGCAGCTCCACCAGCAGCAGCTCCACCAGCAGCTCCACCAGCAGCTCCACCAGCAGCACCAGCAGCAGCTCCACCAGCACCACCACCAGCAGCTCCACCAGCAGCTCCACCAGCAGCTCCACCAGCAGCTCCACCAGCAGCACCAGCAGCTCCACCAGCAGCTCCACCAGCAGCTCCACCAGCAGCACCAGCAGCAGCTCCACCAGCAGCTCCACCAGCACCAGCAGCAGCAGCACCAGCAGCAGCACCACCAGCAGCACCACCAGCAGCTCCACCAGCAGCACCAGCAGCAGCTCCACCAGCAGCTCCACCAGCAGCACCAGCAGCAGCTCCACCAGCAGCACCAGCAGCAGCTCCACCAGCAGCTCCACCAGCAGCACCAGCAGCAGCAGCTCCACCAGCAGCTCCACCAGCAGCACCAGCAGCAGCTCCACCAGCAGCACCAGCAGCTCCACCAGCAGCACCAGCAGCAGCTCCACCAGCTGCTCCACCAGCAGCACCAGCAGCACCAGCAGCAGCTCCACCAGCAGCACCACCAGCAGCTCCACCAGCAGCACCACCAGCAGCTCCACCAGCAGCTCCACCAGCAGCACCAGCAGCAGCTCCACCAGCAGCTCCACCAGCACCAGCAGCAGCAGCACCAGCAGCAGCACCACCAGCAGCACCACCAGCAGCTCCACCAGCAGCACCAGCAGCAGCTCCACCAGCAGCTCCACCAGCAGCACCAGCAGCAGCTCCACCAGCAGCACCAGCAGCAGCTCCACCAGCAGCTCCACCAGCAGCACCACCAGCAGCTCCACCAGCAGCACCACCAGCAGCACCAGCAGCACCACCAGCAGCACCACCAGCAGCACCAGCAGCTCCACCAGCAGCACCACCAGCAGCACCAGCAGCACCAGCAGCAGCTCCACCAGCAGCACCAGCAGCAGCACCAGCAGCAGCTCCACCAGCAGCTCCACCAGCAGCACCAGCAGCAGCTCCACCAGCAGCACCAGCAGCACCAGCAGCAGCTCCACCAGCAGCACCAGCAGCACCAGCAGCAGCTCCACCAGCAGCACTCACCATCATTATCTCATTTTTGACAAAAAGTGGATTTAGAGGCTTTTGCATCTGAACTCTTTGTGATAATGTGTCCGTGCAGATGTAGAGACTCAGGTCGAGAGATGCCAAAGTAGAAGAAAACTTCTTTTTTTTATTATAAGCTACCGGTAGGTTTAGACATTAGACATAAACAAACAAAAGAAAAACACTGATCAAAACGAAAAACAAAAACATGGGATAATGCCCACTAAAGCTAGGCCCTTTACGTACCCATTCTGACCGAGACAATGTGCCCTCTCACGGCAGAGGCCCATCTCCCGAATGAAGCGCCCAATACTCTTATATGCTATTGGCGCGGACCAAACACAGCAAACAATCAATTAGCGCAATAACGTATCCTCTTAGGCTAGATACTATACAAGCGCAATACCTTACTTGACAACATTCCTGTCTAATCATAACTACTTCGCTACAGTCCCCCAAAATCACAAATAAAACAAAACTACAGAAACACCCCTGTCTCCATGAGCGCTTACCTTATGGGAGCGCGCCCCGTCCCTTTAACTGGGTCTCACCTCCGACACTCTTGTCGCACCCCGGAAGACAGGTACACATCAGGTAAGGAGAACAATACACAATACCAAGACACAATACACAGACATACATTGGCACAGTCGCAGCGGTTTCTGCGCGCACGAAACCCGCCACAACTACCCCGACATTATGCCTTGCATCAGCCGCTATAGCCATGTTTAGCGCACGGCCTATTCACTATTTCTTCGCATCATACAAAGGCACAACACATAGTTATTCCTCACTTCAACATATGCATTTCATTTCTTTCTCTGTTCATTTCTCCTGTATGTGTGTACTGTATGTAATGCCTGTTCAAGCGCAAACTCGGTTCCCATTGTTCTTACTGGCGGGAATGCGCCCGCTTGCGTGACAGACGCGGTGCGCTCTGTCACACTCTTCATGTACTTTATGCAGTAGTTTTTGTTTGTCTACAGATTTTATTTGTTCACTTGATTTCATTGTTGGTTGATTACTGTAACTGATTATGGTTAGAAATACTTGAAATATTCAGTCTACAGTAGTCTTCAGTGTCGTACAGTGCAAATGCAAGTTTATAGACCTATTTATGCACACTTTCCCTATGTCGAACTAATCATGGAGAATGTTGTGGGTTTGTCACTATTTTTTGGACATCTAAATGATCCCTTACATAACAATGTCTGGGCAAAAATCTAGCACATGCTATTTCCTAATTTTTCTTTTTACAAATGTGTTTTGCATTTATCACTGCATGGTGAAACTGGCTGCAATAGTGTCTGATCATTGAGGACTGTGTTTGTTAAATGACAACTAATAGCATTTTCACAAATATGTGTATATGTTTTAACTGAAGTGTGTCAAACAATCTAGGAATTATGCAAACTGAGTGTGGCGTTTGGATAGCTGTGCTTATATTTTGATAAAAAGAATGTGTAAAAAATTAAAAATTGCGTGTAAACAATTAAAAAAAACTGTAATGTTCTGTGTTGCCTTGTGTATAATAAAGTGTATTTCTTTCCAATTGCCATCTTTTCTTTGACTCTCCACAAAATTATTTATATTACCATCATCCAGAGAGCTATTTGCTGCAGTTTCAGACCGTTTTGGATGCACACAAGTTCATGAATCAAACCAAGCACATGAAATAGACATGATTTGCATGACATCACCCTGCTGGTCAGTTTTTACCTACGTGATAACCTTGCAAAGTACCATCCAGACAGCTAGGGCCTATATTTGCTGCCGTTTCAGACAGTTTTGGATGCACAAAAGTTGATTAATCAAACCAAGCACCTCAAAACATCTACATTGTGCTATTATATGATATATTCAAGTGTTTTGATATGAAATAAACATGGTTTGCATGACATCACCCTGCTGGTAAGTTTTGACCCACGCGATAACCTTGCAAAGTACCATCCAGACAGCTTTTGGCTGCAGTTTTGGATGCACAAAAGTTGATTAATCAAACCAAGCACCTCAAAACATCTATATTGTGCTATTATATGATATATTCAAGTGTTTTGATATGAAATAAACATGGTTTGCATGACATCACCCTGCTGGTCAGTTTTCACCTACGCGATAACCTTGCAAAGTACCATCCAGACAGCTATTCGGCTGCAGTTTTGGATGCACAAAAGTTGATTAATCAAACCAAACACCTCAAAACATCTATATTGTGCTATTATATGATATATTCAAGTGTTTTGATATGAAATAAACATGGTTTGCATGACATCACCCTGCTGGTCAGTTTTGACCTACGCGATAACCTTGCAAAGTACCATCCAGACAGCTATTCGGCTGAGTTTTGGATGCACAAAAGTTGATTAATCAAACCAAGCACCTCAAAACATCTATATTGTGCTATTATATGATATATTCAAGTGTTTTGATATGAAATAAACATGGTTTGCATGACATCACCCTGCTGGTCAGTTTTCACCTACGCGATAACCTTGCAAAGTACCATCCAGACAGCTATTCGGCTGCAGTTTTGGATGCACAAAAGTTGATTAATCAAACCAAGCACCTCAAAACATCTATATTGTGCTATTATATGATATATTCAAGTGTTTTGATATGATATAAACATGGTTTGCATGACATCACCCTGCTGGTCAGTTTTGACCTACGCGATAACCTTGCAAAGTACCATCCAGACAGCTATTCGGCTGCAGTTTTGGATGCACAAAAGTTGATTAATCAAACCAAGCACCTCAAAACATCTATATTGTGCTATTATATGATACATGCAAGTGTTTTGATATGAAATAAACATGGTTTGCATGACATCACCCTGCTGGTCAGTTTTCACCTACGCGATAACCTTGCAAAGTACCATCCAGACAGCTATTCGGCTGAGTTTTGGATGCACAAAAGTTGATTAATCAAACCAAGCACCTCAAAACATCTATATTGTGCTATTATATGATATATTCAAGTGTTTTGATATGAAATAAACATGGTTTGCATGACATCACCCTGCTGGTCAGTTTTTACCTACGTGATAACCTTGCAAAGTACCATCCAGACAGCTAGGGCCTATATTTGCTGCCGTTTCAGACAGTTTTGGATGCACAAAAGTTGATTAATCAAACCAAGCACCTCAAAACATCTACATTGTGCTATTATATGATATATTCAAGTGTTTTGATATGAAATAAACATGGTTTGCATGACATCACCCTGCTGGTAAGTTTTGACCCACGCGATAACCTTGCAAAGTACCATCCAGACAGCTTTTGGCTGCAGTTTTGGATGCACAAAAGTTGATTAATCAAACCAAGCACCTCAAAACATCTATATTGTGCTATTATATGATATATTCAAGTGTTTTGATATGAAATAAACATGGTTTGCATGACATCACCCTGCTGGTCAGTTTTCACCTACGCGATAACCTTGCAAAGTACCATCCAGACAGCTATTCGGCTGCAGTTTTGGATGCACAAAAGTTGATTAATCAAACCAAGCACCTCAAAACATCTATATTGTGCTATTATATGATATATTCAAGTGTTTTGATATGATATAAACATGGTTTGCATGACATCACCCTGCTGGTCAGTTTTGACCTACGCGATAACCTTGCAAAGTACCATCCAGACAGCTATTCGGCTGCAGTTTTGGATGCACAAAAGTTGATTAATCAAACCAAACACCTCAAAACATCTATATTGTGCTATTATATGATATATTCAAGTGTTTTGATATGAAATAAACATGGTTTGCATGACATCACCCTGCTGGTCAGTTTTCACCTACGCGATAACCTTGCAAAGTACCATCCAGACAGCTTTCGGCTGAGTTTTCTGACAGTTTTGGATGCACACAAGTTGATTAATCAAACCAAGCACCTCAAAACATCTATATTGTGCTATTATATGATATATTCAAGTGTTTTGATATGAAATAAACATGGTTTGCATGACATCACCCTGCTGGTCAGTTTTGACCTACGCGATAACCCTGCAAAGTACCATCCAGACAGCTATTCGGCTGAGTTTTGGATGCACAAAAGTTGATTAATCAAACCAAGCACCTCAAAACATCTATATTGTGCTATTATATGATATATTCAAGTGTTTTGATATGAAATAAACATGGTTTGCATGACATCACCCTGCTGGTCAGTTTTCACCTACGCGATAACCTTGCAAAGTACCATCCAGACAGCTATTCGGCTGCAGTTTTGGATGCACAAAAGTTGATTAATCAAACCAAGCACCTCAAAACATCTATATTGTGCTATTATATGATATATTCAAGTGTTTTGATATGAAATAAACATGGTTTGCATGACATCACCCTGCTGGTCAGTTTTCACCTACGCGATAACCTTGCAAAGTACCATCCAGACAGCTTTCGGCTGAGTTTTCTGACAGTTTTGGATGCACACAAGTTGATTAATCAAACCAAGCACCTCAAAACATCTATATTGTGCTATTATATGATATATTCAAGTGTTTTGATATGAAATAAACATGGTTTGCATGACATCACCCTGCTGGTCAGTTTTGACCTACGCGATAACCCTGCAAAGTACCATCCAGACAGCTATTCGGCTGAGTTTTGGATGCACAAAAGTTGATTAATCAAACCAAGCACCTCAAAACATCTATATTGTGCTATTATATGATATATTCAAGTGTTTTGATATGAAATAAACATGGTTTGCATGACATCACCCTGCTGGTCGGTTTTGACCTACGCGATAACCTTGCAAAGTACCATCCAGACAGCTATTCGGCTGAGTTTTCTGACAGTTTTGGATGCACAAAAGTTGATTAATCAAACCAAGCACCTCAAAACATCTACATTGTGCTATTATATGATATATGCAAGTGTTTTGATATGAAATAAACATGGTTTGCATGACATCACCCTGCTGGTCAGTTTTGACCTACGCGATAACCTTGCAAAGTACCATGCAGACAGCTATTCGGCTGAGTTTTGGATGCTCAAAAGTTGATTAATCAAACCAAGCACCTCAAAACATCTATATTGTGCTATTATATGATATATTCAAGTGTTTTGATATGAAATAAACATGGTTTGCATGACATCACCCTGCTGGTCAGTTTTCACCTACGCGATAACCTTGCAAAGTACCATCCAGACAGCTATTCGGCTGCAGTTTTGGATGCACAAAAGTTGATTAATCAAACCAAGCACCTCAAAACATCTATATTGTGCTATTATATGATACATGCAAGTGTTTTGATATGAAATACACATGGTTTGCATGACATCACCCTGCTGGTCGGTTTTGACCTACGCGATAACCTTGCAAAGTACCATCCAGACAGCTTTCGGCTGAGTTTTCTGACAGTTTTGGATGCACACAAGTTGATTAATCAAACCAAGCACCTCAAAACATCTACATTGTGCTATTATATGATATATGCAAGTGTTTTGATATGAAATAAACATGGTTTGCATGACATCACCCTGCTGGTCAGTTTTGACCTACGCGATAACCTTGCAAAGTACCATCCAGACAGCTATTCGGCTGAGTTTTCTGACAGTTTTGGGTGCACAAAAGTTGATGAATCAAACCATTGCTATTATATGATATATGCAAGTGTTTTGATATGAAATAGACATGGTTTGCAGAGCCTTTTCTGTTGCTGGCCCCCAGCTGTGGAACCAACAGCCACTTGACATCAGAAATGCCCCCTCAATAACCCTCTTCAAATCCAGGCTTAAAATACACCTTGTTACATTGGCCTTCCCTGTGCGTTTATTGTCCACCCTGTTATGTCTGTAATTAGGCTAAGTGTTGTCTGTTGATGTAATCTTAGCCTAATCACTGTTCTGTATATTTATTTGCTTATCTATTTTATCCTATTTTATTATGTGTTAGGTCATGCACTTTGTACAGCACTTTGGACAGTGTGAGCTGTGGTTAAATGTGCTCTAAATAAACCTTAGGCCGACTCACTCACTCACTTACTTACTAGGCTATTCATGCATTTGTGTCTAGGTATGAAGATGCTGACCTAAGATGCTGTTGAAAGGAACCAACCTTTGTAGCTATAATTAGCCTAGGGAATATATTAACACACACACACACACAGCCTGCACAAAGTAGCCTAATTGAGTCACTAAGTAAGTTCACTGATTTTTTTCATAGCCTACCTGTTTATTAGGTTAACATTCTGCGACAGTTAAGTGAATTACGTGTAGGCTAGGCCTACCCTACTGTGCATTTGTAAAAACATAGGACAAATACCCAGGGAAAAAATATTTGATGCCACTTTTGTGATCGTGACCTTGAACTTTGTTACACTGTGTATGATTGCTACCTTATACAGGCGGTTGCTAGATAGACTTGATGAAATCTGGTGCGCTACAATCTGTATTGGTCCTGATATGAATTTCATTGATTGGCCGAAAACGTGATGGTCTTTTGCCAAACTAAAATCTTGTATTGCCTAATCTCGATGTTTTTTTTCTTTCTTTTTATTTCGTGCTGCGTGTTTCTGCTAAATAGCATTCTGATATTGTGCCACAAATATTAGCATGCATTAGCGAAAATAGATAGCTCACCTCCGAGGCTGGGTTTCCACCCTATACTTTTAATGCCCAAGCATTACCAAGAGGAAAGTGCAAAAAGGCAACAATACAACATTTTAACACAATGTTGCCGCGAGGCATTCCATCCATCCGCTCCAAACGAAATGCATGTTAGACATTTGATCTTATGTAAGGGGCCATACACAATTACATCGCAGGCCGGATTTTGACAGGTGTGTAGGCTAAACTACAGTAACAGAACATAGGAGAATCCATTCCTGAGTAGGCCAAGGCTAATAGCCTACATTACATCCACTCGTAGGCCTATACATTATAAGACCAAACAATGGAGTGAAAGTGCAAAGGTGATCAGCACAGAGGATAACAATTTCATTTGCAATTTATTACCAGAGCACACTACAATGTCTGAGAATGAGATGCCTCTGGTTGACTCTACAAATGTAAGTCGAGATGATGTCATCATATGGAACAACCCCCCTTTCCAAAATTCACACCATTGTATGTAGCCTACATGAAGACAGAATGTATACAGTATAGTTTTATACATGTAACATTACAATTGTATAATTGTTTCCAAAGAAAATGTGTAGGCTATTTAGTTGGGAAAAATGTCCTCAGCACTCTATGTTGGTGAGTTGATGTTGGAGTTATTCTTAAGTCGTTCCATTTGTTTTACTGTTTGAACTAGACCAAAAAAAAGAAGAGGAATTACAGTCAAGAAAAAACAAGGAAAAAACTAAAAAGGATTTTGTCCAAGGTGAGTGGTCATAATTTTAATATGTGCAACATTGTTTAGAATTATCAGCATTTTTCTTCAAAACAAGTTAAACTGTTTCTCTTATCTGTTTTTGTTTGTATATTTGTGCACTTTTTATGGAAGGCTACGAAGATCGCTGAAGGACAATCATGTCCTTCCTTCGTGTTCATCTACATGGATGAAAAATCCATCCACTGTGCTGGTAAGCTTTTGCTAATTGTCAGGTTGCTTTTGTGGGGGCAGCCGTGGCCTACTGGTTAGGGCTTCATGCTTCGAGCTGGAGGGTTGCCCGTTCGATCCCCGACCGGTCCACGGCTAAAGTGTCCTTGAGCAAGGACCTAACCCCTCACTGCTCCCTGAATGCTCTGGGTTAGTGCACCACTGTATCACCATAAGACACTGCCCACATACACAGCACTGGCCAACCCCGCAAGACACACATACACACACTGCCCCTTACCAGCTTCTTATTAAGCCACATACATACAACACACTGCCCACCACCCTCTGAATCATCAGTATGCCACTGCCACACACACAGCACACTGCCCCCCCCCCCCCCCCCCCCCCCCACACACACACCTACCTAACTGCAGGACTTCATATACAGGTCCTTCTTCTACTCCAGACTCAGTCCACTGCGTCCACAGGTCCCCCAAGGTCTGGAATCTGCCCTACTCCACAATCTTCCTCAGGGTCCGGTCACCTCTTCTCGTTGTGCACCGTTTTCTGCCACACTTTTTCCTTGATACAGCGCTCTGGGAACAGCCTATTCGTTCATAAATGTCTTTCTGTGTCTTACTCTCTTACTTGAGGGTGTCGATGATGGCCTTCTGGACAGCAGTCAGGTCGGCAGTCTTACCCATGATTGCGGTTTTGAGTAATGAACCAGGCTGGAAGTTTTTAAAAGCCTCAGGAATCTTTTGCAGGCGTTTAGAGTTAATTTGTTGATTCAGATGATTAGGTTAATAGCTCGTTTAGAGAACCTTTTCATGATATGCTAATTTTTTTGATTTTTCATGAGAATTTTCATGAGCTGTATGCCAAAATCATCAGTATTAAAACAATAAAAGACCTGAAATATTTCAGTTGGTGTGCAATGAATCTAAAATATATATGAAAGTTTAATTTTTATCATTACATTATGGAAAAGAATGAATTTGATCACGATATGCAAATTTTTTTAGAAGGACCTGTATACCACACTTCTCCATGCACTCCACAACACTTACAATACTTCTCAACTTTTTCCACACACACACACACACACACACACACATACCTGACTGCAGCACTTCATATATATACTGTATATATCACATTTTTTCATGCACTACACAACACTCAGACTTCTTAACTTACACACACACACACCTGACTGCCCTCCTCCTACCCCACTTCACTGCATCATAAGACCCTGTCCCACCACCACTTCACCCAAGACATCACATATGCCTGCCCTTTTCATTCCCACACACACACACACACACACACACACACACACACACACACACACACACACACACACACACACACACACACACACACACACACACACACACACACACACACACACACACACACACACACACACACACACACACACACACACACACACACACACACACACACACACACACACAACTAGCACGACCCCAGGCAGTTGGGTTGCCCCCCCCCTCACTTACGCCCTCTTGCCAAACTGTTTCTGTGTTGTAGGTCCAGGTCACATGAAAAAATTTCTAACCGACCCTGTCCTGGTGGCATTTAAAGACGCGGCTAGCCAACAGCCAACAGACTTGGCACCACAAGGTAAAGAAACATGTTTGACTTCATGTCATTCCTTGGACCGTAATTTTCTCAATTGTTTCTATAATGTCGATGATGTAGATGAAGTAATTTTGAAAATCACTGACAAATGTTGTGCAGGAGGACAACAACACAGAGAAAACGATGTTACGGAAAAGGATGTTACGGAACTGAATCTTCAGGAAATTCCTTACCATGGGCTTAAACGGATCATTTCTACAATTGCCAAAGGTAATTTAACTCATTTCCTAATTATGTCATATCTTTTGGCATACACTCCACACAACATTAAAACGAAAAATAACTCATCAGAAATAAGATCAAAATTAATTTGTATTCTCATCTGTTACAGGTACAAGGTATTTCTGGAGGGAGCAGAACCGTCCGCCCTGGTGGCCAGAACATCTCCCATTCATTTCCCCTAGCCAAAAACGTAAGAGCATTCAATGTTTTGTTCTGCAATTACAATTAATATAATTGCAATTATCTTGTTTTGATTGAGAAAAGATAAATCAAACAACACTCAAGTACAGTACTACTGAAAGCACTAGTAAAACAAAATGTAACAAAGGATAAATTCCTTACAATGGAGGACAAAGCATGTTGGAGCAAAACTATTCCTGTTGTCGCATTTGATTGTAACATATTGGGTTTTATCTTTTTATCTTTCCAGATGTGTTTCTTGACACTGGGACAGGGCGCAAGCTCACATATAACGAACTGCTAATGATTATGGAGGCATACCAAAAACATCTGAACAATAAATAACAATAAATGAAATGTTTTTTACATCTGTAGTTCTGGCATGTTTTTGTATTTTTCATCAGTCTGTTCATTAGGTTTGTTCACTCTATCCTGCTAGCTATCTGTTTACTAAACATTCCTACATCGGTACTGAATGTCAGTGAGTTGTCCAGATGTTCTAGAGTTTTTTTGAAGAGGCTAAGGCACTCATTCAAGTGACAGTGGATCTGCTTCGGTGATGATCAGAATCCGCTTTATTGCCAGGTTTGCATTAACAAACAAGAAATTTGACTCCACTGATGGCATCATCCGCCGATCTGTTTGCCCGGTAGGCAAACCGCAGGGGGTCCAGCAGGGGTACTGTTATGTCCTTTAGATGGCTCAACACCAGTCTTTCAAAGGATTTTTTGGGGAAATGGGATGATTGTGGCATTTGAAGCAGGAGGGCACTTCACACAGCTCCAGGAACTAGTTAAAGATCACACAGCTCCATGATCATGATGACAAAAGCTGACAACCTGGAAAGTCAGAATCAGAAAGAATAAAAAATAATAACAGTACAAGTATCAGGTGTACAATTGGTTTCTTGTTGTAAGTTGTTGATGCCATTTGACATACATTAGGACATATCCCACCTTTCTGCAAACTGTTGACAACATAACTACAGATGTGGCTCTATTCTGCATATACGCGCACGAGGTACACATGTGGTACGTTTTGAGCTCCAACACAGAGGCAGAGCAATTTCACCTAACCAAACCATATATTTTCTGAAAGCTCATGAGTTGTAGATGGCATTTGACATACATTACATGACATCGACGAAATGCTGTTGAATAAACACATTACACATACACGACTGACGTTCACCAACACGGAAAATGCCAGGGGTGCTCCAGTCTCCCCTGCACGGCACCAATTCTCATATGTGGTAGGAGCGTATGACAAACTGAGCAGCTGAACTCACAGTCAATACATTTTGAGGTGTAACGCTGGGATACGTACACCTAGGTACCATAAGTCATATATTTTCTGAAAGCTCTTAAAGAGTAGATGTCATTTAATATATGCAAAGCCATATGTCACTCTTCTACAGGCAAAAGAACTGACCTCAAACGTGGTAGGAGCGTATGACAAACTGAGCAGCTGAACTCACAGTCAATACATTTTGAGGTGTAACGCTGGGATACGTACACCTAGGTACCATAAGTCATATATTTTCTGAAAGCTCTTAAAGAGTGGATGCCATTTAATATATGCAAAGCCATATGTCACTCTTCTACACGCAAAACAACTGACCTCATACGTGGTAGGAGCGTATGACAAACTGAGCAGCTGAACTCACAGTCAATACATTTTGAGGTGTAACGCTGGGATACGTACACCTAGGTACCATAAGTCATATATTTTCTGAAAGCTCTTAAAAACTAGATGTCATTTAATGTATGCAAAGCCATATCTCACCCTTCTACAGGCAAAAAAACTGACCTCATAAGTAGTAGGAGCGTATGACAAACTGAGCAGCTGAACTCACAGTCAGTACATTTTGAGGTGTAAAAATATAAACTTTTTCAAATCGAGTTGGCCTATGCGCACAGGCGACGCGCTCAGTGCCACTGCCACGCATATCTCAGAGTGACTGCGAACACAAATAGCCTAAACCTAGCTAGATTTGACGACTCTCACAGGAATGGTTCTCCGTTGAATCTACCAAATGTATGGGATGAGCGGCATAACACTTTTGAGCGCTTTATCTTTTTTTTATCACTCGTCTACTATGAATGCATTGCATAGCCCACTGCATCTTGTAATTTGTTGTGACAAACACTTGTGCCATCTAGCCTACAGCTAATAACAACTTGTGACGGCTATTCATTCACGTGTTGTAAAATACTGAAATTGTCTGAGGTTTACGCAGGCTAAACTTTAAATTGTAGCCTCTTGTCTCCCATGCCAGTTTCATTCATCCCGACCGGGCAGGACGCACGTTTCCGTTTTGTAGAAATAATTCCTGAATGTTTTTGTTCAGAGCTGAACATGCAACTGTATTTGACAGATGACAGATTTGGTTGCTAGTGACAAAATATTAGCGTTCAATGCGGTACAATCTCGCTAATTATGTTTTAAAAAGCATTAAAAACGTTCCGTCTCTCTTAGGCTATATGATCAACAGGCACGCACAATATACAGCTTAAATCAAAGAATTGCAGCTTTAGGCTACTAAATCACAATTCACTAACTTTACCATACAGTCGCAATGTTACATTTTCATACAGTTTCATCTTTATTTCATGGTATATTCTAAAATATCCACCATTATAAATATTCTTGGTTTTAATAGGATATTATAGTATTGACTGGCTTTAAAATATATCCTATGGTGCTGCTGAGCAGTGCAAAGGTTTTGAAAGATACAAAAGGCCCTGTATTGGAGTTGTAAACACTTTTAAGGTATAATATTGTCTAAATTGTGTTAATGATGTTTAATTGGTTGCTGATACAACTAAATCTGATACAATCAATGTGAAATCCAGGTAGGCCTATATTGCTGTCATTATTCAACATTTTCAACATTAATGAAATGCTGACAGCCTACTAAATTTTTACTTCAGCTGACCTCCTTGTCTTAAAGTAAATCAGAAAATAAGTTATTTAGACAAGTGAGTGCTAGACTGCTCCTGTAGCCAACATGGGAATTGAACTGTTACATGATCCTTGGTGATGTAAATTATGAAAACCCCTTTCTTTGGTTGGTCTTGATGCGGCCTTGACTCCTTTAAGACTCGGTCTTGACTCAGACTTGCTTCCTAAAAGACTCGGTCGTTGTCACTCGGTCTTGGCTGCAGTTAAACCAACGGTCTCGACCCCCCCCGCATCATAGGGCAGTGGCGGCGATGCGGCGACGCCCCCTTCCCCTGGACAGACACCACCTTAACTAACAAATTTTCTGGGGGAAACCCTGATAAGTCATATATTTTCTGAAAGCTCTTAAAGAGTAGATGTCATTTAATATATGCAAAGCCATATGTCACTCTTCTACAGGCAAAAGAACTGACCTCAAACGTGGTAGGAGCGTATGACAAACTGAGCAGCTGAACTCACAGTCAGTACATTTTGAGGTGTAACGCTGGGATACGTACACCTAGGTACCATAAGTCATATATTTTCTGAAAGCTCTTAAAGAATAGATGTCATTTAATATATGCAAAGCCATATCTCCCTCTTCTACACGCAAAAGAACTGACCTCATACGTGGTAAGAGCGTATGACAAACTGAGCAGCTGAACTCACAGTCAATACATTTTGAGGTGTAACGCTGGGATACGTACACCTAGGTACCATAAGTTATATATTTTCTGAAAGCTCTTAAAAAGTAGATGTCATTTAATGTATGCAAAGCCATATGTCACTCTTCTACAGGCAAAAGAACTGACCTCAAACGTGGTAGGAGCGTATGACAAACTGAGCAGCTGAACTCACAGTCAATACATTTTGAGGTGTAACGCTGGGATACGTACACCTAGGTACCATAAGTCATATATTTTCTGAAAGCTCTTAAAGAGTGGATGCCATTTAATATATGCAAAGCCATATGTCACTCTTCTACACGCAAAACAACTGACCTCATACGTGGTAGGAGCGTATGACAAACTGAGCAGCTGAACTCACAGTCAATACATTTTGAGGTGTAACGCTGGGATACGTACACCTAGGTACCATAAGTCATATATTTTCTGAAAGCTCTTAAAAAGTAGATGTCATTTAATGTATGCAAAGCCATATCTCACCCTTCTACAGGCAAAAAAACTGACCTCATACGTGGTAGGAGCGTATGACAAACTGAGCAGCTGAACTCACAGTCAATACATTTTGAGGTGTAACGCTGGGATACGTACACCTAGGTACCATAAGTCATATATTTTCTGAAAGCTCTTAAAAAGTAGATGTCATTTAATGTATGCAAAGCCATATCTCACTCTTCTACACGCAAAAGAACTGACCTCATACGTGGTAGGAGCGTATGACAAACTGAGCAGCTGAACTCACAGTCAATACATTTTGAGGTGTAACGCTGGGATACGTACACCTAGGTACCATAAGTTATATATTTTCTGAAAGCTCTTAAAGAGTAGATGTCATTTAATATATGCAAAGCCATATGTCACTCTTCTACAGGCAAAAGAACTGACCTCAAACGTGGTAGGAGCGTATGACAAACTGAGCAGCTGAACTCACAGTCAGTACATTTTGAGGTGTAACGCTGGGATACGTACACCTAGGTACCATAAGTCATATATTTTCTGAAAGCTCTTAAAGAGTAGATGCCATTTAATATATGCAAAGCCATATCTCACCCTTCTACAGGCAAAAAAACTGACCTCATACGTGGTAGGAGCGTATGACAAACTGAGCAGCTGAACTCACAGTCAATACATTTTGAGGTGTAACGCTGGGATACGTACACCTAGGTACCATAAGTCATATATTTTCTGAAAGCTCTTAAAGAATAGATGTCATTTAATATATGCAAAGCCATATCTCACTCTTCTACAGGCAAAAGAACTGACCTCATACGTGGTAGGAGCGTATGACAAACTGAGCAGCTGAACTCACAGTCAATACATTTTGAGGTGTAACGCTGGGATACGTACACCTAGGTACCATAAGTCATATATTTTCTGAAAGCTCTTAAAAAGTAGATGTCATTTAATGTATGCAAAGCCATATCTCACTCTTCTACACGCAAAAGAACTGACCTCATACGTGGTAGGAGCGTATGACAAACTGAGCAGCTGAACTCACAGTCAATACATTTTGAGGTGTAACGCTGGGATACGTACACCTAGGTACCATAAGTTATATATTTTCTGAAAGCTCTTAAAGAGTAGATGTCATTTAATATATGCAAAGCCATATGTCACTCTTCTACAGGCAAAAGAACTGACCTCAAACGTGGTAGGAGCGTATGACAAACTGAGCAGCTGAACTCACAGTCAGTACATTTTGAGGTGTAACGCTGGGATACGTACACCTAGGTACCATAAGTCATATATTTTCTGAAAGCTCTTAAAGAGTAGATGCCATTTAATATATGCAAAGCCATATCTCACCCTTCTACAGGCAAAAAAACTGACCTCATACGTGGTAGGAGCGTATGACAAACTGAGCAGCTGAACTCACAGTCAATACATTTTGAGGTGTAACGCTGGGATACGTACACCTAGGTACCATAAGTCATATATTTTCTGAAAGCTCTTAAAGAATAGATGTCATTTAATATATGCAAAGCCATATCTCACTCTTCTACAGGCAAAAGAACTGACCTCATACGTGGTAGGAGCGTATGACAAACTGAGCAGCTGAACTCACAGTCAATACATTTTGAGGTGTAACGCTGGGATACGTACACCTAGGTACCATAAGTTATATATTTTCTGAAAGCTCTTAAAAAGTAGATGTCATTTAATGTATGCAAAGCCATATCTCACCCTTCTACAGGCAAAAAAACTGACCTCATAAGTAGTAGGAGCGTATGACAAACTGAGCAGCTGAACTCACAGTCAGTACATTTTGAGGTGTAACGCTGGGATACGTACACCTAGGTACCATAAGTTATATATTTTCTGAAAGCTCTTAAAAAGTAGATGTCATTTAATGTATGCAAAGCCATATCTCACCCTTCTACAGGCAAAAAACTGACCTCATAAGTAGTAGGAGCGTATGACAAACTGAGCAGCTGAACTCACAGTCAGTACATTTTGAGGTGTAACGCTGGGATACGTACACCTAGGTACCAAAAGTCATATATTTTCTGAAAGCTCTTAAAGAGTAGATGTCATTTAATGTATGCAAAGCCATATCTCACTCTTCTACACGCAAAAGAACTGACCTCATACGTGGTAGGAGCGTATGACAAACTGAGCAGCTGAACTCACAGTCAATACATTTTGAGGTGTAACGCTGGGATACGTACACCTAGGTACCATAAGTTATATATTTTCTGAAAGCTCTTAAAGAGTAGATGTCATTTAATATATGCAAAGCCATATGTCACTCTTCTACAGGCAAAAGAACTGACCTCAAACGTGGTAGGAGCGTATGACAAACTGAGCAGCTGAACTCACAGTCAGTACATTTTGAGGTGTAACGCTGGGATACGTACACCTAGGTACCATAAGTCATATATTTTCTGAAAGCTCTTAAAGAGTAGATGCCATTTAATATATGCAAAGCCATATCTCACCCTTCTACAGGCAAAAAAACTGACCTCATACGTGGTAGGAGCGTATGACAAACTGAGCAGCTGAACTCACAGTCAATACATTTTGAGGTGTAACGCTGGGATACGTACACCTAGGTACCATAAGTTATATATTTTCTGAAAGCTCTTAAAAAGTAGATGTCATTTAATGTATGCAAAGCCATATCTCACCCTTCTACAGGCAAAAAAACTGACCTCATAAGTAGTAGGAGCGTATGACAAACTGAGCAGCTGAACTCACAGTCAGTACATTTTGAGGTGTAACCAATAGCGGAGCGAGTGGGGGGGCAGGGGGGGGGCGGTCGCTCCGGGCCCACGGGTGCAGGCAGGGGGCCCACCTTTGGCCAAATCTATCTTGCTGAATTGTTGTATTTAACGATGCTTATATGTACTGATTGCTGGATGCTACTAAAGATGCCGCTGGTCCGTAGAGTGCCCTCACAATGGGAGCCCGTCTGTCATGCCCTTAAACACTGCCCGCAACAGGCATTTCCCCTCTCACGCTACACTAGCGTGTTTTAAAAGCGAAACTGATGCACGACCTGTCTGGGTTTTCTGAGGTAGCCTAGGCTACAGGTTGCATTTACCGTATTACAGAAAATCAAGTGAGTTAGCAAGATCTATATATCTATTTAGAGTCTGGAGCATACGCGTGGCAACAGCTGTCAGTTCGCATCGTAGTAGGCTGCGCCGATGAACATAAACGGTTAAAAAAAAAAAGTTCTGATAGCCTGGAAAGCCTCTCTATATCTGCACACGGAACATGTCAATGTTGTTGTAAACACACGAAATAGGTAGGCTACAACTTCAATAGAGACAAGAAGATAGGCTAGGTTGGCAGGAGATTGCCTAGGCCTACCTGTAACTCCTCAAATTATGCCCATTTTATTTAGGCTAATTAGGCTCTGCACGTGCGTTTTATTGTGAGACATGCGTTTCATTTGGAACGGAGCGGCATGCCATCAAAAGCAGAACATTTTTGGTTTGTTTTGGGGTCTAATTTACTCTTACACTGTTTGATTATATTGCTTAATGTTTGGACTGATGGCCAATGCAATAAGGGGGTATTTGATGGTTCACTAATTATGTTTCATGTAGTTGAAACACTGTCGGGATTTCCACCGCTGTTTACGCACAAGGCAGTCAACTCATTCAACGTGCGCTGTGTTGGTTAAGTTATTGCGCAGCCAATAAATACAAATCCCGGCCATAACTTGAGATACATACGGTATGCTACCTCTGTCACCAACACTTAGTGTCAGCGGAGTTCCTGCCTCGGTGTATTGCCTAATCTTGTAAAAAAAATAAAAACAAATAAGCCTAAACGGGCAAGCGTAGTGAAATTAAACGGTGAGAGTTTTGACCGGTAGTTTAGCCTACACAAACAATCTTGAATCAACATAAAAGAAAACAGCATGCCCCAGCCAATAAGCACAACATGGAATGGCTTTTAAAAAACATGATGTTGGGATAAACACCGAGTAGCTGGCAGGCGTACCTGCAGGTGTACGGCCGTACGCATTGCGCATTGCTCAACAACGAGAGAAAATGTCCCATGTGCGTGTGTGTGTATTCATACACAATTTGCCTACCATAACTTCTCAATGCAGCACGGTATCCCATTAACTGCATGACATAGGCTACAATTTTCTGCAAAGTTAGTGAACACGTTAGGCTATCAAAGTCAGAAGTAGCCTAGGTCTATATGCACATAATTTGTTTGAGCAGCAGAGACAATAGGTTATGCACGCACGCAGGCTCGCAAGACTATAGGCCTATTTGTTGTTACTTTTTACGCGGCGATAGGCCTATTTGCTATTTTATCGCCATATAAGCTAATATACTAACTTAAGACTCATCATGGATGTAAACAACGAAAACAGAAAGGATGGAGGCAGCAAAGCTAGAGGCGTTATTTCAGATGGGCAAGAACAAGGTAGGGAATGGGTGCTTGTCAGAACGTTTAAAGCTACGTTAGTATAGTAGTTTAGTACTCTAAGGCTACTTTTTAACGGACCATGCACGAACCTAACGTGGAAAGGACAAATATTGTCAGCGCTTTGAAAGTCTTGTTGCGCGCGCGCACGCACGCACGCGGAGGGCCCACTAATAGGTCTTCGCCCCGTCTAGAGTGAACCATTAGCTCCGCCCCTGGGTGTAACGCTGGGATACGTACACCTAGGTACCATAAGTCATATATTTTCTGAAAGCTCTTAAAGAGTAGATGTCATTTAATATATGCAAAGCCATATGTCACTCTTCTACAGGCAAAAGAACTGACCTCAAACGTGGTAGGAGCGTATGACAAACTGAGCAGCTGAACTCACAGTCAGTACATTTTGAGGTGTAACGCTGGGATACGTACACCTAGGTACCATAAGTCATATATTTTCTGAAAGCTCTTAAAGAGTAGATGCCATTTAATATATGCAAAGCCATATGTCACTCTTCTACACGCAAAAGAACTGACCTCATACGTGGTAGGAGCGTATGACAAACTGAGCAGCTGAACTCACAGTCAGTACATTTTGAGGTGTAACGCTGGGATACGTACACCTAGGTACCAAAAGTCATATATTTTCTGAAAGCTCTTAAAGAGTAGATGCCATTTAATATATGCAAAGCCATATGTCACTCTTCTACAGGCAAAAGAACTGACCTCATACGTGGTAGGAGCGTATGACAAACTGAGCAGCTGAACTCACAGTCAGTACATTTTGAGGTGTAACGCTGGGATACGTACACCTAGGTACCATAAGTTATATATTTTCTGAAAGCTCTTAAAGAATAGATGCCATTTAATATATGCAAAGCCATATCTCACCCTTCTACAGGCAAAAAAACTGATCTCATATGTAGTAGGAGCGTATGACAAACTGAGCAGCTGAACTCACAGTCAGTACATTTTGAGGTGTAACGCTGGGATACGTACACCTAGGTACCATAAGTCATATATTTTCTGAAAGCTCTTAAGCAATAGATGTCATTTAATATATGCAAAGCCATATCTCACTCTTCTACAGGCAAAAAAACTGACCTCATACGTAGTAGGAGCGTATGACAAACTGAGCAGCTGAACTCACAGTCAGTACATTTTGAGGTGTAACGCTGGGATACGTACACCTGACCTCATACGTAGTAGGAGCGTATGACAAACTGAGCAGCTGAACTCACAGTCAGTACATTTTGAGGTGTAACGCTGGAATACGTACACCTAGGTACCATAAGTCATATATTTTCTGAAAGCTCTTAAAAAGTAGATGTCATTTAATGTATGCAAAGCCATATCTCACTCTTCTACATGCAAAAGAACTGACCTCATACGTGGTAGGAGCGTATGACAAACTGGCCAGCTGAACTCACAGTCACGTAGACCTAGGTACCAAAAGTCATATATTTTCTGAAAGCTCTTAATTTAATGTATGCAAAGCCATATCTCACTCTTCTACATGATCTCATCGACGAAATGCTGTTGAATAAACACATTACACATACTGTACCTGTAAAACTGCAAGTGGGTGACCCACGAGTGACGTTCACCCACATGGAAAATGCCAGGGGTGCTTCAGTCTCCCCTGCACGGCACCAATTCTTCATCTGAAAAAAAAAAAAAACATGAATTGGGACACGTCCCATCTTCCTGCAAACGTTTGTCCACATAGATATCAGGTGGGGGTATTTTGCGTATTGGTGAATGAGGCGTACATATGACATTTTGAGCTCCAACAAAGAGGGAAACAAAGAGGGAAAGCAATTTGAGGCATGCAAACCATGTATTTTCTGAATCTGTATTTTCAATATCAACTGCCTCTTCAAAACCGGAAAGGATGTCCAGACCAAAAATGAAGAGGCCTCATCTGAAAGAGATAAACAGGAACTTTAGATGGGAACCAATAGGAACCTATAAATCACCCCACCAAGAACAATTACAATGCCTGTCTTCTCCCTTTTTCCAGTAGTAAATGCAATACCCCGTGAATCAGAAATATATATCCAAATGACTATTTGTTTACTCATGACAGCTGGCAACAGAATGCATGCAACCCATACATCCAGATATCAGAAGCAAGGATCTGTGAAAACATGATGAAATGAAAACAGAAACAGGCATAAAGATATGTCTACAAAACATTGCAGGATCATCCCTAAACAACACCAGTACACCTTTTTCCTTTTTCATTTCAGCACTACTGCAATTCATAGACATATCAGTTATTCTTATGCAGGAAAATACAGTAAGATGGAAATGCGGTTGTACTGCCTTGTTTTGTTTTTTTAAAAAAAACGGTGCGCTTAAACTGACCTGCTTAATTTAATGTCAAACACCATGTCAACTAATTTAAAAGCAGGATTGTACCACTATCGCACTCATTTCGATAATTTAACCATAACGTGCCGTGAACAATGATTTATTTGGCTAATTACGTTATCCACGTCTTTTACGCGCTACAATAATTTGTACTAAGACATTGCACTAAATCCGCTTGATTCTAGGCGTTTTACAACATGAAGAGTTTTGGTCGGTCAGGATAAGTACACCTATATGTTGTTCGAAACAAAAACAAAAACACAACATTATTATTTACTAAATTGACATAGTTTACCTTGCCCACATGCTTATCCCATAAGGCTCGTTCTCGCTTCCGCTTCTTGTGGTAGCGTGTGTCACGTGACAGCAACCAGCCTATCACACTGGGGCTCTTATACGGGGCTCTTCGCCGTTTCCCGAGCGGATACATACCTCTCCACGGAGGTAACCAAGCCCAAAAATTCAGATTTAGGAATTAGGACCATAAATTAATAGGGCTCGGGATCATGACGTGAAAACTTCGCGGGCGCAGCCATATTGGCAGCTTCACACATTAGTTTACTATGGATTATAGGCTAGGCCTACTATGTATTTACTCCCGCCTATTTGTGTGTTCCTGTTACTTAGTTTTTACCTTCTTAGTCGTATGTTGCTGCGTAGTGGTAGTCCACATATAGGGCACTACGTAGTGGGGTGTAACAGCGCCACCCATGATCGCAAGAGGAAAAGAATCGCTAATACTACATGTCTGCTTCTTGTCTTCTGCATCTGAATGAATGGATATTACATTCGGTGCGCTACCAATATGGCGGCAATATTCCTAGAATGCAATTGGCTTGTTCCCGAGCCCTATTGAGATGGCATGCATTAACATTTTACAAGGCATTACTAAAATGGTAGCCTACTTAGTTATTATCAAATAACCCATAGCCTAAATTACTTAGTTTATAAGTTACAAACTCATTATGCATAACATAGGCCTACATGTTTATTAACAGTAGGCCTAAGCCCTGAAGAAATATAGATGACAAAATCCCCATATAAACTTACATAGTTCATTGTTTAAGAAAATAATAATGAATGGTTGAAAGTAACAGAGTAGTAGGCCATGTAGCCTACTGTGGGCTACATGTTTCCAAAAGTTGTTTTGCAGCCCCCAATATTTAGCAAATACTTCAGCTTTCAGGCCTGACTCAGCAAACACATTTGTCCAAAGGAATTTAGAAAAGGTGATTGAGATGGAATTTGAACATTTGGATCTCTACTCTAGCTCGAAAGGCTACCCACTGTGCCACAGCTGGCATTCTAACTGTAATAAAAGCTATATTTACATATTGTAAATGGCTTATTAACAAGGTATTTGTGATGGTCGCAATAGCGACCACACACTGAAAACCCTGGCTCTCCCTTTTCCACTGAGTTTTATAATGTTTGTTTAATTATATGCTTAGGGCCTACTTTCTTATCTTCCAGTGTCTATGCATCCATATTTACACACTTTGTTTAGCAACATTACATGACAACCAAGTAAACACCTCAGACAATATGCAACATGGTTACTTTATTGATTAATTTAATAGTTTATGATTGTGTAGATGAGTGCACGCATCTTGATCAATTGTGTTCGGTTAGTTCTAAGTTAGCATTTCTTTGGCTTCATTTACCATCATGTTCGCGGCGTTTCTGTTTGAGTGCGGCCGAGTCCAGGAGCTGTGTGCGGCGTCATATTCGGTCCGGGTGGACTTCCTGGCAAGACGGAGCAGTTGGTTCCGCTGGTTTAAATGCTCAATGGCCACATCCATTGGACGACTTTGCCATAGGGGTGGAGGAGCTTTTTGTGCTTGGTTGGAGTCTCTTGTTTGCGTTTATTTTGTGTTTCTTTATGAATGTCTTTATGCATAGTTTCTTTGTTGCTAGCCCAGTGGGTAGTTATCTTTTTGAATGTTTAGTAATGTCTAAAAGTTAATTGATTTTGTTGTGCTCCCCTTTCAATTATTAATGGTCTGTCCAGTCTGTATTTAAGTTCCCTTTTGTCTCATTGGGATAGTTCTGGTCGCGTGTTGATGTTGGTGCGTTGGAGAGTGTCTGTTCTGTTTAGATGCCCTTATTGTGGGTGCAGAACTTTATTTAAAGTATCATTTTGTTATCTAATACTCTTTTTGGTAATAACACAGTATTAGTGGTTAGTTTAGTCTTTACTATCATTAGATACCATTGATGAAAAATAATGACAAGTTACAGTAGGCCTACAAGACACTCAAAACTTCATCTGCTTGGCGCAGACAGACACACTTTATAGTGTAGGCCTAGCCTACATATAAGACAGATCCAGAGAGATGGACCCCAGACACTTGCAGAGAACGCCACCACACAAGGACTAAATACAGACACATACATATAGGCTACTACTAATAAAAATGTTTAAAAAGAAAAAAAAAACTTATGTTATGATGTTTGAAGACAATTTTGGCCCATTTAATTGAACATTTATGTTTGAATGATCTCAGACAGTGCCCCTGAGCTGTGATGGACTGATGGTTTCCAAGGTCTTCCTCTCAAACCCTTCTCTAGCACCAAAATTGTAAGGGAATCCCGATAGAACAACATGGAACCACGTGTTGATGAGGTGTGGACGATTCTAAGGGCCCAGCACTGATCAGTAGGCTAAATATTATTTTAATAGGCTATTATTGTCTTGTGTAGATTTTAAATAAGACATTTCATTTGATCAGTTAAAATAAGCAAATTGTATATGGTTGTGATTTGCACCTCCTATTTTCACGGTAGGAACATTTTAATGTAGGCTAGAGTATTACAGACACGAGACACCCTCATTGTGGACCGTACCATTTTTAACCACTTTGGCGCTAGAAGCAACGGAGATAGAGAACGACACGACTGCGGCGGTGTCAAGTTGAGTGACGCCAGGTGAATTCGGTTTGCTGCTGACGTGCATGGGTAAATGTAAGTTGCTAGCAGACGTCTAGCTGGTTGAAAATGTGTTACAATCTGGCTGCATGTATGAACGTAGCCTATGTAGTAGGTCTACCCCCCACCCCAGTAGCCGAACTGAGCAGGCTAGGCTACTCCCCAATTGCACTCTGCACTTTGGAAGCTGTTAAGCAAGAGTCCGGTAAATTACACAGTCCAGGTATCAAAAATGCACGCAGAAACAGCAGAAAGCTAACAGGGAGAAAAATCACTCGTAGGCCTATTGTTTTTTCCAAAAGAAATGTAGGCTATGGCCTATTCACTGACGATGTCGTGACACAACCAGCTAGCTATAAGCTAATGATAGAGACCAGGCGATTTCGTTTTATTGTAATAAAAAAAACAACAATTGTCAATAAAAAGTGCACTGTTTATTAAACACTTCACGTTTATTGCCATGGGAGATGAATAATCATGAATGTATTGTACATGATCAGAATGTAAGGAGGTCTGTAGCCTATTGAACTTGATAGCTATATGCAAGATAAAATATTACCCTACACGTTGCTGGCGTTAAGATCTAACTAATGAGGTGCCCTCAACATACACTAGATTCTGTGATAGGCTACATTTAAATCTTTCGTGAGGCCCAAGATTTCTGGCGGCGCCCCTGCTTGTAACTACGGTAAGCGCGTGTTTGCTATGGTAGCTGGCCGTGGTCCTGAATGTCTGGAGCGGAGATCGCGATGCGCGATGGCCGCCTGCACTCCCTATGCAAGGCGAACGGGTAGACTAGGCTGCTATATTTTTTTGTGAAAAAATGGCGTGTGACGTATGGATAAATATCCTGCTGCGGAAGACGGGTTAATTAAATGCTGTCAATCATCCCTTTGGACTCCTCTCAAACTTTGTTTAGAACACATTATTTTATACATTGGCGCCATTCTTTCACCTGGAGACAGGAGAGCCAACACGTCATCATAGAATGGGCGAGATAGAAAAAAAATAGCGTGATACCGTGACAGATTTGATTAACAGTCCACATTGTACTGTCAGTCCCTGATTAATTCCAGAAAAACCGGTTCCATAAAAGGGAGTTACTAAGAATCAGAAGCCAGCCCTTTCCTTAGTGGGTGTCCATACTCATTATGTGCAGTAAAATTGTGTGACATTTTGTAGTGAGGTAGGCCTACTCACTTTGACGCTGATTTTTTCAAGGTGCTGTTTTGTGTCACTGTGTTATTGGATTAAGGGACTTATTTTGCAACACTTTTGGAAGCCATCCTCCACTTTCTTAGTGCTTCAAATGTGCAGCTCTTTAACACTGCCTGCACCTGTTCACATGTAATGGCAAAGATGAGTAGAGGTGTCTTTGCGGAGGTGGTTCTCCTAGTGATTTTGCACATAAATGTAACACGTGGACAAGACCCCACAGAGGCATTGGTCTGTCCAGAGCACCAGGAGCCTTTTCACGGCTCCTGCTATGAGTTTGTGGCGCAGCAGCGCACCTTCCCGAACGCCCAGCGCTGGTGTGAACAAGGTGGAGGGCACCTGCTGTTTATTCTGAACGAAGAGACCCAGCAGTTCCTCCAGCAACACCTCCAGCCCCAGCAGGACTACTGGATAGGGCTGGCCCCGGCGTCCAGCAACCTCACCCTGGACCCAGCTGCGGCAGAAGGTACCAAAGCTGATTGCCCTGATTTGGCCAGATGTTTTAGTATTTATCTCAGTTTGTGCTTTTAATATTTAATCAAATGCATAGGCAGGCGTAAGCATGAGCATACAGTAATAAGAATGTTTTTGGGTTTTTTTCCTTGTGTTATGCACTGGTTCTATGCTGTTGTGTGCTTTCCATTTCTGCATTTAACTTAGAACAATGTTCCTAGTGTTATTCTGATCATTTCTTCTAAAGGAATAGAGTAGTAGAGTTGAGTAGAGGGCCATTTGGAATAACTGCTTAAATTAGCAATATTCTGCATTCTGTTTACCTTAACCATATCCAATCAAATCAGTGCTTTATTGGCATGAATGTTTAAAGTATAACATGTTAATAATACTTTACATTAATATTGGTAAGGAAACTAATTGAAATAATGTGCAAACAATAATAATAATAATAGTAATAATATCAAAAGAGTAGATTGTACATTATATTAAAAGGACAGTATAGCTTCAGCAGTTGTGCTTTACTGTAGAAAAAGAAAACTAAACAGCAAAAAACATCTATACATCTATATAAATCAACTTCAGTTAAATAGCTGAATTATCATATTTACATGTACACAAGACGATATGCTCATAAATATATCATAAACATGAAAATTACAACCTTTCCCTTGTTTTATGGCAGGTCATGCCTATCTGCAATGTAATCTGCAGATAGGCATGAGCAGTTTGGTTCCTCTCCCAATAATATGGTATTTTCTTGCGGGGATAGATTTTCAAACTCTGCTATGTTTTTTGAATTTAACAAAAAATGAATCACTTAGAGGTGCATATGCACCTACTGTATTATGCATATCTAATGCATCTATTTCCTAACCAGGTATTTGTTCACCTTATTCCAGATCAGAATTTATTTTCTTAATTTCATCTCCCACCTTAGATGATATGCCAGATGATATGTCTGATGGTTCGAAACAGAGCCTTCTTTATAACACTGATTAGCAGCTGTCTGTTGACAAGAAATATTGTCTCTTGATGTGTTTACCGTACACGGCAATGGTTTTATCTTTCATAAAAGCGGGACATCACCACTCAGATCATGGCATGGCCTCTCTTGTTTCATTTGGGTGTTCCCCCTGTCCCTTGATTGGGTCATTTAGACCCTGCTGAGGTCAAGCTGCAGTAGAATATGAATCTGAATGTCATCATTGACATTCAGACATCTTAGCCCTGTGAATAGGGAACCCCTAAAAACCGAGTTTAAACCATTTGAACACATCAAGATGGTCCTAGTAAATCAGAACAGCTTTCAAGTGACCTATTACACACTCAAATGTCACATATGAAGACTTAAGTCAAATGGCGCTCTATCCTGCGTCCTGGTAATTGACTAAAATTAATATAGTTAAGGCCTTATGTTGATTTAATGAGTCCATTTCCTATATAGCATGCACACACACACACACACACACACACACACACACACACACACACACACACACAATAATTACAGAATATACAAGATCTACGTACAGCATGCACACATGCACACAGACAAATGCACAAGAACAATGTACAGTACAGCATGGGTTATATGGGAACTGTATACACCCAGAAATGGGTTCATTAAATCAACCTAAGGCTTTAACTATGTTCATTTTAATATCTAGGAAAAGTTAACTTATTTCCTCACTATTTGTTTAACCTCAATTTATCCTGATGGACATGTATTTGGTGAATGCTTCACTGGCATAATATTATTTTCTCATAGGAATGCTCTCCTGGCTTGATGGCTCTGATGTGAGCTACTCTAACTGGGTAAGTGAGCCAGGAGCCAGATGTGGTTACATCCTCCAGGACTCTGGCTTTCAATGGGAGGCCACGGACAACTGCAACAAAGAGATGCACTTCTCCTGCGAATTTGGTAAGCCTTCGACCCGTTCACTGAGTGTACAGGCCTGTGAGATAACAGCAGTCTTAGTAACACTCCCTCTCCTCAGAGATTGGGAAATCTCTGGCTTGCACAAACTCCAGTGTGACTCTTCAGTGCGGCTCTGGGCAGGTGATAGAGGTGGACCACAGCTTCTTTGGTAGGAAGACGAAACACTACTGCCAGGGGCTCACCTCTTCCTACGCCACGTCCTCACAACAGGAGTGCAGCTGGGTGGATGTAGCACATATAGTAGCAGGTATGGAGCTTGACACATCTCACTTTATGCTTAATACTACAGTATATATACATTTACATATTCTAAACAATTTTATGATCAATGTTATATGCAGATTTTACATGATTTCCAGTGAAACAGAAATGTGAAACATTTCGCTATATACTGACACAACAGGATCACTGTGATGGTATTATTGCCTATTGTGTCTTACTTTGTGCCCGCAATACAAAATCTATTAATGCTACTGTGTGCAAATAGCAGTTCAATTGGATGCATCTCTGCCATTAGGTTCATAAAATGAACAAGTGCAATGAGCTGACCTAATGTTTGCGTGGGCACTGATAGTTCAACCACAAAAGAATCCCTGTCCCATTGTAGACTTTGATGACTTGAGAGATAAATAAAGATTGAATAAAGCTTCAGGTGAATATTTACTAAGGCTTTCAGACATCTGTCTGTCCATCTCAGAGAGGAGACCTACTGTAAGAGCTGCATGGATGAAAAGTCAACAACACTGTTTGCATGGGCTAATCTACGTGAAGTACTGTGTTTGTTAGGCGCAGGGATACATTCCATTGAATAGAGGGTTAGGTGTGGATAGACCAAATGTCCTTAACAAATACTAATGCAATGATGTCTATTCAATTTCAAGGACAATGTCACGGACTGCAGGCCTGCCGGGCTTGGGCAGATTCGTCCTTTGGAGAACCATGCCCTGGTCTTGGAAGCTACTTGTCTGTGGAATATCATTGTAAAGATGGTAGGAGGTCTCTGTCTTCATTATGGGATTGTTGTTCATGTTAAATAGATACATAAAATATGGTGTCTGGTAGTGGTAGCAGTAAATCTGTGGACTGTAAAAATGTCATGCTAAAAGAATGGATGAGCATTGTGAATAAAATGTGTAATTTTACAGCCATTGTCACTAATATGTGGGTGAAGCCGAGTCTCAGGTATCAACTCCTGTAATAAAACTGTATTGCCTGTAGATGTCAAATGTCAAGCGTCAGTGTCAATGTCAAATGTCAATGCGAGAGATTATGCCGTCTGTTCAACGAACAAGGCTCTTTTGTCTGTGACATGTTCATAATTGTTCTTTAGGTCTTCACCTGCTCATGGGCAAATTGGCTGCTGTCTCTGACAATGTCACAATCCAGGTGAAGTGGCTTTTGCACCCGTTCCATGGTAACCTGACGTGCACACTCAGTGCAGGTGATGGCCACACCTATAACCCCTACAGCCCTGACGAGTGAGTCCCAAACATGCACATCTCTAACTTAAAAGCACTGTATACACTGCCACGGCTTACAAACTACACCCACATTCAGACCCAGGTTGATAATTCATCTGGAAATTAGTAGAGGTGATGATAAGGACAGAGATGAGGCAATGGATGACCTTTGGGAATGTAGAAAGTATGCGTCAGGTATAATGCCATTGGCATTAGCATTTAGGCATGAATGCCTAAACTGGAGAGAAAATGGGGAAAATGCTAAATAGTTCAAGCATATGTCAGGGATGCTGCTGAGATGGGATTCTTTCTGATTGAAAAGAAGGAAATAAGCATGCATTCAGAATTTCTGAAGAGAAGGCCTAGCAGCATGTAAAAAAGACACTGCGGCTTTTCTTCTAGTCGCATGTTTGACTGCTCACACTGCAAGACAGCCGATAAAAATTCCTGCCAGGCCAGAAATCCAATCGCATCAGACCAGAGCTTGAACATTGATTGTTGTTACGTCTTCTAATTGCGTAACGTGAGCCTGTTCAAACTACATAAGAAATCGAATAGGAATTTGTCCTGATTTAAACATTAGTCAGATCTAACTGTTTTGGGTCCAAAATCAGGTCAAAATAACCACACAGACAGGTGAGGTTTAGTCAGTCTCTCCTTTTGTTAGATCACAGGCCAGTGTGGTGCATCAGTACAGCCATCCAGGGGTCTTCACTGTCGGGGTGGAGTGCACCACCGGTGAGTGGCACGTCACTGCGCAGAAGACCATCACCATCCAGGAGCCACATGGGGAATATGGAGTGGTCAAGTGCTACAGCATGGGCCAGCTAATGAGCAGCACCAATTGCAAATCCCTTGCCAACAACCCTCTTACAATCCAGGTCAAGCTGGACGCAGGTAGCCAAAATATCTCAGCGTGTGGTAATGGATTAGAGTTCATAACAACAAACAACACACAATTTCACTTAATTTTCACAGGAAGCAATGTCACCTACAAAGTTCAGAGCGACGGCACAGTGTTGGCCTCATCGTCCGCTGCTGTGGGCGTATTCCCTCACAACATCAGCCTGGGCTCAGAGGAGGTGCAGAGCCTGGGTCCAGGCTGTCATCAGCTGACTCTGCTGGCCTCTAACAACGTCACGGCTGCTGACCCCTCCACTGCGCTGGAGGTGTGTGTGCTGGAGCCGGTGCAGGGGCTGCAGACGTCAGTGTCCACGCAGGCCGGGCCGTGCCCCGAGGCGTACCTCCACGTCACCGTCTCTCTGGACCACGGAGCCCCCGCACAGCTGCTCTTCCAGATATCCGACAGTGACAATGACACCGTCCAGGAGACGAGAGAAGTGGACAGTGGCAGTCTTCAGGTTTTCAACATCTCAACAATCGTCCAAGGTGTCCGCGCCTTTGATCATTCTTCGCTTTCGCAAAGTGATCCATCACAGAATGAGTCGTCTCGAAATCTATTTTGTACAGTATATATACAGTGTCTGTATTGCTTTGGACGAAAGCATCAGCCAGATCCCATAACTATAACCATATATGTTTGATTTTAGGAGTGGTACAATTGAAGGTCACAGCATGGAATGCATTCTCAGCCATAGAGCAGGATGCAGGGAATGCAAGAGTGTTTTGTCTCCCCGAGATAGAACTCCAGTCGAATGATACTCAACATTCAGTAGGTTTTTTCCTCAATGACACATACAGTACAGTATTGAGGCCTTACTTGTTTCCCTGTAATTCTCATGGCAATACTACTGCACTTACACTAATCTCACACAACATTTATACCTAGACAGAGGAGCACCTGAGAATTCCAAAATTCTTACATTCAGCTGCTTATATCCAGATGGATCCTAACGAGCCCAACATTGGTGTCACAAGCGTCGAGCTTGAGATCAGTGTATACATTCCTTACGGGTACAACTATCGTTGGGAATGCAGTAAGTCTAACATTTTAGAGTTCACAGTTATGACATTTTTGTTGACAGGTAACACATTGGTGGCAGTTTAATATGGGTTTCTCTTTTTTGCCTTTCAGCTGGGAATTGTATATGTTCTGCCACCTCTAATGGCAAGGAGATTGTGATTCCTCAGAATTGCCTACAAAAACCTTTTGAATATGTGGTATTCTCTATGAGTGTCACAACGAAGTGGCCAGGTCAAGAAGTGTGGAGGGGAACCAAATGTGTAACCCTTACTCCAAAGAGAGACATAGCTGTCACAATACAGTGAGAATCTGCTTTGATTCAATGGAAATATTTTGCAGTATTCAAAGTAAAAAAAAATGTTGCTGCATTGGCTAAATTAACTTATATTTTAATAAGTAAAAAAAACACCAATTAAGAATGTATTGACTTTTCTACTGCTCTACCTTTCCACCACAGACAATAAGCTATGTCTTTTTCAGCTGCCAGGACTGTAACCCTGTCAACGTTCAAAATGACCTGAACTTAACAGTGGACTGTCCAGATTGTCAGACAACAGTGTGGTTAATTGAAGACACATCTTCAGTCCCTGTAAGTATATTTATATATACAACAACATTCAAAAGTTTTACAAAATTATAATATACCAAATTAATAAATCAAATCAGTGTTGGTGCTACCGATCTTTATCTTTAAAACAATCAATTTGCCTAAATGCTTGACACACCTTGGTCACCTTAGCTTGATCCGCCCTTACTCCGGCAACAGCATCTCCGACCAACCTGCGAACAGAGGGCGTTTCTGAGAGCAATTTGAATTGCGAGCCTATCGTTGTCGTTGTGTCCCCCGTGGTTAACATACGTCATTATTACCAAACATTAGTGATTGAACCCAGTATGTTGAAAAAAGCTGAATACAGATTACAAAAAGACTGTTTTGTGAAATAGCTAAAGTGCCTAAAACATTTTACACAGTACTGTATGTTATGTATATTGTATTATACTGTATGTGTTATAGTAATACCATAATCTATTATAATTTCACATCTATTTTAAGACTCAACATTGATTGAAACAATATGGAGAATGATATAAAAACAATGATGTTTTTGAAAATTGTGATGAATGGTTTTTGCTGTTGAAACTGTTGAAACTGTTGTTTCCTTCAAGGCTGAGCTCAGCTCCTGTTACAGCTATGGCGAAAAGCGATTCCGAGAGGAAGCGCGCTCTGACAACCTCACAATCCCAGCAGCGACCCTTCAGAGTGCACAGCAGCTCATCACAGTCATTGTTTATGGTAAGTGTCTTCTGCTGGGGTCTGTTTGCATGAATCTAATGGTCACTCTGTGTTCCTTCCTGATTGTTCTTCATTTATCATATTCACTACAGGTACAAAAGATACAGGAGGTGGTATTGTAGAGTCCGGTTATAGTGAATTTGGCATTCAATTACCTGTTGCCTCGAGTGTGACAACAGCCTCGAGTGGGACAACAGCCTCAAGTGTGACAACAGCCTCAAGTGTGACAACAGCCTCAAGTGTAACAGCAGGCTCGAGAGAGACAGTAGCCTTAAGTGTGACAACAGCCTCAAGTGTAACAGCAGCCTCGAGTGGGACAGTAGCCTCAAGTGTGACAACAGCCTCAAGTGTGACAACAGCCTCGAGTGGGACAGTAGCCTCAAGTGGGACAACAGCCTCAAGTGTGACAACAGCCTCAAGTGGGACAGCAGCCTCTACCACATCAGTGCCTTCTGCATCTGACACAACAAGAGGACAGGTGATATCCTCTTCTGTGACCACAAGATCTCCCTCTGCTGCAACCTTATCCTCTGTGGCCACCACATCAGTCTTAACTGCATCATCAGCCTCTCCTGGGACAACTGCAGGTCCACCCAGTGTCCTGTCATGCTTGACCAATTCCACTGCTGGAGATGTTCTTTCTCAATTTGCCTTCACTTGCAGTGTAACCCAGTCCTTCTGTACTCTTGCACCCTGCACCTACTGCCTCAAGACAGCCAATGGTAAGAAACTAATCGTGGTGGCATGGCCATTGTCAACATTTTGATGAGTTTCTGTGAGTGAGGTAGGTGGGGATTGCTTGGCTATTTCATGAAAATGAACAGAAATGTGGATTTAGTAGTGTGTGTAATGTGTGTGAACTAACTGCATTAATAATGACACACATGTATTCTCAAAATCTTTATAAACACATTTACAAATCTTTTTTTTTATAGACAATTACCTTTATTGTGGTAATAACCCCAGCGAGAGGTCACTGTTTCTGCCGCTAGGAGACCAAAGTAAAAACTACACCCTAACTGTGGTTGCAACTTTGCAGAATTCAGCTGGACAAACCTTAAACACCACAATTCTCATCAAGGTTTGTGACACCTAATAAGATGATGTTATGCTTTTTATTCATTTAGATCAATTACTATAAACTAAAATGCAAATGGCATGTTAGCATGCATGTTATCAGCCAGTTTCTGTTGGCAGTTTCTGTTTCAGTTAATGTTAGGCTAACATTAGACAAGGTTTCTATAGAAGAAGTACACTCACATCAAATACAGCCCCCAGAAAATGTGTTTGAACATTGTTCACCATTGTGCCCAACTCTCTTCTGACGCAAACTGACGTAATACAGTAGGTGGAAAATAACACTGCGAAAAACACTACATTGATCATTGCACTATTGCATTACAGAACCTGTAATTTACAGTAGGTATGTCTTTTGTATATGAATAGGCCTACACAGTAAAATTAGTGTGTACAATTTGTAAAAGTGTATCTGTTTGTATCTGAAGTGTTAAACTACAAAAACTGTTTTAGAGTTCATTTTAACACTGTGTTAAACCTTGCAAGGCCCCTTTTGATCTGTGAAGAGTACACTCTACATAGCCTACTCAACTCTTGCCAGAGTAGTTTCACCACTTAAAGGAGAATTCTAGCGATTTTACATAGACCTCTGTTTCACCGAATACTGTTGATACAAAAATAAACTTTTTTTTTAAGTATATTTTTTGGGGGCTTTTTGCCTTCATCTGTATAGGACAGCGGAGAGAGACAGGAAGCAAGCGGGAGAGAGAGATAGGGCGGGATTGGGAAATGACAGCAGGCCGGACCCGAACCTGGGTCATGGGCACTCGGACCCGTACAGCTAACAGCTACAGCCAGGCAGCTACAGTGCTACACTCTGGGTGCATGAACATTGGATCATGCACATGCCCCCAGTGTAGCACTGTAGCTGCCTACTGTTGGTTGCAGCAACTCAAGCTTTTTTTAAAATTATTTTTGCATTGACAGTACTCCGTGACCTTGAAAAACAGAGATCTATGTGAAAAATGTAAATGCAAAAAAATCCATTCTCCTTTTAATTCAAAGTAGTGTTAAGACACACTGTTCATTACCTCCGCCAAGGAGGTTATGTTTTCATCGGGGACCGGCGTTTGTTTGTCTGTTTGTTTGTTTGTTTGTTTGTCTGTCTGTCTGTTAGCAAGATAACTCAAAAAGTAATGGATGGATTTCGATGAAATTTTCAGGGAAGGTCAGACATGACCCTAGGAAGAAACTATTAAATTGGGAGTGATCCGTAACATCGTAGGGATTCCGGAGCCGTTAATGTGCTTTTCTAGTTTACCTCCGCCAAGGAGGTATATGTTTTCATCGGGGACCGGCCGGCGTTTGTTTGTCTGTTTGTTTGTTTGTTTGTTTGTCTGTCTGTGTGTCTGTTTGTTAGCAAGATAACTCAAAAAGTGATGGATGGATTTCGATGACATTTTCAGGGAAGGTCGGACATGACCCAAGGAAGAAACGATTACATTTTGGGAGTGATCCCTAATTCCGTCAGGATACCGTCGGCGTTTATGTATTTTGCTTACTGGTGTAATGGCATGGTATGGCCACGTGGTGGCGATCGGAATAGTTTAGTTTCAAATGTATGACAACCTACAGTAGGAAGAACAATGCAGGCGGAGGTAGCTGCGCTCTCTGAGTGCTTTTCTAGTTTTCTCTGTTATCTGCTTTCTTTTATCTTTTAGAAAATACAAAAAAGACAAGTGTTGATACAAGCTGTGATGTTGACAATCTTTTGTGTTGGGGCTGGCATGGGGTGTACAGAGGCGTTGTAGATGTGAGTATCTTGGAGCAGTTGGTGTCTGTTGGAGCAGTGATCACTGCAAACACGAGGGCCTTGGAAGTAGATGTGGCAGCTTATTATCTCATTTGCAGAAAGTTGGAATTGTTGTGTCGTATTAGAGCAACAAAATATTTTTCCAAACGTTTACAATCAATCAATTTTATATAATCAGGCGATTCACTAGTTTCTGAAATAACAGGGACAAAAATGTTAGCTATTGGAATGTCAATTTGACTTGTGTTAACATTATGTGAGGGCATATTTTCATGATAAAAAATATGTAGGCTATTTATTAGTAATTCTCTTATTCTCTGAGTTACTGAAAGAAGAGTCATTGTTTTATAATGGTAATAAATAGTATTTTATTTTAAAAATATAATCATACAAAAATAGCAATTCAATTCGATGTACAATATATTGGGCTAAACATTTTTTCAATCAGCTGACTAGCAGACAGTCAGAAAGCCCATCTGTATGGCCAAATCCCAGATGCCAGGAATGGCATCAAGTTTCTCGACAGCGTCCTCAGGAAGAACGACGCCCTCTGTGGCGCTGTCCCACCACGTCTTCTGCCGAGGCTCGTCCAAGGTCCTGTCACGGACACCTCCTGTCTGGAGCTCGTTGGGGCACCCTGACCCCTCCCTCGCTGGGACGTGCTCAGCCTTACGCTTGAGCCCTCTGTAGTAGGAGGCCATGTCACGGTGGTACTCCATCATCTTCACACGCTCCGCTTGGTTGGAGTGGACTGTGGGTCGGGAGTAGGTCGGTACTTCACCACCGGCCCCAGTGGAGAGACCTGCCGGAGCTGCAGGGGTAGACCGAGTGGGAACGACCCCCAGAGGGATGAATCCTCCCTGGGCGATACTGCCTGGCACCTGGGCTTGCATCGGCTTCATGTGTTGCTGACCATGAAGTGCTGCGGCAGGGGTGGTGAAGTTCCCCACAAAGGTAAGGGGTCCAGCCTCCTGCCTCAAAGCACTACTGGATGAGCTGATTGTGCCCACATGGGTCAGTCCACCAGTCTCCCGCTGATGAACAGCAGAGACGGACAGCAGCTCCTGCTCTCGTGCTGACACCTGCACAACTGAAGAGACACATTCATGTTAGCTACTCTAGTTGTCAGTTATTCAGATCAGCCACATTTAAAGGACATAGACTTCTTCTTACCTGCAGATGGGTAGGCATGTTTCATGATCTCACTGCCACAGGGCCGAGTGAGATGGAGTGGTGTCTTCTGGGCGGACGGAACACCACGGATGCCTGCACTCCCAGAGTCAGGGCCCTTTTGGGAATTCAGCAGGGCCAATAGCTGGTCCTGGGTGATGTTCGGAGCATGAGTGAAGTTCCCAACGAATGTCAGGTTCTCCTCCTTCCTCGCTGGAGCCACTGCCACAGGTCTGGGAGGAGCCACCCGGCTGCTCTTGACACCGTTGCCCACGAGAGTGAGGTGCTGAGGTGTTGAGGTGGGCAGCTTGGCCATACCATGCCACTCCTCCTGGACCACAGCACGCCTGTCTCCAGACTCCCTCCAATACTTACCTACAACATATCAGAAATATGAATATGAATAAATATATCAACCATAATCAAGCTATTAGGCCTAACTATAAGAGCACTGCAAATATTATATCCTTACTTGCAGAAAACCGTGTAGACCGCACATATTGATATTGCTGCTTTGATGGAGGTATCCAAAGGGGCACGGTGTTTCTGTTTTCCTCAACAGTGTTGACGCAGGACAGGTTTCTCTGAAACAGAGGCTGATGTTCAGTCTCGATCCAGGATCCTGCAGGGTTGAATGTCCTTGGGTAGAAAGCCATTGAAGTTGAAAATCGCTTTGAAATCGCAGAGGTTAATCACAAGTGACTTGCCTTCAGCTTGTTCATGTAAGAAGTGGCAAGTCTGGCCCAAATTCTACTTTGCCCAACATTCTAACATTCTAAATTCTAAATTCTAGATTCCAACATTCTAATGCAAAGATTGGTTGCTTGGTGATTATAATGTCATCAAATAGAATGCTTCTAGCAGGAAGTGCATTCCATGACAACTGACAGATCAAGAACGCTCACCTACACTTTGCACAAATGTTTATGTAGCGCCTCTACTCTGGGTATATTATAAAGGGCTACAAGAATTACTCAGCATGTATCTATGCTTAGGCTGGAACTACAGCAGGGAATTAAAAGGGATAAGAAAGGGGAATGGAAATATCCTTGGGCCTTAGGAAGCTAGGTTCGCTACTGGAGAAGCAGTAATTTGACATAAGACAGAGTCAATGTATATAAATAAAACAATAATTTATTAACCAATAATAAAGGATAGGGAGAGTTCAGGTTATATACTCAATTCTGGTTAAGTATGTATAGCATATCTAATAATAATTATATCTAATAATAATTTCCCCAAAATAATAAAAAACATAAATAGTAAAATGAACAAAGAAAAGCAGAGCTCTGAAAATAAAAATAGGCAATGTCCACAAAAATGCAAAAAGGGAAAAATGGATGGTCCGTGGAGAGGGTAAAAAAGGGAGAAAAAAGGGAAAGGAACAGTCCAAGGGAGTGTCGAGTGTTTTATGTCAGTGTATGTGACGGCTTATCTGGGTAGGGCAGGAGGTCCGGTCTTCTAGGGAAGCTCCAGGTTCAAAGGGGATCAGGTCAGGATCGGGTGGGTAGGCTCGCCATCAAGGGTTCAATCAGGATTCATACGTATAAAAAAAACCAATCGGAGTTTCACGGGGAAGGAATATGCAGACAAAAAAGAAGATCGTCAAGAAAAAGAGTTGATACAGTAGAGATGATTCAGGAAGGTGAAAGAAAGGTGAAAGATGAGTGATTAATCAAGAAGTTCACGGGGAATTCAAACGGGTGGAGGTCTCAAAGTCAAGAATCATAAAAGTGAAAAGTCGATAGGAAAGCTTAAACAGAACGGTCGCTTAGCAACCAGCACTCCACGAGCTGCAACAACTGGAGCAGTGCAACAGAAACAAATGTGTTCATGTGTATTGTGTATGTGTCTCTGGTAACAAACCAGAGGTGGGTTACACCCTCCCCCCTTATGTTACCTTGAGTCCCTTCAAGGGTTCTAATGGGGTTTGCACTAAAAGCTAGATTCTAAGGAGAGAATGGTTATCTAATTCATTAAAGGAGGTTAGGGCTGTGCTTAAACCTTCTAAAATGGTGTGGGCAAACAAGATCAGGGGGTTTCCTAAGTGGGAATACTGAAACCGGCTGGGAGCTCTCCGCAATCTCTCAGATCTCCTGGTTGGAAGATCTTCAGAAGGCACTTCATCATTTGGCACTTCATGGAATTCAGGTGCTACCAAGGGCTCTCGCTCCAAGTCTTCATCTTGAGACCTGCTTGCCATGTCATCCACAGACTCGGGTAAGTCACTTCCACCGACCACTGCTCTCTCAGGCATCACAGCAAAAGAAGGACTTCCAGCAACAGCAGCAGCATGGACTGGACCCTTGACAATGGCACCATGGACAGGACCTTCAACACCCTGGACTGGACCCCCGAGAGCATCAGCCTGGGTAGGACCCTCCGCAGCAGCAGAAGTACGGACAGGATCTTCAGCAGCGGCAGCAGTACGGACAGGACACTTCGCTGTGGCAGCAGCACGGACAGGACACTCGGCGGCAGCAGCAGCACGGACGGGGCACTCAGCGGCGGCAGCAGCACGGACAGGACCTTTGGCAGCGGCAGCAGTACGGACAGGACACTCAGCTGTGGCAGCAGCACGGACAGGACACTCAGTGGCAGCAGCACCACGCATGGGGCACTCGGCGGCGGCAGCAGCACGGACAGGACCTTTGGCAGCGGCAGCAGTACGGACAGGACACTCAGCTGTGGCAGCAGCACGGACAGGACACTCAGTGGCAGTAGCACCACGCATGGGGCACTCGGCGGCGGCAGCAGCACGGACGGGGCACTCAGCGGCGGCAGCAGCACGGACAGGACACTCAGCTGTGGCAGCAGCACGGACAGGACACTCAGTGGCGGCAGCACCACGCATGGGGCACTCGGCGGCGGCAGCAGCACGGACGGGGCACTCAGCGGCGGCAGCAGCACGGCGAGCAGGACCTTCCGCAGCAGCAGCAGCTTGGACAGAGCACTCACCAGTGGCAGCATGGATCAGTCTTCCAGAAACATTACAGGCAGGGACGGTGTCATTCATGGATATCACAGGTAAGTATCCAGCATACGGAATTCTTGGAAAAGTGTCAGAGCTGGAGTCACTCTCAGAGTCTGAATCATCGCTGTCTGATAGTTTGACAGGGTTGTTCCTTGTTCGAGGTCGTCGCTTCACTCTGACCTCCAACTGCTCCTCACTTTCCTCATCCATCAACACTCCACAAGGCAGCAGCAAGTCTCTGTGCAAAGTGCGCTCGGGTCCATCTCCTGCCTCTGCTTGGACGACATACACTGGTAAGTCGTCAACTTGCTTGACCACTCTATAAGTGGTGGGTTCCCACCGGTCAGCCAACTTGTGTTTGTTCCGTAGTCGAAGGTTTCTGACGAGGACACGGTCTCCCTCCGCCAAGGAAGACGCACGGACAGATTTGTCGAAGCGCCTCTTGTTCCTGCCAGCCACCTTCTCAGCATTCTTCATGGCTAGCTCATAGCTCTCCTTGAGGTGGGACTTGAGTTGTCTGACGTACTGAGAGTGGGAAGGAGACTGGACTCCTCGAACTGGCAACCCAAAAGCAATGTCGATGGGAAGACGGGGCTGTCTACCGAACATCAGCTCATAGGGGGAAAAACCAGTGACGTCGTTCTTGGTGCAGTTGTAGGCGTGAGTGAGGGGTTTGACAAAATCACGCCATCTGCTCTTCTCCTTGTCTCTCAACGTTCCCAGCATACTCAGGAGGGTGCGGTTGTATCTCTCCACTGGATTTCCTTGTGGGTGGTAAGGACTCGTTCTGATTTTCTTAGTCCCAGTGATGGCACAGAGCTCTTTGATGGTGTGAGATTCGAAATCCCGGCCTTGGTCACTGTGGAGCCTCTCTGGGAATCCATAGTGGACAAAGAACTGCTCCCACAGACATTTGGCCACTGTGCATGCTTTTTGGTCTCGCGTTGGTATGGCCACCGCATACTTGGTGTAGTGATCGGTGATGACAAGGATGTCTTTGGTGTTCTTACTATCAGGCTCAATGGACAGGAAATCCATGCAGACCAACTCCATGGGTCTTGTTGTCTGGATGTTGACAAGAGGTGCAGCTTTCTCTGGCTGAGACTTTCGTCGAACACATCTGCCACAGGCCTTGATCTTCCTTTCGACGTCAGCAGCCATCTTCGGCCAGTAAAACCGGGATCTGACCAAGTCAAGAGTACGTTCAACCCCAAGATGCCCCATGTCATCATGCAGACCCTTGAGCACAATTGGTCGTAACTCTTGAGGTAGCACGAGCTGACAAACTGGCTGGGAGTTGCACTGTCGGTTTCGGTACAGGATACCGTTCTTGAGTTCGAGGCGACTCCATTCTTTTGCCATGAGCTTGAACTCTGAAGACTCAGCCATGAGCTGAGGTGTGACCTTGTTCCCTGATTCAAGCAGGTAGATGACTTGGCCTATAATTGGATCTGCACTCTGTTTTCGCCGAAGCTCTTCATCTGAAAACCTGGGGATGGTGGCATGTCCTTCCAGGCAGTCATCCTCCTCAAAAACATCTGGAACTGCCCCAGGATGGAGAGCAAGGGATTCGACTAGTGTCACTGGTGCAGAGGGATCTGGCTCAGCAAGGCAGAGGTGCTTATTACAGGCAGCAGTGACTACATCAGCAGGCACGTCAGCAGCTGAAAGGGACAGATGTTGGGAGGTAAACTGCTGAATCCTCTGATGCTCTTCTAGCGAAGCCTGGTCACTCATCAGCTCTCCATGAGGACGTCTGGACAGCCCATCTGCATCCTGGTTCTGTTTTCCAGCTCTGTACTTGATGCTGAAGTTGAATGTCGAGAGGGCTGCCAACCAGCGGTAGCTTGCTGCATCAAGTTTGGCTGAAGTCAGGATGTAGGTCAAGGGGTTATTGTCAGTTAGGACTGTAAAGGTGGTTCCGTAGAGGTAGTCATGGAACTTCTCGACAATAGCCCACTTCAAAGCCAAAAACTCCAACTTGTGCGCTGGATATCTGGACTCGCTTGAAGACAATCCTCGGCTGGCATAAGCGATGACACGGCTTTGTCCATCTTGTTCCTGATAGAGAGCTGCTCCCAGGCCTGTGGTGCTGGCGTCGGTGTGTAGCACGAAGGGCAGCTTCAGATCAGCGAACCCAAGGACAGGGGACGTCGTCAGTTTCTCAATGAGAGTCACAAACGCCTGCTGACATGCAGGAGTCCAACGGTCTGCAAACGGCTCTTTGGGATGAAAATATTTCTCGCCAGTCTTGTTCTTGTGCCCTTTCCGGGCAGGTGGATATCCGCTAGTCAGGGCATTCAGAGGCTTCACCATCTTGGAATAATCCTTGACAAAACGGCGGTAATATCCAGTGAATCCCAAGAAAGACTGAAGTTCTTTGAGCGTTCTAGGCACTGGCCAGGTGGTTAAGGCTCTTATCTTTTCAGGATCAGTGTGGACTCCATCTCTTGAGACGACATGTCCCAGGTATCGCACAGAGGTCTGAAAAAAGTGACACTTCTCTGGAGACAACTTCAGGCCATTTTCTCTGAGCCGTGTCAGGACGTTGGTGAGTCGGCTTTCATGCTCCTCTAAGGAACTGGAGAAGACGATCAGATCATCAATGAAGACCAGCACCTCCTTCAGATTGATGTCTCCCATGCACTTCTCCATCAGCCGTTGGAAGGTGGAGGGGGCGTTTGTTATTCCCTGGGGCATACGATTGAACTCGTAAAAGCCCAATGGACAGACGAAGGCAGTTTTGGGTTTGTCCGTCTCTTCCATCTCAATCTGGTAGTACCCAGACTTCAGGTCCATGACTGAGAACCACTGGGACCCAGAGAGAGCAGTAAAGGTCTCTTCCACATTAGGCAGTGCGTAAGCATCTTTGATGGTCTGGTTGTTCAACTTTCTGTAATCCACGCACAGCCTGACATCACCACTCTTCTTCCGGACCACCACAATGGGGGAGGAATATGGAGACTCTGACTCCCGGATGATTTCTGCGTCAAGGAGGGTCCGGAGATGTTTACGGACTGCCTCATAGTCTTGGGGGTGGATTGGCCTTGACCGCTGCTTGAAAGGTGTTTCATCTCTGAGCTTGATGTGGTGTTTCACTCTGGTCGCCTGGCCAAAATCCAACTCATGGTGGGCAAAGACGTCAGAGAACTGCCTCAGTCTGTGTGTGACTCGGTTCTTCCAAGACTCTGGTAGTGGAGAGTCACCGAAGTCGAATTTCAAGTCAGGTGTCTCAGGTGAACATGGCTGCTGGTAGGACAGCTGACAACACTTGACTGCTTCAGGGTTCTTGGATTCCGGAGAAGGGCTGGAAATGATGTCAAGGGGGGTGGTCAGCTCAGCAATAACACAGTTCGCAGGCAGTGTGATGTCATGCTCTGTTTCATTTCTGACCCACACAGGAAGCTTGGATGGATGCTGTGATGGCAAAGTGATGAGACACGTGTCCACAAAGATTCCACCCGGCAGGGCTGAGGTGCTCGGGTGTTCAATTAGGGCACAACTCTCAGCGGTGACATTGCTGGTGCTCACATGACCCTCTAGTAGAACTCTTCCTCCAGCTGGGACTACTTTGGGCTGTCTCTCTCTCATTGTGAGTATGCCAAGGTGTCCACTCGTTCGCTGTTCTTTTCGAAGTGCCAGCATTTTCAGGATCTGTGAGTATCCAGGCAAAGAGGAAGTCAAGCTGGAGGTGTGGTAATCACAATGTTCATCATAAAGCATGTCAAGAGTGTTGGTGCCAACCAGAACAGGAATGTCACTGCTGGAGCGGATGTCAGGGATGACTAAAGCGAGGGTGACTACTTCAGGCTCAGATTCAATGAACTCCTTGGGGAAAGCTATCTTCAGTTCTACATACCCTAAGTATGGAACAGACTGTCCGTTAGCTCCCTCAACTTCAAGCAGATGCTTCATGGGCTGAATGGGCTGATCAGACAAGTGGTCTCGGTAGAATGACATAGAGACGGTGGTCACTTGAGAGCCCGTGTCAAGCAAACTGTTGCAGTGCACGCCAGAGATGATGATGTTAGCAGTGCACTTATGACCAATGAGCCCTCTAGGAAGGTTAAAATGCTGCTTGGAACCTGTATAGCAAAGCCTTGCTTTAGTCGTTGGGGTTGATGTGGAGCAGGGGGGTTTCTCAGTTCCTGTATGCTCCATAACAGGAACTAATGCTGGTTTAAAGGAACGGAGCCGGAAACACCATGAACTTTGTCCCAGGCCCGCTGCCTTTCTCTGAGTTCTCTTCTCTTTGTGTCCACCAGCGCTGGATCGGCCTGGCTGCTACATGCTGAAGAGACATGGCCATCCTCTCCACACTGGAAACAGTACCAGGGCTTCGGTCTCTTGGGAACAGACTCACCTTGAGTGGCTACTGCACGGTCGGAGTGGGTCCAAGCGCTGTTGACATCCTTTTTCTTCTTTGAAGAATTTTTGGACTGCTCAGACTGTGAGGCTGTCAGGGAGGCAAGCTGAGCTTTGAGTTGAGCAATCTCCTTTCTCATTTGCTTCTCACCAGCAGAGAGTGTCTCCGTGAACTGTGTATCAATGCCAAGCTCATCTGCATTGCAGTCCCATACGTGGTGGTGTTTGTACTGGACTTTGGTTCTGGAGAGGCCCAAATGCTGGGACATTCTGTTTGATTTTGCAGCCTGCTTATCCTCCTCAGTCCGGAGAAGCAGCAACAGATCAGAGAATGGAGGTGGAGCATTCTTCTTGTGCTCAAGCTGAAGACTGGAAATGAGAGCATTGTTCCAACAACCTCTACAAAACTGTTTTAACAGCTGGCGGTCAAAGTCACTAAATAGAATGCCTCCTCTTTGCACGACCCGGTTGAGTGCGGTCTGCAAACGGCTCAGGTAAGCAGAGGGCTTCTCGCCAGCATCCTGGTGGGTGGTAAGAAACTTTGCGAAAAGCTCATCGCCATCTTCAACTGTGCCGTAGGCAGAATCAAGGATGTGAATGTAGGCACTGACATGAGCGTGAGGCCCTAAGTGTTTCACCAGGTTGGCTGCAGGAGGCAACAGGCTCTCCACAATCTTCCTTGTCACGTGCCTTGCAGACACACCCGGGTCAGAAAGCAGAAACTCAGTGTGGCTGCGCCAGGTCTCGTAGTCTACTTCATGGTTAGGGATTGGCAGCCTACCAGAGAAAGACCGCAGCTTAGTGCTGCTGTGCGAAGACATGCTGTCAGTGCCTCGGACAATGTGCTCCACTACTACCTTCTGCACCTCAGGTGTTGTGAGCTGACTCACAGGAAGTGTGTAGGATGGTCGTCTGCTGAGCGAGGGAATGTCAGTGTCAAGCTGAACTGGAGGAGGAGTGGCACTAAGAACATTAGCTGCCATGACGGATGGTGAAGCTGAATTGTGGCAATCAAGAGATGCATGCCGGTCATCAGAGGTTGTTGCTAGGCTGTGCATTGTTGAGACACCTGAGCTTCCAACAGGGATGGACGGTGAGGAAACAGGTGCGTCAATTCCAACAGAAACTTGAAGACGGGAGAGCTCATCATGCAGAAGTGACTGCAAGTCCAGACCGCTCAGTTTAGCTATGTCTCTTAGTGAGTCTAGGTATGTCTGTGTTAAACTACTGCCTACATATTTTGAGTAGACACTAGAAAGCTGCTTAATGCAGTGGACTGTGTGGGGATCATCTGGGGAAGACCTATAGTGTGGTAACTGACCAAGCTTTCCTATTGTGAGCCCTGACTCAAATTCAACAATGACTGTGTTTTGTAATTCTGGATCAGAACTACTTACGTGTATCACCCGTGAAAAAGGTCCATGTTCCTCTAAGAATCTAAAAATTTCCCCATCAGCATCACTGTCACTTAAACCACTCACTAAGACAGAGTTAGACACTTTAATATTCTGTTGTGTAATTATTTCCATGTTTAAATATATAATATTTTAACTACCAGTAACTGTATTAGTATTATGAAAGTGTATATCAGTATTAGTAACTATCAGCAATAAGCAAGTGCGTATCAGTAACTATCAGTATTCAATAAGCAAGTGTGTATCAGTAACTATCAGTATTCAGTAATAAGTAAGTGTGTAAGTTCAAGAGGAAAGAGAAACAGAAAGAATAATAGAAAGTGAAAATGTATACCTTACTATGCAAAGAACACAGTAGGTTCGACTCAACTGTCAAATACGTGCTTCTCCTGGCTGGCTCGCCAAGTTTATGTAGCGCCTCTACTCTGGGTATATTATAAAGGGCTACAAGAATTACTCAGCATGTATCTATGCTTAGGCTGGAACTACAGCAGGGAATTAAAAGGGATAAGAAAGGGGAATGGAAATATCCTTGGGCCTTAGGAAGCTAGGTTCGCTACTGGAGAAGCAGTAATTTGACATAAGACAGAGTCAATGTATATAAATAAAACAATAATTTATTAACCAATAATAAAGGATAGGGAGAGTTCAGGTTATATACTCAATTCTGGTTAAGTATGTATAGCATATCTAATAATAATTATATCTAATAATAATTTCCCCAAAATAATAAAAAACATAAATAGTAAAATGAACAAAGAAAAGCAGAGCTCTGAAAATAAAAATAGGCAATGTCCACAAAAATGCAAAAAGGGAAAAATGGATGGTCCGTGGAGAGGGTAAAAAAGGGAGAAAAAAGGGAAAGGAACAGTCCAAGGGAGTGTCGAGTGTTTTATGTCAGTGTATGTGACGGCTTATCTGGGTAGGGCAGGAGGTCCGGTCTTCTAGGGAAGCTCCAGGTTCAAAGGGGATCAGGTCAGGATCGGGTGGGTAGGCTCGCCATCAAGGGTTCAATCAGGATTCATACGTATAAAAAAAACCAATCGGAGTTTCACGGGGAAGGAATATGCAGACAAAAAAGAAGATCGTCAAGAAAAAGAGTTGATACAGTAGAGATGATTCAGGAAGGTGAAAGAAAGGTGAAAGATGAGTGATTAATCAAGAAGTTCACGGGGAATTCAAACGGGTGGAGGTCTCAAAGTCAAGAATCATAAAAGTGAAAAGTCGATAGGAAAGCTTAAACAGAACGGTCGCTTAGCAACCAGCACTCCACGAGCTGCAACAACTGGAGCAGTGCAACAGAAACAAATGTGTTCATGTGTATTGTGTATGTGTCTCTGGTAACAAACCAGAGGTGGGTTACATTCAGTTCATATACTGAGGGAAATACAGTTACTGTACAGTATATGTGGAAATGTATTTCTTTTAGGTCTATGCCACTGACAGATCAAGAACACTCACCTACACTTTGCACAAATGTTCAGTTCATACACTGAGGGAAATACAGTTACTGTATATACCGGTATGTGGAAATGTGAGCGAGTTGTGTATTATTTGTGTGTGTGTGTGTGAGAGAGAGAGTGTGAAAGAGAGTGTATGTGTGTGTTTGTGTCTGTCTGTTTGGAGGGCACAGGATCGTGGTCTCATTTTTTCTCTTTGACTTGGTGGCGCAGGTGCCTTTTCAAGCCCCCATCCCATCCTTCTATTGGACTACAAGTTTGGAAGGGTCACCATGACGCAATATGCGTCCTTTTCATTGGCTGTACAGAAGATTTGTGGGTGGGGCTTAAGGCTGTGGGTGGGACTGCTATCTCTAGGGGCTTCACATGCACTGAGACATTAGTTTATTTTTACCTCCGCCAAGGAGGTTATGTTTTCATCGGGGGCCGGCGTTTGACTGTCTGTTTGTTTGTTTGTTTGTCTGTCTGTCTGTTAGCAATATAACTCAAAAAGCAATGGATGGATTTTGATGAAATTTTCAGGGAAGGTCAGACATGACCCTAGGAAGAAACAATTAAATTGGGAGTGATCCGTAACATCGTCGGGATTCCGGAGCCGTTAATGTGTTTCGCTTAGTGGTGTAATGGCATGGTATGGCCACGTGGTGGCGATCGGAATAGTTGAGGTTCAAATGTATGACAACCTAGGAAGAACAATACAGGCGGAGGTCTGCGCTCTTTGAGTCCTTTTCTAATTTGACATTGTATCATATCATCATATTAACCTACACACTGATGAAGCTGTAAAATCACGACATCCACATCATTTAATACTTCTGTCCATCATCTAGGTCAGGGACTCTGTTTTGGAGCCCTCTGTGCAGGGTCTCCAGAACTTGGTGTCAAATCAGGTGGCAGAGTTACAGAGCCAAGGCCAGCTTACAGCATCAGCCCTGGCTCAGATGTACCAAACTGTGTCCAATATCCTGAATGAAGGTTCCAATGAGGCGGACAAGAGTGCAAGAGAAGAGGTACCAGTGTCCATCATTAAACGCTTAAAGCGACTATGGGCTCTATTTTAGCCATTGGAAACACATGGTCAGGGATGCACATTTTAGGGGTATTTAAGGTTGTGATTTTGTGATTTTGTTATTAATCACTCATGGGGAGACCGTGTATCGAGCAAATTCAAAACAATTCCAGTCACATAACAAGAAGAATGTATTGAATCTCACATACATTCAGTTTTGGGAAGGTTACTTTGGAAATGTAATTGATTACTTTTTTCAAGTTGTGTGTTACTTGCGATCATATCTGACATATTTTGTGAAACTTCATTGTTAAACACTACCCTCAAAGTATGTACAGTATATGAATTTCTTTGGATTTCATTGAATTTCAATTCTACTTCCTTTAATTCAAATTCGAATTGTATTTCTGCATCCTGTTTTTGACCTCAATTCAAATTCAATTCAAACTCAAGAATTGATATAGAATTTAGGAGTCATTCTCAATTCAATTCTGAATTTTGCACAAGCCAGGTATCTAGCACAGGGATTCCACTAAACCTTGCATTACTAAAACCGGTTTGTTACAGTTTGTCTTCAGCTGTGCTTTATATGGGCCTCTCACTTTGGACCAGGTTTTTCTTGGTCAGTGGCATAAAGAGAATTATTTGAGAATGGCACTGTTGTCCATGATTAGTATGTTTTCCTTTCAGCTCAGAGAGCAGATGGCCACCAATATGTCTGTGGCAATAGACAGCACCCCCATGTGGAGCCTAGAGGAGGTGCAGGCAGTTGCCAGTGCTGTGGCCGAACTCACTAAGCAGGCTGATGAGCTGACCACAGACACACAGGTACAGGATGATTTCTGGATGTTTGTCCTGTACTGTGCCCTTCATTTATCAAGCAAAGATTATCTCTGTCATATAAGGCATGCAGTACAGTCTGAGTAGGAGTGGCCACACATGGACAGATCTGTAGTTTACCTTATGAAAGTAGGATCACTCTGGGCCTGCATACTGGATTCAAAGGACTGAGAGGGGGGTTGAGGAACCCAGTGTGGTCATTTTATTGGAGGGAAGAGTGGTCCCATTGTAACAACTGTGGCTATAATTGTCCATAGCAGTAATAGCCTTAACCTGTGGGAAGACAGCGATGGCAGTAAGGTATGGAGATGGGGACTAGATTAGAGAGATGGATAGATATATAGATATATAAATAGACAGATGGATCGATAGAGAGAGAGAGAGAGAAGAGAAGAGAAAGACCGAGAGAGAGAGGGAGAGAGATAGGCTACTTTATTAATATACATTTTGGAAACCAACTTTTATTCATGTTTTGTTCCCTTCCGGACAGATCCAGACAAGCAGTGCTTTATCAAAGCTCAGTGAGTCCCTCAACTCACTTCCACTCCCTGAAAGCAACATTAATGAAAAGATGTTGGATGCATGTAAGCCTCTCGCTGAAGCTGCTATATCATTGCGGTCTCAGGAGCGCCAGATAAACAGGTACTTCTCCTGCATGACAACCGTGGTATTAAATGATATTTTGATGCAGGTATTCACATACTGTAATGACTTCAACATCTATTTCAGCGTGAGATCGCCGAAAACGTACTCAGTGCTGTAGACAAGGTCCAGAGTGCCCTTCTGAGAGGGAAAAAGACGTGTCATGGGCCCACAGTCATAATCACCCCTCAGATTAGTTTATACGTCAACAGGTAAGGACCAGCTGACAAAGCTGCAGCTACTTCATGTGTTGTTTCTTTTATGCTTACTGTAACTGGACAATCCATATCCTTTTTGTCAAAGTCACTACTTGATAACTGAAGGTCTATCTATGTTGTATTATATCATCCAATGTGCTGATTATATCTTTTAGTGATATTTTCTAGTTACAATATGGAGTTCCTGCGCTTTACAAAATATTCTTCCTGCAGAATGTCTCCAAAAAACCTTGCGAAATTGCCATTCACAATTCAAAACTCCAGCTCTGCCAGTTTCACGTTCCCTCCTTTATATCCCTCTGTTGTGTCATCGAAGAGGTCCGTGGATGTCCGGGTAAGAGCAGGCCCGCCAATGTCGATGATGAATGGATACTAATGTATGTTCTCTCTCAGTGGTGTGTAAATGATTAGATTCAACTTTATTGCCATTGTGCAGGGGTACAAGTACAGAGACAATGAAATGTAGTCTGCGTCTAACCAGTACAAAGAAGCAAAGCAGAGAACTGAAATGTGATATACACACACTATAAACAGGTATTAGGTATAAACAGTAAGTGCAGTGTAGACAGTAGTATACAGTTAAGAAAGTGGTATGGTTTACTGGACTAGGCTCAATGGAGGGTAGTGAGGAACCGGTGATGCATTGGGCAGTTTTCACCACCCTCTGCAGTGCTTTCCGAGGCAGAGCAGTTGCCATACCATACTGTGACACAGTTGGTGAGGATGCTCTCGATGGTGCAGCAGTACAAGGATCTGAGGTCAGGTAGACCTTCTTTAGTCTCTTCAGGAAGAAAAGACACTGGTGAGCCTTCTTGATCAGGGTAGAGGTATTGATGGTCCAAGAGAGGTCCTGAGAGATGTGGACACTCAGAAACTTGAGGTTGGTGACACACTCCTCCTCAGTCCTGTTGATCAGGATGGGAGTGTGTGTGTGCTAGCTTTCACAATGAGCTTTTTGATGTTCTTGGTGTTGAGAGCCAGGTTGTTGTCGGTGCACCACAATATTAGGTGCTGGACCTCCTCCCTGTAGGCCGCCTCGTCATTGTTGCTGATTAGACCAATCACCTTAGTGTCATCTGCAAGCTTGACAATGGTGTTAGAGCCATGTACAGGTGTGCAGTCGTAGGTGAAGAGGGAGTAAAGGAGAGGGCTCAGCATACAGCCCTGTGGTACGCCAGTGTTCAGGGTAAGGATTGAGGAGGTGAGGTTATCTAGCCTAACAGACAGTCTGTTGGTTAGGAAGTCCAGAATCCAGTTACAGAGTAATATTGATGCCCACACTGTAAAAATTAGAACTTGCCTTTTGTCCTGCAAACTAAGGTTTGTAAGTAAATATAACTAAAAAAATCAGGAAGACATGGTAAACTAGAAAAAAACAATTGATCCAACTTTTTTTGTAATTGCATCTTGCAAACTTGCAAAATTAAGTTTACTCAACTTAAATATTTAATTATATGTATCAGTGCAGTCTTCCCTGAAGTTATTTCAACTTATGAAATAAGCAAATGTATGTCTACTCAGTTTCATGAGTTAACACAACATAAAAAAAGAAGTCCAAGTTGTCCAAGTTATTTGTTTTTCACTGGGTTTTTAAGTTGGTTCAACTTGAAATATAAAAGTCAACTGATTTCACTAACTTTTCAAGTTGACAGTGAAGAACTAAACTAATCAAGTTAACTTAAAATTGTAAGTTATGGTCCTAACTAAAAAAAATGTTAGTTAGTTTAACTCAAATTTTCAAGGCAACCGGCTGCCTTGAATTTTTGAGTTGAAGGCATTGACTTATCTTTTTAAGAACTACAATGTTTTTCAAGTTCTGCCAACTAAGTATTTTTAATTCAAGTTACCGGAATTTTCAAGTCTGTAAAACTTACTATTTTGAGTTCAGATACCATCCCCTTAGGAATTATGGGCAAATGTTATTTTCTTGTTTATAATGTCTATTTTTTCTCATTACTGTTTATTGTGGCTTTTTTGGATGTGTATAACACAAATCAACTATTGAACAAAATGACTATGTGACAGATTTTCAGAGTTTTGTCAGGGTTACCATTGAGGAGAAGACCATTATCAAAATATAATGTCATTTTAGAAAGTAGACATATATTAATTGGAGTGCAATGCGAAATTGACTGCTTTCTCAATTTGCATTAATCTGGCTCCTTCACGGCATCACAAAGTCGGCCACTCAATGCTTTCTTGCATTATGTGTCTGCAGGTATGCTGCTAAAGAATGTATACCCTATGAGGGACAGACATTCTGGGTTCCTCCAATAATACTGTATATAGTGTTATTGGGGGCAAGGCTCTCTGAGGGTCCTCTGTCATTTCTGGGCCCTTGGAATCTTCCTAAACACCCACCCACTGGTGTTCCTGTATTCTTTCTGGGGTGGATTTCATTTTCTCCTTGTAGGGTTCTCTCTCTTTCTCCTTGTAGGGTTTTCTCCTTGTGTAGTTCTTGACCCTAACAAATTTATCATGAATTAATGTAAAAGCAGCAACTGCACTAGTTGCAATCAGGAAGTTCATAGTCACAATGATATCACTAAGAATGTGAATATCTGTTTGTGCCGCTAGCATATTCATTACTCTAAGCTCTATGCACAGGATTAAGTCATTGTGGATGGTCATCTACATGATGGTTTGTAGCAACAACAAACAATTACATGACAACATGACCAAAACAGTATGGCCTTTAGTGTCACAGTTACTTAGTTTTAGCTTTGCTTAGAATCTTATTTCAAGATTACATTTCAGTTGGAAACTATTTGTGATTTCTTTCAGAATATGTTGACTGGTGCTGTTGCATTCTGGGAACAAACACGTTATTAGGGGATGGTAATCTGAACTCAAAATAGTAAGTTTTTACAAACTTTCCAGTAAATTTCCAGTAACTTGAATTAAAAAAAATCAGTTGGCAGAACTTGAAAAACTTAGCTTACACAACTTAATAATTGTAGTTCTTCAAAACGTGCTAAGTTTAAGTTGATTGAACTCAAAAATTCTAGGCAGCCGGTTGCCTTGAAAATTTGAGTTGAACGAACTTTTTTTTTTTACAGTGGTTCATTGAGTTCAATAGTCAATTATGTAATGTTAACCAGTTACTCTGATTCACTCTGATGCATATTGTTAGCAATGGTGTTTATCCTCACGTCTCACATCAGATGTCAACCTTTGAGACAAATCCATTTGCCTGGAATACAGTGCAGTCCATCAATGGCACAGTGGGGGCTCTGTCTCTCTCGCAACATAATGGCCCCCCCATCCCCATTGCTAATTTGACAAACGAGATTGAGGTAGGCATGTTTACTTTAATTCTTGTACAGTAACCAAACAAAACAAATGTATTTATTTTTTAAATGTTCATTGTAATATTTCAGTAACAAAACCCTTTGCTTATAGGATGTTCAATTGAGACCCAATTGTCCAGTAACTGATGTGATTTTGTTCAGATTGTGAACAGCACCTTTCTGGACCTTGGAAACTTCAGCACTATCGCGATCAATGTGACTTCGCCGAACGTGTCCCTGGTGCTTAAGCTGAACCCCTCAGAAGACATCTCCTTACATTTGCTTATAGGGTTCCAGGAGTACCCCAATGACACACACTACGAGGCACAAACCTACCTGCCACATGACAAAGACACACAAGGTTTCCACATCCTATCCTATCTTTTTCAAAGAAAAGAAAAGAATCAAGATAGCTGAAATTACTTTTTATAAGTTAACTGAAAATAATTTGTTTTTCCATCCCACTGATTCTGGGCAGAGGAGAGATACACATGGGTGTTGAGCTCCAGGGATATGACCATAGATGAGGGTGTATACTACCTTCTAGTGAGACCTGTGGTTGGGGCAGGAGTCAACTCTACAAACGCCACAGTCTCCGTCACCTCCATTGCTGCTCAGTGCATGTACTGGGATGAACTGAAGCTGAACTGGAGTGACTATGGATGCAGGGTATGTTCATTCACATTACACTGCTGTACTTACTGCCAGAGGGATTATGTACATACAGTATATGACCAGAAACTGAAGCTTTTTGGGAAGCAAGCACTGATTGCTTTGTTCAAGCTTGACTGTAGAGCAATTTGGGGCTGAAAATGCACTGAACAATACAAACAGGCCTTAGTTTAGATTTTGTTAGTGATCGCTACTACCTCTTTCGCACATACTTGACTCTGTCTTCATAGGTTGGGCCCCTGACTACATCCCTGGTCACGCAGTGCTTGTGCAACCACCTGACGTTCTTCGGAAGCTCCTTCTTCGTCATGCCTAACGTGGTGGATGTTAGCCAGACGGCTCAGCTTTTTGCCACTTTTGCTGAGAATCCGGTGGTGGTGTGCTTTATTGGCGCCATTTTCCTGGCCTACCTCATGTTGGTGATATGGGCACGACGGAAGGACATTCAGGACACAGCCAAGGTCAGTCTCTATAGAATGTAGAATCCTCACTAGTATATGGCATTCTAGTCAGTACTCCTAAAGTGCACATATGACTGAACCTTCTTTTTCTTTCTTTGGTGTCATACCGCCAAATACCGCCTTAAATGTTATTTCTTTATTTATGAATGTATTTATGAAATGCTAAAAAAATATGAATGATCAACTCAAGGTATACTCGATTTTTCAGTTTAAAAATGCCCATTCTGTGCTGCCTCTTAGGTAAAGCTTACTGTGCTGGAAGACAACGACCCCCTGGCAGAGTACAGATACTTGCTCAACATCAGCACTGGGCACCGACGTGGAGCCTCTACTTCCTCACAGGTCCGTATACCTGACTACTGTATTGTTCATTTTGCTATTCTCCTTGATTTTCATTCTGTATTTTCATTGTGTTATTGCTTGAATTGATATTGTTTAGTATTGCTGTTCTCCCTAATGTAGTAGTCTGGACAACTTTTTAAATTCTTCACTGTTAAATTTAATTATTGCATTGTTTTTCTTTGTATGTCGCTTCGGACAAAAGCATCTGCCAAATCCTATAACAACTAGAAAAGCATAGACCTCCACCAAGTGAAAACATAACCGCTACCTGGATCCAGACGGTGATCCAGATCACTCCCAAAATTAAATAGTCTTCCTTGGGTCATTTCAGACCTTTCTTGAAAATTTCATCGAAATAAATCCATAACTTTTTGAGTTATCTTGCGAACAAGCGAACAAACAGACTAACATACCCCAATGAAAACATAACCTCTTTGGAGGAGGTAATAAGCATGTAAGGACTTACTGGCCGTCTCTGGTTTGAGCCCCCTCCTGTTGTTATTTTGCCTAATTTTTGCATTCACTGATAATGGCTGTATGATGCTGTTTATGTCTTTTGATTCCTGAGCAGGTGACAGTAACTTTGCTGGGCTCTGAGGGTGACAGTGAACCACACCATCTGACTGACCCAGACAAGCCAGTGTTTGAGAGAGGCAGGGTGGACATGTTTGTATTGACCACGCCATTCTCGTTGGGCGACCTGAAGAATATCAGGCTATGGCATGACAACTCAGGGAATCACCCTGGCTGGTAAGATATGGCCATACACTGCTACCAGTCAAGAACCTATCCAATATTGTCTTGCTCACTGCAATCTTTAAACTAAAGACTACACATTAATTGCACAAATCAAAACTAGATCTGAGCCCAAGTACATGACACAGAGCTCACCAAAAGCAAAGATTCTGTTTCAGGTATTAATACAGTATTATTACATCTGTGTCTGTGCCTGTATCTTTCTGCACTGTGCAAATCAGGTACGTTAACAAAGTGATGGTGCAGGACATTGAGACGGGGCAGAAATGGCACTTCCTCTGCAGCTCGTGGCTCGCCTTAGACATGGGGGAGTGTGTCCTGGATAGAGTTTTCCTTGTAGCCACAGATATGGACTTAAAGAGATTCAGGTAAAACATTTCTTTGTTTTTACATGCATTTGTTTTGTTTGATTACCACAAGAAAATTGCCTGTCATGATAAACCTGAATCACCATTTTGTTTTTGAGAAAACATTTGTCTTTTCTCTAGCCAGTTTATGGTCTTTTTTTCTCCTGCCTTTCGTCTTGCAGCAATCTGTTCTATATGAAGACAGTGAAAGACTTCTGTGACGGCCATATCTGGTTTTCTGTGGTCAGCCGCCCTCCAAACAGCAGCTTCACGTGCGTCCAGCGTGTCTCCTGTTGTTTCTCCCTGCTGCTGCACCATGCTGACCAACATCATGTTCTATGGTGTGCCCACAGATCCTGCCGAGCAGACCATGGACTTGGGTAAGTCTCTGCGCATATCACCTTTTGCCCATCCATCTGCATGAGAATCACAGACATCAGCAGCACTCAACTCAAGTCTGTGTCTTCTCCTTTTTCCGCCACGACAGGTCACATTGAGTTCACCTGGCAACAAGTGATGATCGGCGTCCAGAGCTCCATCATCATGTTCCCCATCAACCTCCTCATCGTCAGCATCTTCAGAAACACACGCCCGCGGGAGAGGAAGTCTGAGAAGCCTGTGAGGGACAAGAGCAAGGCGGACACCCGCAAACTGGCCAAGAGTGGCCATGTGTCACCAACCGGGCCGCCCTTCTCTGAGAGCCAGCACAGGGACATAACACCAGAAGCTGTCATCAAGGTACAAAAAAACCCCTCAGATATTAACCGTTTTTAACCATCTAATACATGGAATACCATCTAACCTTAATAAGGTTATTTCTGTAGTTGAATGGACATTTGAGCACAAGGAATGCCATTACTTACATGACGATAAACTTGAACTTGAACTTAAGGGGAATGGGTTCCTCTATTAAGTGATAATAATTACTTACATGATGTTTTCGTGTCTCCCAGGACATAAAAAGAATAGCACAGTCACTCTCCAAGGTGATGAAGAACCCTCTTCCCGGGATAGATGTGACATCTGGCAAAAACCCTGACATCAATATGCTTCTTTCACTCATGGAGGACATCATCCGGCAGCAAAATCTTGCAGGGGACACTTTGGAAGGTTACAAAACAGTTTTTCCTTCATTCTTATGATTATGCCTTTTTATTATGCAAATACATACACACACACACACACACACACATATATATCACATACAGAGAGCATATGGATGATAGGATGGGGAGAAACAGGGAATAGAGCAACACACCATTATCTAAAAAATGGTTTTGTGTCTTGTTGAGGGAAGTTAGGATTCTTTTAAACTGTAATTGTAAAACTGAGGACTCCCCCTAGTGGTTATGTTGTGAGCCAGCGTGTAACAAAATCATGATTCTCTCCTGCTGACAGAGAACCCTTCCTCTGAGAGTCCAAAGAAACTAACCAGTGACGGCCAGAAGGGCAGCCTGAGCCTGTACACCCAGTACCTCTACCGGCAGCTCCAGCACGTGGAGAAACAGCTGGGCCTGCTGGGTCCCACGCGCTTTCTCCAACCCTGGCAGCTACAGCCAAGCCATGCAGCAGGTCCGGGGCATCAAAGGCCTCCTGGAGCCCCATCTGCCCTCCACCTCCAGCGGAGACCACCTCAGCCACAGCTCCAGCCCCGAGGACAGCGCCGAGGGAGGGGGCAGTAGCGGTGGCAGGAGATGCTGTCAGGGAGGCTTGCCCTGGTGGTTCGTGTTTGTGGGCTGGCTTCTGGTGCTGGCGACGAGTGGGGTGTCGGCGTTCTTCACCATGCTGTACGGGCTGAAGTACGGCAAAGAGCGCTCTGTCAGCTGGCTCATCTCCATGGTGGTGTCCTTCTTTGAAAGCCTTTTGATCACTCAGCCTCTGAAAGTAAGACATTGTTGAATTCACTTTAAATTGACTTAATGATTTAATTCAATAGATCTGAATAAGAAATGTTCTTTTGTGTTGACGTAGAATGTAAGATCTGACTCGGCACATTCGGAAAAGCTTCAGCAGAGGGATCACACACTCAATGAGCCACAGGGAGGTGTTCACATGGACTAATACATCCCTCCTGAACAACATTTTTGGACAATATCCAGGTAATTAGTTTGGGATTTTGCCATTTTCATAGAAGCAGTTTGTACACATTTGAATGAAAGTAGAAGTGAAACATAACCCTATTCAAACATATCAAATAAATGTTTAACACAAAATAATCAGAAAGAAATCTTAACAAGGATCACAGTCTGATATACTCAGTTGTCTGTGTTTACTTCAGGATTCATAACGGACGGGAATTCCAAACTTATTGGCAATGCCCGCCTTCGCCAGGTGAGGGTGCAGAAAGACTCCTGTCGCATTGCCCGCTCCATGCAGCGCTCGGTCACAGACTGCCATGCTCCGTACTCTTGGGAGATGGAAGACAGGGGCTCCTATGGTACGGGCTGGAATCGCTCCAGGGATACGAACACCTCCCGGGCTGCTGCCCCCAGCCCCTGGCAATACCTGAGCCAATCCCGACTCAGAGCACATCCCATATGGGGCAACGTGGCCCTGTACAGAGGAGGAGGCTTTGTGGTGGAGCTGGGCCCTGACCTGACCAATGCTACAAGGTAAAGAGGAGAGAAACAAACGCGAATGTAAATCATCAATAAGATAACCACGACACAGAGCAAGTGAGTCGGTTTGAGACCACTGAGAGAAGTGTGAACATTTTTGAGAGTCTGCTTTTCTAATCCACAGTGTGCTTCAGTACTTGTTTGACAACAGATGGCTGGATGTTTACAGTCGTGCTATCTTTGTGGAGTTCACTGTGTACAATGCGAATGTCAACCTTTTTGCCATTGTTACACTAATGCTGGAAACAACAGCTGTGGGTAAGGCAGACATCTTAGTCATTACATATTTAGATATGGAAAAGATCAGAGATAAGTACAATAATGTACTACTGTATAATTACCTGCAATAATGTCTGCACAGGTGCATTCCAATACCGTAGTGAGATACAGACAGTCCGTCTCTATCAGTCTACGGGTGGCTTACACATTTTTGTCATGGCCTCTGAGGTCATCTACTTCCTTTTCATTCTCTACTACATGTATGTCCAGGTGAGCATTTCAGTTCTTACTGAAGAACTTTATTTAAATGAAAAGAATAAATACCACACCCTGTTTATTCCTCAATAGGCATCATTCTATCTGTAAAGCCGCTATTCTCTCTGCACTCAGGGCAAGCTAATGAGGCAGCAGAAGTGGACTTACTTTAAGACGAAGTGGCACCTTCTGGAGCTGGCCATCATCATCCTCAGCTGGAGTGCACTGAGTGTGTTTATCAAAAGAACACTGCTGAGAAACAGGGACCTGGAATTCTATCTAAACAACAAGGACAAGTGAGTGGTCATCTCCGTCGCATGAACGTCTTCATGGTGCAGGTTCTTGAAACCTTTTCCCCTTCATCAGGTACGTCAGTTTCCACGAGACAGCCATGGCAGACGCGGTGCTGGGCTACCTGATGGCCTTCCTGGTTCTCTTGTCCACCATTAAGCTGTGGCACCTCCTGCGGCTCAACCCCAAACTGCACCTCATCACCTCCACCCTGCAGAGGGCCTGGACAGACATCTCAGGCTTCCTGCTGATCATGACCATCATGTTTCTGGCCTACTCTATCGCTGTAGGTTTAGGTCACCCACAGTGTAATGACTTTACATCACAGAAGCATACTCATGTATATGTAAATCTGCATTAATAAATGGCGTCGTGATTGTTGCTTGGGATATACTGTAGATTTTCTGTGTTCCTAACCAATGACTATTTCCCTGAATACTTTTTGCAGTGCAACCTAATGTATGGCTGGAAGTTGTCTTCATACAGGACTCTCATAAATGCAGCACAGACTATGGTCAGCCTACAGCTTGGTATCTTCAATTATGAAGAGGTCAGTTCTTGGTAAATTAACTTACAAATGAATGCAGATGACTTCAAACTCCTAATGAATCTCTGTGTTTTGGTTTTGAATTGCAGGTGTTGGATTATAACCCAGTTCTTGGTGCATTCTTAATTGGCTCTTGCATCATCTTCATGACCTTCGTTGTATTGAACCTCTTTATTTCCGTGATCCTGGTGGCATTTAGTGAAGAGCAACTTCACCATCAGGTGATAGAACATTTGACCTTCTGAGTTAGTTTAAGAACATGCTCTGTTATAAATATTATAACAAGAACTCTATAACTGCAAGATTACAAGATTTTAACTACATTGTCATCCACTTCTATTTCATAGCCATCTGAAGAGGAGGAGATAGTGGACCTGATGCTGATGAAAATCTGCAGTCTGTTTGGGATCAAAATTAAGAAGAAAGGAGAAGCAAGTGACTCCTCATCTGCCACTAACAATCCATCATCATCTGTCATATCGTAAAACTATTGCCTGTCCATTGTTATTTAAGAACAAGAAGCCCTCTGGTATCGAGTAGCATTTCTGTTCCTTTTGATGTAAAAGGTGAGGCAAAATTCATAGTCGCTGCTTTTGGTTCTTGTTGAAGTATGTTGCTAACTCAAATTTCTTAAATATCCCAAGATGCCAAGATCTGGGGGAAGTACGTAGATACAATGTGTCGGGGAATGTCCTTTGTTTTTCATATATACATGTATTATGCAAAGTTCTGCAAACGTTGTAAACTGTCCATGTAATAACTACAAGATCTTAGTGAAATCATATTTAAGTTTCATATAACTATACTAGTTAGCACATCATTTCTAATGTTGCATGCTTTTTGTGGTGTTGATTAAACACATTAAATACTAAATGTAGTATATTTTTGTTGTAATGTTCCAATGTGCTCAGTGTGCACTCAGTGGTATGAATGGAGATATTAGGTCAACAAACCAGTTGAAGATTCATAGCCTACTGCAGGGCTATTCAATTAGTTTGTAATAGGGGCCAGTTCATGAAAAGTATCACAACTGAGGGGCTGGAGAAATACGGCACTAATGGGTGTTCAAATGTTGCATTTTGTTATGCAATACGTTTTTTGGTGGTAGTATTTCTGCCACTGGCCCAGACTATTAGGCCAACATTGATGTGACACTGGCTCTATATTGCTATGGCTAATATAAAATCTGTGATGACATATTAACAGCAATGGAATCTGTGCTTTGCGCAGTAACTGCTAGGTCCACAATTTCTAATGGGTACAAACAGGTTTCAAACAGTGTTCAAATGAATTAAATGTGCATAATCGGTCAAGTATAATAACTCTTCTCAACATAGGTCTCCTTGTTACATGTAGCCAAACGTTCCCACCATTTAAATGATATGAACGTGTTCACAAATCTACAGTGGACTTGACATCTGGCGATGGATGTGTATTAGTTTAGTAGCTTATATACTCCAATTTATGTTGAAACTAAACTAAGAGGTTATGTTTAACTCGTTCAAAACGTTGGCTGAGGTGCAGCTGCAGGACTTCAAGGCGATAACATGCAAGATAACAGCCACCAATGATAAGCTTTTAAACCGACTCCCATAGTTCCATTACGAGTGGCGTATGTTTTTCTCGAGGATGTGCTTGGACTGGAGAGGCACACTACCGGTGAGATTTCATGCACCAAAAATGCTTCATGCTTTGAGGGAAACTTGGATTTGGCGCACGTCAAGAATGTTGGTGACAGACGCTGCGTAAATTACGAAGCAAGGCACAAGTAGGCCCCTACACCTTTGCATAACACACAGTTCAGCCAGGAATACTCAGAGACATAACTGAAGTTAACAAAGATTTTAATCGGGATAGAAATAAGCAACAATGAGAGTCTTTGGCGTAGGCCCCGTCCTAGGTCCAGGTCATTGAGCGTGCAGACCCTGGCAAATCCTGCCGGAACAAGAGGCAGGGACAAAGCCTACTGTTGCATTTGACTGATCATTCAGTGTTTTCTCCATTATTTTTTAGCAGGCATTGATAATAAAAAAAAAAATGAAAAAGTGTTCCATTTTAAGCCATAGGCCTATTATCTGTAACACCTCTCTCCTTTGTTGAATATGTAAATCCCTGATATAACCAAAACGGCTACCGCCGTTCATTCCGACATACCAGCACTCCGACATTGATGTCCAATTGTCGTAGTGGAGGCATGTCTCTTTATGGGAGAAAGTCCCACCACTCCGACATTTTTTTTTCATGGTCGCAGTGGCGGTATTTAACTATTTTTTCAAACAACGTGCCATTCCGACATGAGGTCATTAATAGGCTATAATGTCATAACTATATCCAATTGTGTAAAATAATAAAGATTCACATTTAAAATGCCATTGTGAAGACTTCTTGATATGGTTATCTGTTGCGTGCACGAGTCGGGGAAGTTCTGACATGGCAAGTTTTCTTCTCCGTCTCATTATTCGCGGACTAAGTGGAGCTAGATTATTACTATAGAAGTTATTATTTTGCTGTCACTTCGTCTGTTTTATGGCCTAGAAGGTTGTATTTGGTATCTGTGGATAGCTCTAGCGCTCCTCTTTTATCTGACATGCAAGCTGTAGGCCTATCTTTTTAACCACGGTTTCACGAGTAAATCAAACGAAATAGCGGTAGCCGAAGCTATATGATTCTTATTTGTTTGTCACTTCGTCTGTTTCTATAACACAAAAGGATCGATGTGTTTGGTATCAATGGAAAGCTCTGTTTCTCCTCTTTCATTTGATATGCGTGTTATGTCTGTGCGATGCCTGGTCCCGGCGTAATTCAAGCGAGAGCAGTGGCTGCGTGGGTGAACGCAGAGCAATATAGACTGTAAATATGATACTTTCATTTTATTTTTATTTGCATAGGCTACTTGATCGTACAGACACGTGTCTAGTCTCGTTGGAAAGCCCCGGTTCTGAGCTCTTTCATGCAATAGGTCTCATCTCTCTGTGACTTATAATCGCGGGGCAATGTAACAGAGAAGAATGGGTGTGTTTTTTGACGCACTTTGCGTCCGTCGGGCTCATAGGGTCCGTTAAATTGACGTGGAAAAAAATAGGATTTGTAAACTGTCGGAATGGGGATACTAAAATGTGTCGGATTGGCAGCATGTCGGAATAACACCATGTCTGAATAGCGGCATGTCGGACGAAAGGGATGTCGGACTGGCAGGATGTCGGACTGCCGACATGTAACCGATAAAACACTTTTTGTATCGCATCTATCGTGTGTTAGGACGTTTTCAGTAACTTGCTTACACATATGAAGGGAACATTTCCATCAAATTTGCATTTCCCTTGTAGGGGAAGAGTGTGGCACATTAACTGAAATAGGAAATCGCTGTGATGTCACCACGAAAGAAACGTCACTGACGTTAATGACGTCACTCAACGTCATTTATTTCTATGACGTTTTTTTTTCATTGCCATAGGGAGGGAAAGTAATCTCATCGCCACCTGGTGGTTGCGTTCCTAGAGGCTAGCGGGAGAGGATGGGATTTTCTTTTAGAAAAAATATATCTCGGCCCACGATCGGAAGTTAGTTAAATGCCTTCAATATGCTATCCATGTAGGTCAGCTCTATTGCTTCTAGTGGTCATACTTTATTTTTTAGGATCAGTTTAATTGTTTTGAGTTTGTTTGTAACATGGCGATAACGAACTACAGTAGCTAGCTACAGTAGCATTTGACGTCACCAGTTTGGGCGCTCCATCTCCAACTGATCAAAACGGCAATTTGCTTAACTTGCTTATCATATTTTTGTAATAACAGAGAGCGATGTAAACCGCGTGGTAATTACCTTTATGTTGGGATAACTTGTGTTGTGCTCCTACTCACACAAGAGCTGGCAGTAAGTGTGATTGTCTACTAACTAACCAACTAGCTAACAGGCTAATAAACAAACCATGCTAGGTGAGTAACGTCGTCGAAGGGTGTCACGTCACTTGAAGTTGTAGTCCATTTATGAAATGAAACGAGCAATTACGTTTTTTTTAAATAAGGCGAAATAGAGTCTGATATTTTCACAGTTAGTAGATTATTACAGTATGCCGACTGAAAAATATTTTTGGTGGATAAGATCGCTGGTATAGCTGCGTAGTATTTTTTTGAAAAGTCGGTCTATGGGACTTAACATTGGAGCTGCTCTTCGATAGGAACGCAACCACTTGGGGCGCTGGTTTTCACTTTCCCTCCCTATATGGGCTTCACTCGACCAATCTGTTGTGTGTAGTGTAGTTCTTTTATTAACAATAACAGTTTTAGATACAGTAAACAATTAACTTCTCTGAAAATCCAATTCAAAATCCAAGGAATAGGTAAGGTATAATACATATGGATATAATTGAAAGAAAAAAATATTTAAAGGTTTAAATTGCGGAACTTCTGTGTTGGTAATGGAAAGATCTTTGGCCTCTGACCATACTAGTAGGCTAGAAAAGGCCTTGAGGTCCTTGCGGTTTTGCGTCCAACTAAACTGTTTCCAGCTCAGTAGGCTATCAGAAAAAACAGGAGATAACTTAGTCAACTAGATGTAGGTGGCTCAAAGAGGGCTATAGGCTGCCAATTTCAAACAGCCATTCCTACGTTTAGAAATGATAGTTTTATTCTTTTCGTCCATTTGAATATCTTCAGTCTGAAAATAAGTCACCTGCCAAACTATTTATGGTAACCTGAAATAATGGAAAGGTGCATTCAGCATAGAAGAATTGCGAGTCTAACGAAGTAAGTGTGCCTTTACAAGTGGTCGCGCCCAATGAACGGATCTGGCCATTTTTTCAAATACGAGAAAATGAACGTCTGGTTGCCAGACCACGTCTCATTTGAGAAGTGGTAGGCATTAGCCAGGCTAGTTGTTGAGCGCAAATAGCGCAAAAACCTTCCCGAGAACCGAAACGAATTGAATAAAAATGCCTATTTGATCTAATTTTAGAATGAATTATTATTCATTGACATATCACTGTGAATCTTGCATTTTTGAATGACTATCGCGCCACCATAACAATGTTTAGCCTGCCTACGATCACGCCAATGCAAATGTTAGTGAGCATGCTTCTGTCACCAATGTAACGCCTTCCACATAACGTAGGTTACATTTACTATGGCCAAGCCTCATAGTTTTCAAGAGTAACGGAAGCCTGTAATCTATTTAGACTTTCTCTCATACATCTTATTAATTTCTGGCCATAATAAAGTTAGGTGGTTTCGAAGGTGTTGGGCATCGCAGGGTTGCCAACTCTCACGCATTCGCCGTGACACTCACGATTTCAGCATCAATCTCACGCTCTCACGCAGACTTAAGCAATGTCACGCCAAAATCCATTCTTATTTTTCTTCAACCCGTTCCTTATCAGTTGGTGACTTGACCACATGCAGCAGTTCATTGTGTAGGCAGTAGACGAATTTAAGGCATGTATAGGTTCTTTAGATGAACTGCAGGGATAGGTCTAATACCTGACTACAACGTTCTCAGCGCAGAGAAATTATGTAAGGGATAATCAACGACGCGCCGTGGAAAATAATGCACGTTCGAAGTGGTAATAAGGACCCGACGCCGCAGGCGTGATTGCTCACGAAGTTCTAGTCACACTGATATGAATGAATGACTCTTGACAGAGTATTATAGACCTACTAGTTGCTGTGATAGACGGATCGCGAGAAAATCAACGTGAATTTAGGCTGTTGATGTACTAATTAATTTGTAGGCTATAAGCCATTACGGAGTAATCCCGTTTTTAAATTTCACTAGGCTTTCTACTTGTTCTCCAACTTCAGGTTGTATGCGCCCCAAAATAATGAACTAGGCTACTGCTCTTCCACTTGTTTGGTCTTTTGACTACATAGAAAACAAAACATTTGGCTACTTCCACATATTAATAACTTTAGGATAGCCGAAAAGCATGACTGAAACCTATCACTCTCTTAAAGTGACAGGCATTAAATGACAATAAAGATAGGCTAAATGTGAGTAGGCCTATGACAATTGTGTCAAAATCTAAAATCAATATGAAATAGTCAACTTACTATGTATTTTAGCTAATTACGCAGATCATAAATAATGTAAACTTAATATGAATTTCAAAATGTTTGAAATACAGACATGGAACCACCTTTTCACTGAGTGTGTTGGGGGCTTGTAATGTCTTTGTGATCTTTGTGGGGGGGCTCCCAAATCAAATCAAGAAAATATCAAAATTCTTGACTGATTATCAATGTCAAAACAATTGTGACACTACATTTCTTATCATGTATTTTTCATTGACTATGGCTCCTAACTGATAGCCTACATGAGATAGATAGGCCTAAATATATGGATGGATTGATGGATGGTTGTTTGGGTAGATAGCCTACTGTACAGAACATCTACACAGTATGATTCTGTAAATGACCTATTATTTTATTGGATGTGAGTTGTATCGGTCTACAACACCACTACAAATGACATTGGGAAAGCCATACTGGTAGGCCTATATTTTATTCACCTGGTTTAACAACTACCAGATGTTTATATGTAGTCTATGGTCTAGGCTATGGGCCCCGTGTGTCTGGCCTGCACTTAAAGATTGTGCTGATATCTTCGGCACCCATTTTTTTTTTTTTTTTGCGTGGCCCTCAAATAAGCCAAATGCACCCCCCCCCCCCCTCTTCAAAATCTCACTCCAGCCAAACACCCGAAGTTGGCAACCCTGCATCGTCGGTCATGCGCAAAGCTCACCATCACAGTGAGAGTAAGTAAGAAGCCTGAGATTTACGAGTTAATTTACAAGGCAACCGTATTACATTCTGCACGATAGAACGCCATCTCAAGGCATATCTCACGTGATTCTCTCGAACTTCAAGAAAATACTTCTGGTAAACTACTAGATCTTCCATCTGTTGAGCTTTTCAGCCTATTTGTGTTCATTTGTAGGCTACTCCTGCTGACTCTTAAGTAGGGACACATAGCCTACATTGAGGAACAAATGTATTAACTCTGGCTTTCACAGCTCACCCTTACCTCAACCCTTTACCTCCCTTCAGATATGAGGTGCTGCGATCAGCACCTGAGGCGTACCGAGCCGGCCCCCGGGAGCAGCTGCAATGAGCCGGTGATCCCTGCACCGCACTCGCGCCGCAACGGCTGGTCCGCGCGACCCACCACCCAGCAGCTGGTTTCCTACTTCACCTACATTTACTTGGTTGTTGTCGGATTTGGGATCTACATCCCACTGCTGCCCTCCCCATGGGACTCGTTGGCCTATGGTGTATCCTTTACTGTGTAATGTGAGTAGCCTAGATGCAGGGATGAGCTTTGAAAGCAACTAAGGATGTCTTAGGGTGGACAGGTGCGTGTGATTTGTTCCGCGTTCATCTTCCTGTTTTCACCATTGCATATGTAAAAGGGTAGGACAGCGTGTCGTGCAGAAATGTAACTGTTTATGTGGTCTAATCCTTCACCACTGTCAATCACCAACACTGGTCAGTTTTCTGTACATTTCAACACTCACTTGTAGTTTCTAAGCATCTCCATTTTGATTGGATTTGGCATTTCAACACGAAGGCTGGTAATGCTGGCTGCACCAAGCTATCAAAGTGCTGGCTTGTCTGCTCACAGTCCCTAAAGATCATCCTGACATCTGAATAGGAATGTTTTGTGTTGCACTCTCGGCCCATGGCGTTGGGAGCGTGCGGATGGCGTTGGCCGTGGCTGAGATGAGAGCAGAGGTCTGATCCGTGGCTGGCAGGGAGTCAGGGCAGCTGTGCTGGCTGTGCCTCCAGGAGCCTCGTTTTTCCGGACGGCCACCGCACACACAGCCCTGCTGTGGCATGCTGGGGGGTTGATAGGCTCTTGACGTCAGGGCTGTCAGTGTGCACACTAGCGCATTGGTGGGCACATGGGTGTTTCATGGAGAGCTGACTGCACTCTACACTCTATGAGGTTTTTGTAAGCAGCTGGGCCTTGCCTGTTTTCTTCTTCTTTCGTCTGATGTCAAATGTCAGACAATAATCAGAAGCTTATCTGTGATTCCCTTTTTAAAAAATAGGTGTGTTGATATACAGAATACTTAGTTTCTTACCTCTCTTTCCAATCACTCTCTTCCCAAGTGAATTTTACCTTGACGTCAATCTACACAGCATCTTGGATTTTTCTTTGTTCTTCACCTGGTTACCCACATTGCAGCTGTGTTGATAGACCCAGCAGAACCCATTGTGCGCGCTAGAAACTACGCCTCTACCTTGCCGACCTTTGACAAAAGCCAACATGCACATGTCATCCTTGACCTACACTGTAAAATCTGTGATATTGACGTGTGAGTGTACTGTCCTCATCAGATGTCTAGTTGAGAAATATTTTCAGACTTTCAAAGTGATTTATCTTCACAAAGATTGTGCCTGACCATGAATTATTCTCATCCCCATGATACTTCTGTGCTGTTTCTCTCCCCTTTGTGTTGCTATCTGCAGGGGACCTCGAGCTAAACACTGCAAGGCTTGCAACAAATGTGTTACAGACTTTGACCACCACTGCAAATATATGAATAATTGTGTGGGGAGGAGGAACTATTGGTAAGAGGAAACTTGGCTTTGAGTATAATGTGTTTCTTTGGTTGCCATCAGGGCACTTTCAGCACCAATGTTTTGTTCCTCTTCAGACATGTGGTCATGAGCAGTCTCTTTGTAATGACTGCATGCTCTGGGTTTTAATGTCACAGTGCTACAGTACCTACCTGCAACCGTCCTGTGACCTGTTCAAGGATGTGGTGTTGGATATTTGTATGGATTAGAATGTCTTCTTTTATCTAAATATATTAGTTTTAATGGTCCAACCTGCAGGTTTTTCTTTGTGGCCGTTGTGACTGCTGCTATTGGAATGTTTCTGCTGCTCCTCATTGTTTTGTTCATCATCGTTGAGCACTCTTTGAACCCGGCCATACTCCGCACCGCCCCTCAGTTTCAGGGTAAGAGCACTGGTCGAATGCTTTCTGAGCAAACATGCATTAGTTTGAATGCTCCATGGGTACAATAACGGCCTGACTGTTAGCTGGCTACATGCAAAAGGGATGTTCCCTTTCAGATTACTTTCACACGTGTCTGTCATGCGGCACAGTGCTATCTGTTCAGTCTGTACCTGTCTGTCCAGGTCTGAATAACTCGACATGGTTGGTGTTCCTCCCACTGGCTCCTGTGCACACCAGCTCCGCTGGACTCTTGGCAGTGAGCTGCTTCACCTTTTTACTGACGCTGGTTTTCTTGGTGGTTGTGATTCACCTGCTGGGATTTCATATATTTCTCTGTGAGTATGAAGAATAGGTTTTTTTGCAGGTGTATATGATAATCAGAAAGGAAAGACGGGACTGCCCTGAAGGCCACAAATGGCTGACGTGTTGCATAAATGGCTAACATTTTGTTTCTTTATGTGTACAGTGTCGAAGAAGCTTACCACATACGAGTACATCATGAAAAAGCGGCAAGAAGAGAAGGATCGTGATTTGGAATTGGGAGAGAAGCAATCCCGACCCACAAGTGCGGAATCAGCAAAGGTAAGACAGACTCCTCTCTGTTTTAGCTCCCTATAGCACAGTTGATTTGGTTGAGCAGGACATTTTGTTAGACTACATCGTTGCTCTGTGGGGTTTTTTTTCAGACACAGCCTTCTGTGGATGTATCTGTGGACTGTGAATCATCTTTGCCCAGTCAAGCCAGTCAAAGCAGGTGAGGCTTTAACTTAATGAGACCAACTGATCAGTTATGACTACAGAACATGTTATTGAGCTGCATTTGTGCCGTCTTTGTAGTATGGAGTACCAGGATGAAAGGAGGGAACTTGCCCTGCGTATCTCTATGGCGATGTGTGCAGAGGTACGGGCAATTTACTTTATTTCATGAAACATCTATTTTGAGATTGGACATTTGACATCTGTGCCAAAACTGTGTGCATTGTTTTTTTTGTGAAACATGTCATTGAACAAATTGATTTTAAGATTTGACATTGCATTTGACATGTCCCAAAACTGTGTGTATTGCAGCTGAAGCGTCTTGGTTCGATGACAGGAGCTCAATGGCACGAATGGTACAGAAACACGAGCCCATCCAAAGACATGACGCCAGGTGATTTTGAACACTTCACAAACTCAGAATCCAATCATTCATTGCATGGTGCACTGAAAGCTAGTTGTGTTAGTTGGTCCATATTATGATGCAAATGTTTGGGAGGATAAAAGACTGGTAGTTGTAAAATGCAATTCCTAGCATAATGGTACTACTTGTCTTGGCTTCAATTTTCTAACAAAGAATCTCATTTTAGGGGAGGATTTCGGTGAGTCCCTCAGCTGGACTGGACTACAGCAGGTGGTGGTGGATGGAGAGCAGAGCCGTGAGAAGTCTGCGGAAGCGGCTCCTATTATCCAGCATCCCCTGGCCAGCTCTGTCTTGGCATTTGAGCAGCAGCTGAGCATGGACACAAGGTCCGAGTCGGCCCTCTCCCAGCAGTGAGCGACTGGAAACCCTCTAGACCTGAACCCTAACGGTTATCTGACAATGGACACGACTAACGACGACGATTATGGATTATGGCCGACTGGAACTATATAAAAAAAATGTTTTTCTTTGATTGAAGTTTACACTGATCTTTTCATGCATGGACCTTGGCTGGAACAGTCTAGTGCCTTAATTTAACTTCACGATAAATGCATACTTGAATGTGCGAAAGTGTTATCACTTTTCATTTTTACCTTGAACTGTGGAATAATTAATGTCTTGACAGCAAGTAATGTGTCATAAGAGTATTGTGTATTTCACTCAGTGGTTAAAGGATTACATAATCTGCTGGTTGCATCTTCAGCAGTTGTATAACATGAAAGAAACAGACCCTGGTGACCCTGAGCCACAATAGTGAGACACTTCCACGTATTACAGGATGTGAAGAGAGCAGAGCAATTGCATGATATTTGTTCTTGTAAATAAGAGCCTCATGGAAGTGTACACATGCTATATCTAGGCCTAATTATAAATAATTAACATTAACATTATGTGAGGGCAGCAAGTTAATATAGTGGATGAAAAGAAAATATGTAGGCTATTTATTAGTAATTCTCTTATTCTCTGAGTTACTGAAAGAAGAGTCATTGTTTTATAATGGTAATTAATATAATATTTTATTTTTAAAATATAATCATACAAAAATAGCAATTCAATTCAATGTACAATATATTGGGGTTAACATTTTTTCAATCATCTTGACTAGCAGACAGTCAGAAAGCCCATCTGTATGGCCAAATCCCAGATGCCAGGAATGGCATCAAGTTTCTCGACAGCGTCCTCAGGAAGAACGACGCCCTCTGTGGCGTTGTCCCACCACGTCTTCTGCCGAGGCTCGTCCAAGGTCCTGTCACGGACACCTCCTGTCTGGAGCTCGTTGGGGCACCCTGACCCCTCCCTCGCTGGGACGTGCTCAGCCTTACGCTTGAGCCCTCTGTAGTAGGAGACCATGTCACGGTGGTACTCCATCATCTTCACACGCTCCGCTTGGTTGGAGTGGACTGTGCTCTTACAGTAGGTCGGGACTTCACCACCGGCCCCAGTGGGGAGACCTGCCGGAGCTGCAGGGGTAGACCGAGTGGGAACGACCCCCAGAGGGATGAATCCTCCCTGGGCGACACTGCCTGGCACCTGGGCTTGCATCGGCTTCATGTGTTGCTGACCATGAAGTGCTGCGGCAGGGCCGGTGCAGTTCCCCACAAAGGTAAGGGGTCCAGCCTCCTGCCTCAAAGCACTACTGGATGAGCTGATTGTGCCCACATGGGTCAGTCCACCAGTCTCCCGCTGATGAACAGCAGAGACGGACAGCAGCTCCTGCTCTCGTGTTGACATCCGCACAACTGAAGAGACACATTCATGTTAGCTACTCTAGTTGTCAGTTATTCAGATCAGCCACATTTAAAGGACATAGACTTCTTCTTACCTGCAGATGGGTAGGTATGTTTCATGATCTCACTGCCACAGGGCCGAGTGAGATGGAGTGGTGTCTTCTGGGCGGACGGAACACCACGGATGCCTGCACTCCCAGAGTCAGGGCCCTTTTGGGAATTCAGCAGGGCCAATAGCTGGTCCTGGGTGATGTTCGGAGCATGAGTGAAGTTCCCAACGAATGTCAGGTTCTCCTCCTTCCTCGCTGGAGCCACTGCTACAGGTCTGGGAGGAGCCACCCGGCTGCTCTTGACACCGTTGCCCACGAGAGTGAGGTGCTGAGGTGTTGAGGTGGGCAGCTTGGCCATACCATGCCACTCCTCCTGGACCACAGCACGCCTGTCTCCAGACTCCCTCCAATACTTACCTACAACATATATCAGAAATATTAACATAAATAAATATATCAACCATAATCAAGCTATTAGGCCTTACTATGAGACCACTGCAAATATGATATCCTTACTTGCAGAAAACCGTGTAGACCGCACATATTGATATTGCTGCTTTGATGGAGGTATCCAAAGGGGCACGGTGTTTCTGTTTTCCTCAACAGTGTTGACACAGGACAGGTTTCTCTGAAACAGAGGCTGATGTTCAGTCCCGATCCAGGATCCTGCAGGGTTGAATGTCCTTGGGTAGAAAGCCATTGAAGTTGAAAATCGTTTTGAAATCGCAGAGGTTAATCACAAGTGACTTGCCTTCAGCTTGTTCATGTAAGAAGTGGCAAGTTTGGCCCAAATTCTACTTTGCCCAACATTCTAACATTCTAAATTCTAAATTCTAATTCTAAATTCTAACATTCTAATGCAAACATCTTGGTTGCTTGGTGATTATAATGTCATCAAATAGAATGCTTCTAGCAGGAAGTGCATTCCATGACAACTGACAGATCAAGAACACTCACCTACACTTCGCACAAATGTTCACTTCATACACTGAGGGAAATACAGTTACTGTACATATATGTGGAAATGAGAGCGAGTTGTGTATTATTTGTGTGTGTGTGTGAGAGAGAGAGAGAGAGAGAGAGAGAGTGAAAGAGAGTGTATGTTATGGTTATGGTTATGGTTATGGTTATTTAGCAGACGCCTTTGTCCAAAGCGACATACAGACAAATAACAACACAAATTAATTTAACAGTGAACAATTAGCAAGGAGAATAGCAATACTATCAATAAAACAATCATTTAAGCACTAACCTAATGAGAAATAAAACAATGAAATGAGAATAGCAATCAAATAAGTCACTCAGTTAATTATATAATAACAATAACTATAGTGTTAAGACCCTGCTGGTCAGTCCTGGGGTTGCACCCTCTAGTCCAGTGTTTTTCAACCTTTTTTGAGCCAAGGCACACTTTTTTCATTGAAAAAATCCTGAGGCACACCACCAGCCGAAAATGTTAAATAAAATTAAATTTTATGGAAAATTAAAATAAATAAAAATCTGTTGCCCGCATTTATGATATCAAGTCATTCTTGTCAAAGTGTCTTGAATAGGAATCAAATGAACACAAAGAAAATTATTTCTATTCACTCTTTTTTAGACCACTTAGGTGAAATTGGATAATTTCCCACGGCACACCTAACAATGTGTCACGGCACACTAGTGTGCCACGGCACAGTGGTTGAAAAACACTGCTCTAGTCTAATGCCTGTGTGGGCTCTGCCCCTTGAATCTCTTTCCCTGATTTGCAGAGAAAGGACCCCATTGGTGTTTGGAGTAATGGGTGGTGCTATATAACGACGAAGGAGGAATGGACGCGTTCTCTCTGGCTCTCTGATCTTGGCTTTGCTCTCTGCTCATTCGCTTGGGCCTGCTCTCTGCGCTCCATGGCTGCTCCTCTGGAGAGAGCCGCAACCCGTTGCCAGCTTTGCACATAGACGTCGCGTTTTACACTCTTTGTTTGATCACCCCTAGACACTTTGCATTACACTTTTCTTTATCATATACTGACTTTACTCTTTTAATGTTTCAATAAATAGAATATATTTAAAACCTTTAGCTACAGTGTGGTCCCCATCTTTAATGTCACGGCTACCTTGAGCCCGGTGGTTGTGACAATGTACATATATGTGGAAATGAGAGCGAGTTGTGTATTATTTGTGTGTGTGTGTGAGAGAGAGAGAGAGAGAGTGTGAAAGAGAGTGTATGTGTGTGTGTGTGTGTGTGTTTGTGTCTGTCTGTTTGGAGGGCACAGGATCGTGGTCTAATTTTTTCTCTTTGATTTTGCACTTGAAACTGGTGACGCAGGTGCCTTTTCAAGCCCCCATCCCATCCTTCTATTGGACTACAAGTAGCGTCCTTTTCATTGGCTGTACAGAAGATTTGTGGGTGGGGCTTAAGGCTGTGGGTGGGACTGCTATCTCTAGGGGCTTCACATGCACTGAGACATAGTTTATTTTTACCTCCGCCAAGGAGGTTATGTTTTCATCGGGGACCGGCGTTTGACTGTCTGTTTGTTTGTTTGTCTGTCTGTCTGTTAGCAATATAACTCAAAAAGTAATGGATGGATTTTGATGAAATTTTCAGGGAAGGTCAGACATGACCCTAGGAAGAAACGATTAAATTGGGAGTGATCCGTAACATCGTCTGGATTCCGGAGCCATTAATGTGTTTCGCTTAGTGGTGTAATGGCATGGTATGGCCACGTGGTGGCGATCGGAATAGTTTAGGTTCAAATGTATGACAACGAGGTCTGCGCTCTTTGAGTGCTTTTCTAGTTTGACATTGTATCATATCATATCATATCAACCTACACACTGATGAAGCTGTAAAATCATGACATCCACATTATTAAATACTTCTGTGTCCATCATCTAGGTCAGGGACTCTGTTTCGGAGCCCTCTGTGCAGGATCTCCAGAACTTGGTGTCAAATCAGGTGGCAGAGTTACAGAGCCAAGGCCAGCTCACAGCGCCAGCCCTGGCTCAGCTGTACCAAACTGTGTCCAATATCTTGAATGAAGGTTCCAATGAGGCGGACAAGAGTGCAAGAGAAGAGGTACCAGTGTCCATCATTAAACGCTTAAAGCTGCCGTCGGCAAGCCTTCAAAATTCCGAGTCTAAAGTCGGAAAATTCAAACTGATACAACTTTCAGGTCCCTCCCCCAACCTCTCCAAGCTCCAAACTGCCCCCCAAACCCCTCCCCCTCTGTAGACGAGGTTGTTTACGTGAGCAGCAGAGTAGCAGCGGTTGGATAGCAGCTTGCACAAGGTGTGACTGACAGGTAGCGATTCCTCCCCCCTAACGTGATTGCTTAAACAAAATAGGGAGCGCTCGATTTTTGAGAGCACGATTACAGGCTTTAGAGGGAGCTAGAGAATTCGGAATTTTTCCTAAACAGCCTATTCAATATTCTACCTCCAGAATCCCATGACAGTTCAAGCTAATATGACTAAAAAAATGATGCCGACGGCAGCTTTAAAGCGATTATGGGCTCTATTTTAGCCATTGGAAACACATGGTCATGGATGCACATTTTAGGGGTATTTAAGGTTGTGATTTTTGTTTATTAATCACTCATGGGGAGACCATGTATCGAGCAGGCTTGTGCAATTCTGAATTTTAGAATTGGCCTCCATTCAATTTCAATTCATGAATTGGAATTTGAATTGAATTGGCCCCACCCCACAGGAAGTTGAATTGGAATTGGAATTGGAATGACAGGAAGTGGAATTTAATTCATGGCAATTCAAAACAATTCCAGTCACATAACAGGAAGAATGTATTGAATCTCACATACATTCAGTTTTGGGAAGGTTACTTTGGAAATGTAATTGATCAAGTTGTGTGTTACTTGCGATCATATCTGACATATTTTGTGAAACTTCATTGTTAAACACTACCCTAAAGTATGTATATGAATTTCTTTGAATTCTACTTCCTTTAATTCAAATTCGAATTGTAATTCTGCATCCTGTTTTTGACCTTAATTCAAATTCAATTCAAACTCAAGAATTGATATAGAATTTAGGAGTCATTCTCAATTCAATTCTGAATTTTGCACAAGCCAGGTATCTAGCACAGGGATTTCACTAAACCTTGCATTACTAAAACTGGTTTGTTACAGTTTGTCTTCAGCTGTGCTTTATATGCGCCTCTCACTTTGGACCAGGTTTTTCTTGGTCAGTGGCATAAAGAGAATTATTTGAGAATGGCACTGTTGTCCATGATTAGTATGTTTTCCTTTCAGCTCAGAGAGCAGATGGCCACCAATATGTCTGTGGCAATAGACAGCACCCCCATGTGGAGCCTAGAAGAGGTGCAGGCAGTTGCCAGTGCTGCGGCCGAACTCACTAATAGTCCGTGAGCCAGAGGGGTTGGTCGTTACCGAAAAAGTGGCAAAGGCTACCATACCTTTTCTGAAAGCCTGGAATCTCAGCTTTTCAATGATGTATGATGGCCATCTGACAAAAGTAGCTGTTTTGAGTTATGATGCATAATGTAAACTAAGGTTGAAGAAATAATGCGTATAAATCAAGCAGAACACTGAAATATTTTATTTTGTTATGTTTGGTATCATTTTAAAGGGGAGACTCTGAGCTTTCATTTAAATCCTTTTGTGAACATTTTGGATAAGTACAGCCAACCCTGGAGCTCTTCAAACCTTTAATCACACACATTTTCCTGCCATTTCCCTGCCATCTTTTGTCTTTTAATCCTGTGCCACCTGGGAGCACCAGAGAAACAAAATCCAAACACTGAAATACTGGCATGACCCTAAGGATTCAGAAAATGTATCATTTACCCATATTATCTGATTTGGAGGGGATGATTTTCCGTCTTATATCAGACATGGCGTTTTTTCAAAGACATAAACAGTAGTGTACTATTACCCTTAAGGTTAATTTGTTGATATGTCGAGTTGAAAATCTGAGGTAAATATATTTGAAATAATAATTATTGATACAGATAATTTTGAAAAAGTTGTTATACAGTGCAACACACTGACATGAGGAGTGACACAGTCCCTCTTGCATGAGCAGGACAGAAACTCAAGTACTGCTTGTGGACCAATGGAGACATGAACCAGTCTATGGAGAGCTGTAAGTCACCATCTTGGTCCAGTCTAGACCACCCATGCTCAACTGGGGAAGGAACTTCAGGGTTGTTCTCGAGGCATCTTCTCCAGATAGCACCTTGATAGTTAGCTCTGAGACCGTGCTTCCTGAGAGAATCCGAGCATGGAGTTAACTGCCAGGATTCTACGCCTTTCTTTGCACAAAAAAAGTGCATACTTCATTTCATTGATGTTGGTGATTCTGGACTTGGAGCTGTACATTTGACATGTGAACTCCTTTAAGGATGCATACAACTCAGGTGTCATTGCCCAGTCTGCCCCAACCTTCTGAAAGGTCTCACAGAAGTTTTCATTCTTCTGAAAAAGTTTTAGGGCTGACACTTGGCCTGCAAATGCACTTACAGTATCGCAGCCTGTATATACGTGTATTTTCTTGCCTGAGAACAAGGCATTCATTTTTTAATGTAAATTCCAAGAAAGTGGGGACCTGATATAAATGATATGTGATGGATATGTATTAAGGACCTTTTTAACTATCTAAAAATGCTGAGAATGCTGAATAACAACTTTTTCAAAATGATCTGTATCAATAATTATTATCTAAAATATATTTACCTCAGACTTTCAACTCGACATATCAACATAAGCATAATTATCTTGCCACTTTGCTGGCCGTACACAGCGAAATAACCGGAAGTAGAGCGGACGCCGCCTGCAGAGATGGAAAACTCCAGCTTCAGAAAGTAAAAATCCAGCCATGTATTGGTGCACTTAACACAGGTGATCTCATTAATTAGCTGCTGTAGCTGAAGACTTGTGGTAATTAGAATCAGCTGGTTTAAGTGAATGGTTGGCATAGATATGATATGTGGTAGGACTTTTTTCTGAAGCTGGACTTTTCTACCTCTGCATGTCTGAGTGTACTAATAAGTAAACTTGTACGTTTCTTTATATGTGATGCATTGGGTTAGCTCTGGATGATGATGTGCTTTGTGTAAAGGCTCTTTTTCTGTATTTCCTAGTGCCACAAGATGATTGGCAGCAAGAGTCAACCAGTGATGAAGGGATGCGCTCAACTGAATACAAGGTAACACACCGGCACAGAACAGAGTCTATTAAACAACTTTAATTGCTTACAAAGTTGTCACACAGACACTCGGTGCGGTTACATGACCAGTCCAGTCTAGTCATCTAGTCTATTCTGCAATCTGACTAGTTGTCTTACTTAGTCTAAAACTACATACAGTCAAGTTAGTTAGTAGTAGTTAGCTAGCAGGTCTCTTTAGATTAAAGACAATATTTCTACTATTAATTAGTACTATAATATGTATTCTGCCTGTTTCGGTTTTAATATGGGTAGGAAGAAAAGTGTCTCTCTCTCTCTCTCTCTCTCTCTCTCTGTTTTTTGATGTAGGCTAGGCTGTGCAGGGTACAAAAAGGCTGCCCTCATTCATACGGTCATTCTGACTGAATCTGATATGATCTGATACTGATTACCTGAAAATCATTTATCTTTGTTTTAACCGTTTTAATCTTTGTGTTTCAAGTGTCTGGGAACACAAACATGCAGCAGAGTCGTGAAACCCCTCAATCCCGTCCAGGCCTTCCAAACAGGACTCCTCTAAGTAAGACATATTTTGGTGTATGATGTGTTTTATGTGTCTATACTTCTTAAGGGCCGTTCACACCAAGAACGATAACGATAACCATAACGATAAAAGCGTCCACACAGGCCAACGATAAGAAAAGTCGGTCATGTTAATGAATGTGATGGCTAGAATATTATGGGTTCTGATTGGCTGTTAGTTTTCTATCGTTCTCAAAATCGCTCTGAAAGTGATCAACAACGATATCGTTCTTCATGTCGTTATAGTTATATTTTGTGTGAACGTTGTCATTCATATTAACGAGAGCGATATTTATTTATAGTTATCGTTATCGTTCTTGGTGTGAACGGGCCTTTAGTCTGTGTTATGGTAGGCTAGAGGCTGACACAGATGGGACTTCGTAGTCACTAGAGTAGCTGGCAGCCTGTTTTGTTTTTAATTTGGGTAGGAAGAAAAGTGTGTGTGTCTGTCTCTCTCTCTCTGCCGGTTCTTTGATGTAGGCTAGGCTGTGCAAAAAGGCTGCCCTCATTCATACAGTCATTCTGACTGAATCTGATATGATCTAATACTAATTACCTGAAATAATCAATCTTTGTTTTAATCTTTGTGTTTCAAGTATCTGTGAACACACACACAGCATGGTTGTGAAACCCTTCAATCCCATCCAGGCCTTCCACACAGGACCCCTCTAAGTAAGACATATTTTGGTATATGATGTGTTTTTATGTGTCTATACTGTGTTATGGTAGGCTAGAGGCTGAGACGCACTTGGTAGTCACTTTTGGTCTCTCACTCACACTCACACTCACACACACACACACACACACACACACACAATACGTATTTAATTACTTTAGTGTATTTTGTAATTTGTATTTTGCAGGATTGGAAAAAATCAAATGTACTTTGTAACAAAATACTTAAATACTTAACAAAAATCTCATCATTTCCCCCCTATATATAGCCTCTTACCTAGTATAAACATGACAATATGCTAGGCTTATCATAGTCTGGGAGCCAAAGGTCAGAATCTTTAGGACATGAACCCCATGACATGAGGATTTATGTCAGGTATCAACTAAGGTGTCCTGATCTGCAGAAATAATGGAGGAGACTGAGGCAAAAACCTCCCCAATGCGGAACAGTCTCGAGTTTTCACCTCCCAGTTAATTAATTCTGTATATTGAGACACCTTACAGGATGTTACTTTATTTGTCCCCCGTGTTGCCAGTCATGTATGAAGGCAAAAGGCATGCATTTATAGCACTAAAAGGGAAATGCATTTCAATTTAAAAAGGCTAACCTGTTCAATCTGTTGTACTACTTTAATTGAATACGGAAAATGATGGTGGGTAGTTTGCTTCGTTGATTCCACTGTTGCAAAGCCTGCTGTTGTCAGTTCAATCATCGTTTATATTGATATGGGATGCTGATTACATTTTTTTACTAGATCTACTTCATGGGTAGCCTGGCTCCGCCTTCTTACGTACTTCCGTTCAGTTTTCATTTCACTCCACTACGTACAGTAGTCTGGGTCTGCGGTATATTCACAGGTTTTCTCAAGACAAAAATGTGCAGGTCCAATCAGCGAACAGAGGGAGTAGCTGAGAACGATGAAGTTGAGGTCGCTAGTTTGAGCATGTCACCTCACGACCAAACGTTTATCGATTGGTTATGGCAGATCTGAGAGGCTCTGGGCAGAGTATCCGCATTCAAGGAAATTCATGCTTGGCAATGGAAAGTGTCCAGACTCTCTGTACATTATGAATGTACGAGAGTATGGTAGGACCAGGCTACTTCAGCCCAAAGTAAAGAATTTTGGCCTCTGTCCGCCAATAAAAAACTATTATTTCTTGTAGTTTATTGGAAAAGATGGTATACCATGATTATGGGGGTATTTTTTTATTTTCTAATTACGAATTACTTGTATTTTAATTAAATACATTTTTCACATCCGTATTTTGTATTTTATTTTGTTACATTTTCTACCCCAGTATTTGTATTTTGTAACAAAATAGTTTTTGATGTATTTGTGCCCACCTCTGACCCTCACATCTGCTGTGTAGTGGGGATGCCAGGGCCTTTTTTTTGTCCTAAACTTTCGTTTTAATTGAGCATTTACTTCCTGTTGGATTACACTCATGTTATTTGACTTGATTCTGGCAAGTGGTGAGTGTGGCAAGGCAGTAGACAAGTGGCACAAGAGGGTAAGTGAGTCACACTGGAAGTAAGCAAGTGGAAGGGGACAGTGGCGCAGGACTGTAGGCAAGTGGCATGGGGGTCATTTGTTTCCTCTATGTAGAGGAGTTTCAGTCAAGCCGAGGTGAAGCCGTGCCGGTGCAGTGGTACTGCACCAGTCAGCATCTCAGGGTGAGCTAGCCTTTGGCTGCCCCTCTTTCTCTCTCTCTCTCTCTCTCTCTCTCTCTCTCTCTCTCTCTCTCCCCTCCTTCTTTTTTAATTCATGAGATACAGTGAAGGAGGACTGGAAAAAAGGAAAGAAAATAAATACCCATCGTCTTCCTTTTAAATGCCATTTTGAGATTATTTCTGGCGTGGAATGCCAGACTGACAGGCTACAAGCTGCAGTGCATGCATTCGGAGTTTGCCGTTCTCCTGCGGCATGCCATACCACACGTAGGGCAGGACACGTTTTATGTATAGCCAAATGCGGGGGAACAGTATGAATTCCTGCAGGCTGGACCTTGTCGTTAGCACAGGGAGCCTTTCCTCTCCCCCTCCAAAACCAGCATCTGTTGTGGTGAGTGCTGAAATAGCAGCAGTGTGTGTTTTTTTGCGTGCTCAAACTGTTGCAGCGTGACGCCAAATTGCATCAAATGATTTGGGTAAATAAAAGACTCCACTCTGCCTGTGGTCAGGCCAGGGCGCTTGAGCCAGGCCATGCTGCTCAGAACACAAAAACTGCCTCGACTCCTTTAACTTGCTTAAGCGCTCAGATATGTACGTGCTTCCCGAGCAGCTAGCGCACAAGAACTCAAAGACCTCTGGAGTCGTGGTTCCAAATCCAGAGTGTGCATTTCTGTCAAAACCACATTGAATGTCATAGGGGTTTAACTACCTTGTCATCTCACATGTGGGATGTTTGAAGTTCAGTTTCATACCTACAGCGATATATATATCACCTCATAGTAGATAGTACTTCTAGGGAGGTATTAGTGAATCATCAGGAGATAGATTATCCAAATTTGAATCAGCTCTTCAGTGTCTGAAAATAAGCAAGACAGAAGTTACAAAAAATGTATCCTCTCTTAACCTCTCAGATGCAGCTTTAGAGCTTACACAAGAGAATATTTGTGTTCTCTTTTTCTCTCTTAAAGCAAAGTTGGAAAATGTACCTTTGCCAGATTCATTCAGCACAGAAAAATCTTTCTTCTGTGACCCAGATTGGTGTCATAAGGCTCCAGAGAGGTGTCTATTTTTGCCTTCCCTCCTTTTCATAGTAAACAAACCTTGTGTTTTACGCACGTCTGACCACCATGTGTGCCGGACAACAACCCAATTAGACCAAATTAGCACCTCGACCTACTAGAGCCTAAAGAGAGGTTGGTGTCTGAGTCATCCCAAAAAAAGGGCTACAAACAAATCAGAAAATAGGCTAATTGGCAAAGACTGTTAGACACAAAAACACAGAATAGAAAGTCATGCAACTTGTATAGTGGGAAATGTCTACTCGGGTTGCTGTTGTCCAACCGGCTACACTGTAAAGAGATACAGACATTGCAAGGATGACCTCAGTTATTTTTGGGTAACTCTCGTCCGTGACCTCTGAGGTCAACCTCCCTTGGGGAGTCTGGAGTAATATGTTTTTCCTTTATCATGACAGCTCTTTTATTTTTCATTTTATGTAATCCGTCACGAATATCCTGTTTATCCTGTTTAAGTGTAAATAATGGTAAGACTTTGTCCACGACAGACTTGTTGCTCTCATGCTCAGTGTTTGTGTGTTTGTGATCTGTGTCCGGCATCGCGAATAAAGCTTTTTACTCTGCCGGACGGTCGGCTTGCACTGTGCGTTACGTTTTGTCTGGATAAATGCTTAATTTTCACCACACACATACACTGTTCTATCACAAACAGAAACATAACATGCGGATATGACTTTGGATCTGTGTGTGTGTGTGTGTGTGTGTGTGTGTGTGTGTGTGTGTGTGTGTGTGTGTGTGTGTGTGTGTGTGTGTGTGTGTGTGTGTGTGTGTGTGTGTGTGTGTGTGTGTGTGTGTGTGTGTGTGTGTGTGTGTGTACTGTATATGCTTCAGGTCTGCCAGCTCTTTCTCTTAGGAATCAATCCAAAGAAGGCATACTATAATTTGAGGAATGACTAATGTTGTCTTAAGTCTTGATTTTCTGGCAGCGCTTTTTCATTAGTGGCACACCACAAGATTGCACACCGTGTATAATGGCCAGCCTCAGCCACTGTGCTGCTCTACCCTCTCAGCATGAGTAAGCACACTTCTCCGCTTCAGCTTTTGCCACTTTTGGTATGTCAAGACAAATACTAAGTAGCAGGAGTGACGGTTAGTGTGTTATAACAAATTATAATTATATTGTTATAACATTACATTCATTTCATTGCATTACATTAATGAATGTAGTTGGTATTAAAGGTGTTGGTAATTAACAACACATTATTTTAATCTTCAATGAAAGTTTTTATGAACAGATGTAAACGGGGTGGAGTGGGACATGACCGTGAGATTTCAGGCTTCAGTGGAACGTTGATGGGAGTGTGGCCCAACTTTGCCTGATTACGATTTTAGGGGGGGAATTAGGGGGTACTTAAAAACATGTCATAGCCGAAATATCGTTTTGTCTGTACCCATCTCGTATACCTGCATGTCAGAGCATCATAGCTGTTACCATGTTTTTACCAGGTCTGTGGGGATGGGCTGTATAGGGAGTGAGAGCGAGGGGGGCTTCGAGAGCTCAGTGCAGGCTGCACAGGAGGGCACAGTAATACAGACGGCAACATCATGCCTTTTTTAAGCTCACAGTAATCAGACCGGTCTCACAACGTTTCTGACCAAATGGGAGTTTTCCCAATTCTGCGGATTACCACTCTACCACTGGATCTAAATCAAAGTGACATTTTCTACCGTTTGGGAGGATCTCATTGGGATGATTGACAGCTTTCAGGCACCCCACTTCCACATTCTTAGAACCTGCTTTGCCGATCTACACCGTCAAGCACCATGACATACCAAAGCATCCCACAGCCTTTCCTTCTCTCCTCAGTTTCACAGGTAGTTCATTTCCCCCTCATGTACAGGTAGTGCAGTGGGCCGGGCTGGCATCAGACATATGGACAGATTCCCAGGGCCGCGGCCATCTACGCCTGGTCTTCAATCAGCCAAAGAGAACACATGTAACTCCACCTGTGATAGTTTGAGGTCTTTCAAGAAGGATCTAAAGGCATATAGGCTGAACTAAGTGGCTCTTATGACTTATGGTATATTATGGCATTTGTTGATATTCATAAGGCTATTGAACACTAATATTGCATTGTCATGATTGTTTATTATTGCTATTTTCCTCAATGTACTGTAGTCTTACCAACATATTAAAACTGCTCACTGTTCAGTTTTAAATATTTTACTGTTTTGATTTTTTAAGTTGCGTGTAAGTAGCTTTGGCCAAAAGAGTCCGCTAAATCATATACCTGTAACCATAACCATAACCATATACCAAGCACAAAGCATTCTTTCTATTTGAGTTTTTGCCTATACTGAAAGACTGTCAAGACACTTCAAGATGTTCAAATTTCACTGCAATACAACCATAGATGTACATTGCATTTTTGTAGGCATAACTTTAATATTGATGAAAGTGCATGGTGTGTTTCTGCTATAACCGCTTTACTAAATATAACCTGCTGGTGGTGTCACTTTAGAAATAACAGTCCTCCAGTTCAGTAAACTACATGGAAGGTACAATTATGATGTATCCAGGGATTTGCAGGATAGTCTGCTGAATCTTCGCAAACACATATTTGTGTACTACTTGAATGCTGAGCAGCACATCTCTGCAAACAGGCTTGTTAGTCCAGACCTCTGGATCCCTAGCCTGGCAAGCCAAACTATACAGAAAATATGTTTTGCCGCTAGGGTGCGTCTAGATTTCTAGGCTACTGGATCCCAGTACTAAGAATACTCCTTGAAGGGAGCATGATATCACTTTGCAAACCTTCCATATCTGTCTATTTAATATATTACTTCATCAGGACACTGGCTCTGTTGATGTTGTTTTGTTTGAGAGCAACAGCTTTCGTCTGCCTCCGAAAACAAGCCATAACTTGCAAACAGTCAACATGTCAACTATGCTGACCTGCCTGTTACATCTCATAGACCAAACAGGCCTACTGTATCAGACATGCACTCAACAAGTCACAGCTGAACTTGTGAAGCGGTACAAAGAGGAGACAGGTCTCTGACATCATCAATGCATGCCTAGATCATGCAATGTTGCAGCCAGGGCAACCACATAACCGGTTCCATGTAATCTGATTGAAGGATTAAAATTATCAAGAAACTTGAGGTTGGCATGAAGGAACGTGTACCCTGCAACCTGCAAGTTACTCATCTTGCACTGGATCAACTTCCTGAATCTCAATATTATGATCTAAGATATAATACTTAAGCAATAAGCCCCGAAAGGCCGTTCTGTATCGTGAATATAGCACAGCTGAGGGGTGTTGTTGTTAGGCATGAAGCAAGCAAAGTGAAGAATACCAGCAAAGAATGTAAATTGAAATGTAGCTTTTGGTTTGTATACTACATGGCAACAACTACAAGCATACTTGATATGCTTCAACAGCAGTAAAGGTCAACTTCCTCAATGAAAAGAAAAAGAACCCTTAAGCATATAGCATATGACTCTGCTTCAGCAAACGAGGCGTCGTTCACCCATCCTATGGCTGTAGTGATCATCTCTGCACACAGCCTGACAGAACATCAAATGTCACTTCAGTGTCCGTCTGAGTTAATGTCAGTTATGTGTGTGTGTGTGTGTGTGTGTCTGTCTGTCTGTCTGTCTGTCTGTGTGTCTGTGTGTGTCTGTGTCTGTGTCTGTTCGTACACTGTTCGTAAAGATTTCTTAAGGCAAAGAGAGGCCTGGGTTTCTTGCCATGGCATCCCCTTTAATAGGTACTTGAATACCAAGGGCTTTTCGGATGGAAACAGGGTTTTCCTGAAAAGCCATCAAGGATACTCAAGTACACACACACACAGACACACACACTTCAGCATCTGAGCTAGCGGGGAATGGCACAGACCGCTAATTCTGCCCGGTGAGATAGTAGTCATTACTGTGTGATTGAATGTGACACGGGTAGCCTGCAGAAATGTCACCCTGCTGGGCTGTTTCTCTGTCTCTGTAGCCTGTGTGTCAATATGCCTTTAAGAGGGCCACGTACAGACTGAACGTTTTGTCTCTCGTCCCCCACATATGCAAATGCCTGCTCTCTCTGCTTGCAGAATGCCAGAATGCTATTAGAATTCTTTCAAATGGGCACAGGAACTGAAATTAATCATTAGAATGCATTATCAGGATGTGGCCAAATGTTTGAAATCAGATTTATCAGTTAGATAAATGAGGCAAAACCTAACCACGCAACTTTATTGCTGTTATGAATGTTTAGAGTGGGCCTAGAGTGTGTGTGTGTGTGTGCGTGCATGCGTTCGTGCGTGCGTGCGTGCGTGCGTGTGAGAGAGAGAGAGAGTGTGTATGTGTCTGTATGTGTGTGTGTGTGTGTGTATGTGTGTGTGTGTGTGTGTGTGTGTGTCTGTGTCTGTGTCTGTGTCTGTCTGTGTTTGTTGTCGCCGTAACACAATGTAACTGTCAGTGCTTGTCGGTGTATCTGTAAAATGTTCAACATTTTACCAACAGGTGGTGCTCTCTTCCCATTCAATTCTGCTTACATTAAGAAACAACGCTGAGGTGGACCTCCCTGGCAAATAATCACCTTTAAAACATTTCTTACACATTAATGTTATGACTTTCTTTGTGTCCGTAAATGTACTGTGTGTATTAGCATGTATCTATCATTCATGTGGTAATGATATTGGTACCACCAGGAATCTCCGTCACGGTACACATCATTTTGGAGAATACAATATATCACTTAACTAAGACATAATATCATAATATAGAGCTTACACATTACATCTGCAGATATAGATATCAACATACCACAGTATTTATTAAACAGTTACAAATTACTTAGACAGCTACGTCCTCTTATTCCTTTTGAAGTTCCTCGATTATTTTCTTGATTGCGGCCCCAGTAGACCCGCGGTGCGACCCATAACTCTTGCCTACTAATGATGAAAGGTGTGCACCCTCAGCATTTCTGCACGGCCACATCTGGCCTTGGGAGTCATGGGGAAGAAAAAAAAATGGCGCTTTGAAGTTCAAAGAGGGAGGTAGAAGCATACCATGAACATTACTGTATACACCATCATTTATATCCTCACAATTTGGCCGCCTAAAGCAGGGCACTTTTCATATCATTAAATGTATATTCATCTACATTCGAGATTCAAGATACATTGCTGCAAAAGTTTTCTCTATGAAGTGTCATTACTGTTTTAGGAGAGTGGCTGCAGTTCCCCTAAGTACCACAAGAGGCTCTTTTTTTTCAGAAAGAAGCACACACGTCTACAGTCTCCAATGAACCATGACTTCTCTCTCAAGGCCAACTTGAGACTTGTGCATCTCACATTCAGTGTCCTTCATTGTATCACCTATTACATCAACTTTTGTGTTGAAAGGGTTCATTAGCATTTACAATACAAGGCACCGGAAATAATGAAACTCACAAAGAAGAATTAGTTGTAAACATTTGAATTATGTCTCCTCTCAGCAACTGAAACAAAAAGGAAAAAAAACACTAAACCAGTAAAACCGTGCCTTAAAGTTACACATGCACCTACAGTAACAGGATTCTGTCACCTGCACTTAACATTGGGCCAGAGTCTTTCTAGGGACTTTGTCTGAGCAGGTAACAGTGCTACTCCTTGACACAACCAAAATATTGTTTTATTTTAATGACCTTTTCCTCTTCCGTATCCAGATACAGTGTAATGTGAGGTATCCATCAACAACATTATGTTTATGAACATGACTACCTCCACTCTGGTTATTCAGACAGACACCCACACAGGTAGTCAAGAAGTTAGTCTAAAGCTGTTTGAAAAGCATGTCGACAACCGTATATTTAAGTCGTCTGACACACAAATCACTCTCTCTGCCACATGTGGTCTGGCTGTGTAAAGCTGTTCCAGCGTGTACCTTAACATGCTCGTGCTCTGAATCACACTGAGAGCGCTTTCATATATAATTCACCGGGCCAGAAATTCCTTTTCTATGTATTATTAAGTGCCGTGCATAACCTGTCATTTAAGGGCCGGGTGTCAACGCTGAGAGCTTTATGGTGAGTTTGTGTCCTCATAAAAGGGAACAAGCTCAGGAACAGGATAAACAAATGCATGGGAACCACTCACAGGAAACGCGCTGTGTATCCTTTTTGCTTGCTCACACACACACACACACACAACGCACACACACACACGCACACACTTGGTCGCACACACGCACACACACACACACACACACACACACACACACACACACACACACACACACACACACACACACACACACACACACACACACACACACACACACACACACACACACACACACACACACACATATATATATATACACACACACACACACTCACATGCTGGATGGTGTGAAGTTTTGTAAAAGTAAGTCTGCGTTGGGGGCAAAGCTGTAATTACAATCATGGATGATTTTTTGCTCTCATTTTCCCCCTGCCAGTGAAAACACTGGCCCAATCTGGGGACAAAACAAAACAGCAAAAAGAAAACCAAAAACATTACAATGAAACGCAATCCAAAATAGAATACTGTCGTGAGCCCCTTCACCCAGGCCCTCCCACAATGCAACAGAGGACCCGAGCAAGTGGCCGCCAATCAGGATCCGGAACGGCGATGTTTTCACTCAAACCGCCGAGGAGGCCCAGCCCATGAGAACAGCCAGTGTCATGGTGA